>NW_026970253.1:0-350422 GCF_028390025.1 Pseudophryne corroboree
CACGCTGCTGGTGTCTTCATTGTTACTTTGTCTGGAGCTCCGTTGGGGAGAGAACTCACGTGAGCTCATTAAGAATGAGGAACTGGGATGTTTTAATTTTATTGTGAGTAGTGTAGTGTGGTGATGTAGTATGTTGTATGGGGGGTATAGTGTAACTATGAAGTGCAGCATATGGGAGGGCTATAGCATAGTGATGTAGTGTGGCATATGGGGGGTGGTAGCGCATAGGCGTGCGTACAGGGGGTGCCTGGTGCGCACAGGCACTCCCTAATGTCCAGCACCGCTGCACGCCCACGCTTGCTGTGGCACAGTGATCGCTGAGTGTGTGATCGGTGGAGCCTAGCCTGTAGCTCATTTCCGTACCTCCCACCACCGCTGCGCCCGCCCCCCCCTCTGCCTGCTGCTAATACTATGCTGAGTGCATTCGTCGGCGGCCTCACTGGGGGGACTGGTGTCACCTTGCAATGTGACGTGGTGATGTCCGCCTATGCTCTCCTCCGCCCACCCGTGCTTTCCTCCCGCTGCGGTCTCTCAGTCCTAGTGTGCCGCGGCTGCCACACCACTGGCAGTGTTCCTCTAGGGGGGACTGGGAGCCGCCGGCAGACACATTCTGCTGAGACTTACTTGTCAGTGCGGGTTCCGGATGGCAGGCGGCGGGTGGGAGGGCAGACGGGGAGCAGGTGTCACAAGGAGTGTGTGGGTAACTAATTCACAATACTTCCGCTCAACGTGGCACTGCTGGTCCTTCATCTCCCATGTCTCTTCACCAGGTGGCGGGCGGCCCGGAAATTAAGTGATGTGTTGTGCAGCAGTCAGTGTGAAGTGACTGTGAGTAACACTGATGGTGCTGATGATGCTGCTGCAGAATCGGGAAGCAATTAATTCATAAATATAATGTACTCAGTGTATTATACATACATAAACATGTACATACGTGTATTTGTGTATACATGTATATACATGAGTGTGTGTGCATATATATATATATATATACAGCCAGTTCCCAGGAACAAAAGTCCTCCCCCGCTTCCGCTAAGTCCACAGCATGACGCTGGGGCTCCACTGGTGGAGCCAGGTGCGGTGGGGGCCCGTCTCAAGTGCTTCAGCAATCAGTGAGCTTGCTCACAGGTGGATCCCTGGATTCTACAAGTAGTGTCTCAGGGATTCAAGCTGGAATTCGAAACGTCGTCCCCTCGCCGTTTCCTAAAATCTGCCTTGCCAACATCTCCCTTGGACAGGGAGGCTGTGATAGAGGCAAATTCACAAGCTGTATTTGCAGCAGGTGATAGTCAAGGTACCCCTCCTTCAACAAGGAAGGGGTTACTATTCCACAATGTTTGTGGTACCGAAACCGGACGGTTCGGTGAGACCCATTTTAAATTTTAAATCTTTGAACACGTATATAAAACGGTTCAAGTTCAAGATGGAATCGCTCAGGGCGGTTATCTCAAGCCAGGAGGAAGGGGATTACATGGTATCACTGGACATCAAGGATGCTTACCTGCATGTCCCCATTTACTCTCCTCACCAGGAGTACCTCAGATTTGTGGTACAGGACTGTCATTCTGCGGCGGGACTGCCGCATTCTAGATCAGTAAAAGCCCATTCCACGAGGAAGGTGGGCTCTTCTTGGGCGGCTGCCCGAGGGGTCTCTGCTTTACTACTTTGCCGAGCTGCTACTTGGTCGGGGTCAAACACATTTGCAAGATTTTACAAGTTTGACACCCTGGCTGAGGAGGACCTGGAGTTCGCTCATTCGGTGCTGCAGAGTCATCCGCACTCTCCCTCCCGTTTGGGAGCTTTGATATAATCCCCATGGTCCTTACGGAGTCCCAGCATCCACTTAGGACGTCAGAGAAAATAAGATTTTACTCACCGGTAAATCTATTTCTCGTAGTCCGTAGTGGATGCTGGGCGCCCATCCCAAGTACTTGTACATAGTTATTGTTAACAAAAGGGTTATTGTTGAGAGCCATCTGTGCAGAGGCTCCGTTGTTGTCATACTGTTAACTGGGTATAATATCACGAGTTGTACGGTGTGATTGGTGTGGCTGGTATGAGTCTTACCCGGGATTCAAAATCCTTCCTTAGTGTCAGCTCTTCCGGGCACAGTATCCTAACTAAGGTCTGGAGGAGGGTCATAGGGGGAGGAGCCAGTGCACACCAGGTAGTCCTAAAGCTCTCTTTAGTTGTGCCAAGTCTCCTGCGGAGCCGCTATTCCCCATGGTCCTTACGGAGTCCCAGCATCCACTACGGACTACGAGAAATAGATTTACCGGTGAGTAAAATCTTATTATATATATATATATATATATATATGACTTGGGGTTTGTTTTATTAGATAGAGCATGTCCCTGTGAAGTGCCTTTTGGGGCTGTGGTTTTTCAGAAAGTTACAGGTTTTTTTTAATTAAGAGAAATATGCCCCATTATAGAGATCGGGCATTTCAATTTGTTGCCTGCGCAGTGGCCGCCAGCAGGGGGTGTACTAGAGTGCCTTCTCTTGAGAGCCGCAATATGGCCGCCTTCTCCCCGGTTATTCTGTAAATAGGAAAATAACCTCACAGGTTCACATAGGGCAGAGTTGCCACTACTAGTGCAGGGCTGTAACTTACAGTACTAAGGAAAAGCCATATACTAAAGCGGCACGGTGACCTCACCCCTCTCAGAGACACCAGGGCGCAGCACACTGGTACACACACCTGTTAGCTCAGGGCAGCACTATAGGACCCTCCTGTAATGCTGTGCTGGCGGCGTGTAGTGATCAGGGCACTGGGAGACTGGCTGGCTGGTCTCCGTCTCTGCTGCCTATAGAACTTCCACCTCTGTTATATATCAGGGCTGCTCTCCTGTTGTTATGATTCCAATA
Organism: Pseudophryne corroboree; assembly: GCF_028390025.1. NCBI lineage: Eukaryota > Metazoa > Chordata > Amphibia > Anura > Myobatrachidae > Pseudophryne > Pseudophryne corroboree. Next base: position 2,869 of record NW_026970253.1, read on the forward strand.
CTCTGGTCTGGGGATATCTTATAGCAAGGACCTGAGTACTGGAACGTAATGCTTGGAAAGGGAGTGGGAACGGGAATAGCCCCTGGCGCCCTATCTCCGTTGTCTCGCCCGTGCTGTCAGAAATCTCTTGCGAGACTATGGTTGCTTGGGCCCATGGCAGCCGCGTTTGAAGGGCGGATTACGTCTGCCCAACTCCGATGCCCCCTCAGGTCTTAATGGGAGACCAAGAGAAATCCGAGACAGGGTGATAACAAGGGGCCCTCTACTAAACAACAAAGCCAGGGGCTCAAAACTAACTTTAAACTAGAGTATGTGCGGAAAACCGCCAGGGAAAAGGACAACCAAAATACCCACTTGTCCACTCTTCTACCCGGCACCGGCGAGTTCCGGAGAGGAGTGTGGGAGCGTAAACCTCCGCAAATGCACCAACACAGAATACAAAATAAAGCGGCCTAGGCCGCAGCACGCGGCAGAGCCGCCACTCACGAAAACCACACGAGATCCTCTAGCGACTGTTGCGGGTAAATGTGCTTCCTAGCTGTTTTTATAAAATCACTGAATCAAATATAACTCTGATTACATCAGAGAAGGCCAGGTACACTACACCATAACAGGGGGTTTGAAATTTTGACTTGTCTACTTAAAGATCACCAAAATCTGATAACAAGGTCAATTAGGTCCCTGGGTGGGATTGAACCACCAACCTTATGGTTAATAGCCGTACATACTAACTGATTGCGCCACAGAGACACTTTGCGAAAGACCATACTGACAAAGGCTAATAAGCATTCATCTAAAACGTTTCCTAGAAAAACTTTAAAAAGTCAATAATCTGGAGAGTTTTTGTAAGATGTTTCTTCCATCAACCAACGAAGAAACACATTGGTACTTTCCCATGATGAGTGAGTGCTTCAGGATCTCTTGCACTTACATGTGCAGCAGAGTACTGCAATGGAAGCATGCTGGGCCCATAACCCAGAGGTAGGCAGATTGAAACTATCCTCTGCTATATGCATTTTTTTTTGTTAATTAAAGTAATCCAAAACTGGGATTGATATTTTGTCTCTTATTTTTACTTAAAGTACAATAACTTTTACCATTTTAATTTGTTTTAATAGTATATTGACAGTATTGTTTTCTTTCAAAAATCCACTTCATTTTCTTTACCCTATTATTAAAATGGTAATTGACAAAAACAAACTACATTGTCACCAGAAGAGCAATACAAAATGTACAAGTGATATATTAAAATCATCTTTCCAGCTTGAATTTCAATGATGCATTGGGTCAACAATTTTGTGAGAAACATCTTCACCCTTAAATAAAGATTTTCTTAATTCCTTACCTGTGTGCTAATTAGATATCACCTTGTTTTCACATTAAACAGACTTCCACATGAGAAAGCAGCAGGGATGCAGTGGCGTTAATGTTTCCTGGTGTCAACCTGTATTATTTCAGTAGACATTGAAATGAGGATACATCTTGCTGCCTTTCCAATGAAGCAAGTTTAATTTAGTAATAGGTGAAAAACCATCCCTACAAAGGTGTTAATCAGAGACTTGGCTTTGTGGACACTTTTCAGAGAACAAATTTGTTAGCATAAAAATAAAGCCAGAAAATGAAGAGCTGTTTAATCACGCAATTTGATTTTTTGCCAGCATATTTCTTTTTCTCTGCAACCCACTGCCTAATTGTGCTTCCTAGATGTTTTTATAAAATCACTGAATCAAAACTAACTCTGATTACATCAGAGAAGGCCAGGTACCCTACACCATAACAGGGGGTATGAAATTTGACTTGTCTACTTAAAGATCACCAAAATCTGATAACAAGGTCAATTACGTCCCTAGGTGGGATTGAACCACCAACCTTTTGGTTAATAGCCGTACACACTAACTGATTGCGCCACAGAGACACTTTGCAAAAGTCCATACTGACAAATGCTAATAAGCATTCATCTAAAACGTTTCCTAGAAAAACTTTAAAAAGTCAATAATCTGGAGAGTTTTTGTAAGATGTTTCTTCTATCAACCAACGAAGAAACACATTGGTACTTTCCCATGATGAGTGAGTGCTTCAGGATCTCTTGCACTTACATGTGCAGCAGAGTACAGCAATGGAAGCATGCTGGGCCCATAACCCAGAGGTAGGCAGATTAAAACTATCCTCTGCTATATGCATTTTTTTGTTTGTTAATTAAAGTAATCCAAAACTGGGATTGATATTTTGGCTCTTTTATTTTTACTTAAAGTACAATAACTTTTACCATTTTAATTTGTTTTAATAGTATATTGACAGTATTGTTTTCTTTCAAAAATCCACTTCATTTTCTTTACCCTATTATTAAAATGGTAATTGACAAAAACAAACTACATTGTCACCAGAAGAGCAATACAAAATGTACAAGTGATATATTAAAATCATCTTTCCAGCTTGAATTTCAATGATGCATTGGGGTAACGATTTTGTGAGAAACATCTTCACCCTTAAATAAAGATTTTCTTAATTCCTTACCTGTGTGCTAATTAGATATCACCTTGTTTTCACATTAAACAGACTTCCACATGAGAAAGCAGCAAGGATGCCGTGGCGTTAATGTTTCCTGGTGTCAACCTGTATTATTTCAGTAGACATTGAAATGAGGATGCATCTTGCTGCCTTTCCAATGAAGCAAGTTTAATTTAGTAACAGGTGAAAAACCATCCTTACAAAGGTGTTAATCAGAGACTTGGCTTTGTGGACACTTTTCAGAGAACAAATTTGTTAGCATAAAAATAAAGCCAGAAAATAAAGAGCTGTTTAATCACTCAATTGGATTTTTCTGCCAGCATATTTTTTTTCTCTGCAACCCACTGCTAAATTGTGCTTCCTAGCTGTTTTTATAAAATCACTGAATCAAATCTATTCCAATGAGCACACAAATCTGTGAATTAGCAGCTCCACCATTGTGTGAGTGACAGCAATCTCACTCTGTGAGAGTGCTGAATCTGCACTTACCCACAGGCTGTGATGGCATACCATATCTGTATTGCGCAAGGAACACGTCCATTAAGGCGTCAGCCTTAATGATCGGAATTTCATTGCTTTTTGGAGTTTGAGTGGAAGAGTTACAACAGGTTTCTGAAATTTCGATCATGTCTAAGAAGCCTTAATGGGACATGTGAAACCGTAAGGTTTTTTGTCTATGGAATTTCATCGCTTTTTTTAAATTTATTTTTTTTATTCAGAAATGTAAAATTTCACTGTAAGAATAAACATTTGATTTTTTAAATGTTTAATGAAAATGTTCGTATAACATCACTGTTCTGTGCAAAATTATTTTATTAACCAAACCAAATTGTTTAAGGTCCGTACACACTTAACGATTTAATGAGCGACGTCGCTCATTTTATCGTTAAGTGTGTATGCAGCCAGCGACAAACGATGCGCGGCCCCGCGGGTCGGCAACAATCTTTGCTGTCGGTAGGGCATGCAGGAAGGATGTGGACTGTCGTCCACGACCTTCATGCAGGGCTGGCGGGGGCGTGACGTCACTGAGCGATATGAGCGGTCGGCCGCCGGCCGGCCCGGGAGGGGAAACATTAGACGATGTAGCTCACAGAGCGACATCGTTTAATGTGTACGGGCCTTTAGACTTTGGTCAAAATATTTTGCTGCCTTTGCAGCTGATGCAGGGAGGGGGGTAGGCGGCAGCAGCCTGTAACTGAGGCTGGAGGTAGGCGTGAAATGCATTGCTTGTACGTGTGAGTGCGTGGTGTCAGGTGCTGCGCGTGTATATGTGTGTGTGTGTCAGGTGCTGCCTGTGTATGTGTGTGTCAGCTCCTGTGTGTATGTGTGTGTCAGGTGCTGCGTGTATATATGAGTGTGTCTGATGCTGCGTGTGTATGCGTCAGCTGCCGCACGTGTGTGTGTGTGTCAGGTGTTGCGGGTGTATATGTGTGTGAGTATCAGGTGCACCGTGTGTGTACAAGTGTATGTCTGGTGCTGTGCATGAATACGTATGTCTGTGTCAGGTGATGCGCGTGTACATGAGTGTGCGTCAGGTGCTGCGCGTGTACATGAGTGTGCATTAGGTGCTGCGCGTGTACATGAGTGTGCGTCAGGTGCTGCGTGTGTACATGAGTGTGCCTCAGGTGCTGCACGTGTCTATGTGTGTGTGAGTAAGGCACTGCGTGTGTATGTGTGTGTCTGATGGTGTGCGTGTATATGTATGTGTCAGGTGCTGCGTGTATATGCATGTGTCAGGTGCTGCGTGTATATGCATGTGTCAGGTGCTGCGTGTATATGCATGTGTCAGGTGCTGCGTGTATATGCATGTGTCAGGTGCTGCGTGTATATGCATGTGTCAGGTGCTGCGTGTATATGCATGTGTCAGGTGCTGCATGTTTATTTTATTGTGTCTGATGGTACGTGTGTGTGTCAGGTGCCGCACGTGTATATGTGTGTGTGTGTCAGGTGTTGCGCGTGTATGTGTGGGTCAGGTGCTGCATGTTTATTTTATTGTGTCTGATGCTACGTGTGTGTGTGTCAGGTGCCGCACGTGTATGTGTGTGTGTCAGGTGTTGCGCGTGTATGTGTGGGTCAGGTGCTGCATGTTTATTTTATTGTGTCTGATGCTACGTGTGTGTGTGTGTGTCAGGTGCCGCACGTGTATGTGTGTGTGTCAGGTGTTGCGCGTGTATGTGTGTGTCAGGTGCCGCGCGTGTATGTGTGTGTCAGGTGCCGTTCCCCTTCTTCCCATCCCAGCTCTCTCTGTAGAATACAGCTCTGCACCCAGAGAGAGGGAAAGACTAGGGGGCTGATCACTGCACTGCTCACTTTTTGGTCATGAGTTCGGCCTCCTGTTTCTTCCAGTGCTGTGTTCCTGCAGCCTAGCCCTCCCTGTTGTGCCAGAGAATCAGCCCTTCCTTCCCCTGACAGAGAGAGAGAGCCCGAGGCAGATACACTCTTCCCGTAGCTGGCCTACCCCCAGTACTTCAGCACTGGCCATGCGGCAGTCAACAAAGGAGACCAGCAGGGGGTTCTGGCAGCATCAGCTGTGGCCGCAGCTGGATCGGGGAGGCCTGCAGTGTCTGAGGTGGGCAACACTTCCTCCGCCGCTGTCACCTTCCCCTGCCGGAGAGAAAGCCAGAGACATACCCTTCCCGTAGCTGGGATACCCCTAGTACCTCAGCGCTGGACAGGCAGAAGTCTATGGGGGGGACCGGCAGGGGTTTCGGGCCGCAGCAGTAGCAGCGGCCGCAGTCAGATCAGGGAGGCCTGCAGGGTCAGAACTGGGCAGCACTTCCACCAACACTGTCACCTCTGTGCTGGGCATGTACACCAGTCCGTACGGACGGAGGTGTCCACAACAGGCAGCAGTATAATGAGTCAGACAAACTCATTACATGCTGCCCACTGCTGCACCGCATGCCCTCAATGGAGGAAGCCTAGATGCGGTCCCCAGCGGCAGCGAGGGAGAAGTGTGATCACATCACCCTTCAACCCGGCACCTCACAATCAGCTGGGGATCTGCAGTAGCTTCATCTCTCTCTTCCTCTCCCTCTCTGACAGCACAGCAGCCCCTCTGGGTCCCATGTAGCTCTGCCCCCCTGCTCACAGTTCACTCGGCCTCTCCTGATTAAAAAGAAAATAAGAGCCTGACCTGCTGCTCAGATGCGAGGAGGGGACGGGCGGTAGGTCCTCTGTGAGTACACTACACAGTCAAAATTAACTCTGACTCCTCACAACAGTGTGGACTGCAGGCGACGTCAGATGCCAATTTGGGTGTGCTTGCTTCACTACCTGCCCATCAAGCCCAACGTGGCATTTTGTATTAGGAACCCTATAACAGCATTCCGACATCCCTCCCTATGACGCTGCCATCCATACACTGCCGCTCTCATACATCCGTACACCGCCACTCTCATACATCCGCACACTGCCGCTCTCACACAACTGTACACTGTTGCTCTCATACATCCATACACTGCCGCTCTCATACATCCGTACAACCCCGCTCTCATACATCCGTACAACCCCGCTCTCATACATCCGTACAACCCCGCTCTCATACATCCGTACAACCCCGCTCTCATACATCCGTACAACCCCGTACTCTTACAGCCGCACTCTTACAGCCGTACTCTTACAGCCGTACTCTTACAGCCGCACACTGCCGCACTCTTACAGCCGCACACCGCCGCACGCATACAGCCGCACACCATCGCACTCATACAGCCGCACACCATCGCACTCATACAGCCGTACATTGCCGCTCTCATACATCCGCACACTGCCGCTCTCATACATCCGCACACTGCCGCTCACATCTATACATACATAGCCTCCATACATCTACACATCCAATCCCCGCGCAAGGGAACACTGAAATCACTATCACTTTTCCCCGGGGTGTGACCACAGCCAGCCACTACTCCGGCCACCTTCTTGTGACACCAAAATGCATCTTACCTATCATCAGGGTAGTGCTGCTGCTGGGGGCAGGTTGCTGCCTCAGTCTCCTAGTTGGTGCTGCGATTGGAGGGGGTACTGCTTCCCTGTGCTGCCACTGTCTCCCGGATCATCGTGCCGCTGGCTGAATTGCAGCTTGACGCTACTGCTGCCGGGAGTAACAGCTTCCTGACTGTTGTTGCTGGTGGCTGCCTACTGCTCATTGCCGCCGGAACACTGACCGGCTCGGCAGTGATGCTGGCGGAGGAGTAGTGGCGGTGGGGTGGTGCCTGCTCCCTTCCCTCGAGCATGCCGCAGTGTAAAAAAATAAATAATAGAGAGCATACCAGGGTGAGAGTCTGTATGGATCACAGTGATTACACGGGGCACAGCATAAGGACACCTTGCTGTGAGGGGCTCTGCCCACACAGATTGCTGCACCCTCTCTGATGTCAGCCGCTGCCCTCTCGTTCTCTGGGCAGCCAGTTCCAGTGTGAGGTAGGAGAGGAAGAGAACACACAGGTGTTAGGCGCCGTGGTCCGCGATGTCCTCGCGGCCCGGCGCCTAGCAACTAGGGACGCCGAGCGTGCTAGCCGCCGGCTCCCTAGCAACGCTAGGACGCCGGGCGCGCTGAGCCGCCTGGACCCTAGCAACGGGGACGCCATGGACGGACTGCGCTCCCCTTGCAGGGTCAATCAAGTGAACTACACACACACACTTGTCTTCTGGTCGTGCAGCAAGGCAGCTGCACGGCATTGTGCTAATCAGGCTCTGAACTTCTGATTGAAGGACTCCCTGCTAAATACCTTTTCAGTGCTTCACACAGACGCCGGTAATAGCTTCCTGCATGCTGCTTTGGTTTGCTGACGTCTGTTCCAGTTCTGCTGTGTCCGGTCATTCCTGTCCTCAGAGTTCCTGAATCTTAGTGTTGTCATCTCTTCCCAAGGAGTCTTCCAGTCCTCATTTACCCGCAACAGTCGCTAGAGGATCTCGTGTGGTTTTCGTGAGTGGCGGCTCTGCCGCGTGCTGCGGCCTAGGCCGCTTTATTTTGTATTCTGTGTTGGTGCATTTGCGGAGGTTTACGCTCCCACACTCCTCTCCGGAACTCGCCGGTGCCGGGTAGAAGAGTGGACAAGTGGGTATTTTGGTTGTCCTTTTCCCTGGCGGTTTTCCGCACATACTCTAGTTTAAAGTTAGTTTTGAGCCCCTGGCTTTGTTGTTTAGTAGAGGGCCCCTTGTTATCACCCTGTCTCGGATTTCTCTTGGTCTCCCATTAAGACCTGAGGGGGCATCGGAGTTGGGCAGACGTAATCCGCCCTTCAAACGCGGCTGCCATGGGCCCAAGCAACCATAGTCTCGCAAGAGATTTCTGACAGCACGGGCGAGACAACGGAGATAGGGCGCCAGGGGCTATTCCCGTTCCCACTCCCTTTCCAAGCATTACGTTCCAGTACTCAGGTCCTTGCTATAAGATATCCCCAGACCAGAGTATTGGAATCATAACAACAGGAGAGCAGCCCTGATATATAACAGAGGTGGAAGTTCTATAGGCAGCAGAGACGGAGACCAGCCAGCCAGTCTCCCAGTGCCCTGATCACTACACGCCGCCAGCACAGCATTACAGGAGGGTCCTATAGTGCTGCCCTGAGCTAACAGGTGTGTGTACCAGTGTGCTGCGCCCTGGTGTCTCTGAGAGGGGTGAGGTCACCGTGCCGCTTTAGTATATGGCTTTTCCTTAGTACTGTAAGTTACAGCCCTGCACTAGTAGTGGCAACTCTGCCCTATGTGAACCTGTGAGGTTATTTTCCTATTTACAGAATATCCGGGGAGAAGGCGGCCATATTGCGGCTCTCAAGAGAAGGCACTCTAGTACACCCCCTGCTGGCGGCCACTGCGCAGGCAACAAATTGAAATGCCCGATCTCTATAATGGGGCATATTTCTCTTAATTAAAAAAAACCTGTAACTTTCTGAAAAACCACAACCCCAAAAGGCACTTCACAGGGACATGCTCTATCTAATAAAACAAACCCCAAGTCATATATATATATATATATATATATATATATATAATAAGATTTTACTCACCGGTAAATCTATTTCTCGTAGTCCGTAGTGGATGCTGGGACTCCGTAAGGACCATGGGGAATAGCGGCTCCGCAGGAGACTTGGCACAACTAAAGAGAGCTTTAGGACTACCTGGTGTGCACTGGCTCCTCCCCCTATGACCCTCCTCCAGACCTTAGTTAGGATACTGTGCCCGGAAGAGCTGACACTAAGGAAGGATTTTGAATCCCGGGTAAGACTCATACCAGCCACACCAATCACACCGTACAACTCGTGATATTATACCCAGTTAACAGTATGACAACAACGGAGCCTCTGCACAGATGGCTCTCAACAATAACCCTTTTGTTAACAATAACTATGTACAAGTACTTGGGATGGGCGCCCAGCATCCACTACGGACTACGAGAAATAGATTTACCGGTGAGTAAAATCTTATTTTCTCTGACGTCCTAAGTGGATGCTGGGACTCCGTAAGGACCATGGGGATTATATCAAAGCTCCCAAACGGGAGGGAGAGTGCGGATGACTCTGCAGCACCGAATGAGCGAACTCCAGGTCCTCCTCAGCCAGGGTGTCAAACTTGTAAAATCTTGCAAATGTGTTTGACCCCGACCAAGTAGCAGCTCGGCAAAGTAGTAAAGCAGAGACCCCTCGGGCAGCCGCCCAAGAAGAGCCCACCTTCCTCGTGGAATGGGCTTTTACTGATCTAGAATGCGGCAGTCCCGCCGCAGAATGACAGTCCTGTACCACAAATCTGAGGTACTCCTGGTGAGGAGAGTAAATGGGGACATGCAGGTAAGCATCCTTGATGTCCAGTGATACCATGTAATCCCCTTCCTCCTGGCTTGAGATAACCGCCCTGAGCGATTCCATCTTGAACTTGAACCGTTTTATATACGTGTTCAAAGATTTAAAATTTAAAATGGGTCTCACCGAACCGTCCGGTTTCGGTACCACAAACATTGTGGAATAGTAACCCCTTCCTTGTTGAAGGAGGGGTACCTTGACTATCACCTGCTGCAAATACAGCTTGTGAATTTGCCTCTATCACAGCCTCCCTGTCCAAGGGAGATGTTGGCAAGGCAGATTTTAGGAAACGGCGAGGGGACGACGTCTCGAATTCCAGCTTGAATCCCTGAGACACTACTTGTAGAATCCAGGGATCCACCTGTGAGCAAGCTCACTGATTGCTGAAGCACTTGAGACGGGCCCCCACCGCACCTGGCTCCACCAGTGGAGCCCCAGCGTCATGCTGTGGACTTAGCGGAAGCGGGGGAGGACTTTTGTTCCTGGGAACTGGCTGTATATATATATATATATATATGCACACACACTCATGTATATACATGTATACACAAATACACGTATGTACATGTTTATGTATGTATAATACACTGAGTACATTATATTTATGAATTAATTGCTTCCCGATTCTGCAGCAGCATCATCAGCACCATCAGTGTTACTCACAGTCACTTCACACTGACTGCTGCACAACACATCACTTAATTTCCGGGCCGCCCGCCACCTGGTGAAGAGACATGGGAGATGAAGGACCAGCAGTGCCACGTTGAGCGGAAGTATTGTGAATTAGTTACCCACACACTCCTTGTGACACCTGCTCCCCGTCTGCCCTCCCACCCGCCGCCTGCCATCCGGAACCCGCACTGACAAGTAAGTCTCAGCAGAATGTGTCTGCCGGCGGCTCCCAGTCCCCCCTAGAGGAACACTGCCAGTGGTGTGGCAGCCGCGGCACACTAGGACTGAGAGACCGCAGCGGGAGGAAAGCACGGGTGGGCGGGAGGAGAGCATAGGCGGACATCACCACGTCACATTGCAAGGTGACACCAGTCCCCCCAGTGAGGCCGCCGACGAATGCACTCAGCATAGTATTAGCAGCAGGCAGAGGGGGGGGCGGGCGCAGCGGTGGTGGGAGGTACGGAAATGAGCTACAGGCTAGGCTCCACCGATCACACACTCAGCGATCACTGTGCCACAGCAAGCGTGGCGTGCAGCGGTGCTGGACATTAGGGAGTGCCTGTGCGCACCAGGCACCCCCTGTACGCACGCCTATGCGCTACCACCCCCCATATGCCACACTACATCACTATGCTATAGCCCTCCCATATGCTGCACTTCATAGTTACACTATACCCCCCATACAACATACTACATCACCACACTACACTACTCACAATAAAATTAAAACATCCCAGTTCCTCATTCTTAATGAGCTCACGTGAGTTCTCTCCCCAACGGAGCTCCAGACCAAGTAACAATGAAGACACCAGCAGCGTGTAGGGGGCAGGCCTGGTCCACTTGTCAGGAGAGAGCAGTCACTGGAGGGTAAGAAGGGGGCGGGGCCTAGTCCTACAGACGGGAGAGAGCACAGACAGGAGAGAGCAATGTACAGGGGTAGAAGGGGACGGCTGATGTGAAGAAGGGGGCGGGGCCTATTCTTGCATCCTTTCAAAATTCGACTTTTTAAAATTCGACATTTGACAAATTCGACTTTTCTGCAATGGTACAAATGCGGCAATTCAACAAAAGTATATTCAATTGAAGTTTGTAAATTCGACAACAGTGCTTTTAAACAGTAAATTCGTCATTTTCAATCCGCCACACTTTGCAGGCGGAATCTAATAAAAAAAATTTAAAACATGTTTTTTTTGGGGTAATAGCATATCTATTTATATTAGAAGGGATTAGGTACTTTATTTGTCTTTTTTGGAGGCACAAGTATTATTTATATATTTTTTAAAAGATTATTATTATTATTATTTTTTTTTAAATGGAATGTGAAAAACCCGGAAAAGAAAAATTGCGTGGGGTCCCCCCTCCAAAGCATAACCAGCCTCGGGCTCTTCGAGCCGGTCCTGGTTCTAAAAATCCGGGGGAAAAACGGACAGGGGATCCCCCGTATTTTTAAAACCAGCTCCGGGCTCTGCGCCTGGTGCTGGTGCAAAAAATACGGGGGACAAAAAGAGTAGGGTCCCCCATTATTTTTACACCAGCATCGGGCTCCACTAGCTGGACAGATAATGCCACAGCCGGGGGTCACTTTTATACAGTGCCCTGCGGCCGTGGCATTAAATATCCAACTAGTCACCCCTGGCCGGGGTACCCTGGGGGAGTGGGGACCCCTTCAATCAAGGGGTCCCCCCCCCAGCCACCCAAGGGCCAGGGCTGAAGCCCGAGGGCTGCGGATGGGAGGCTGATAGCCTTGAGAAAATTGAAAGAATATTGTTTTTTCCAGTAGTACTACAAGTCCCAGCAAGCCTCCCCCTCAATCTGGTACTTTGAGAACCACAAGTACCAGCATGCGGGAGAAAAACGGGCCCGCTGGTACCTGTAGTTCTACTGGGGAAAAAATACCCAAATAAAAACAGGACACAGACACCGTGAAAGTATAACTTTATTTCACACCTGCCGACACACACATACTTACCTATGTTGACACGAAGCAGTCGGTCCTCTTCTCCAAGTAGAATCCACGGGTACCTGAAAATAAAAGATAATTATACTCACCTGATCCAGGTTCCAGATTAAATCCACGTACTTGGCAAAACAACAAACCGAACACCCGGACCAGACGGACTGAAAGGGGTCCCATGTTTACACATGGGACCCCTTTCCACGAATGCAGACATCCGAATCTCGCGGGAATCCGACAGCGGGATGATGACGTACGGGCGCGCTCGGGTTAGCCGAGCAAGGCGGGAAGGTTCGAACCTGCCTCGGACCCATGTAAAATGGGTGAAGTTCGGGGGGTCCGGATTCCGACGAACCGAACCCACTCATCACTAGTATGTACGTGTGTGTCAGGTGCCGTGCGCGTACGTACGTACGTGTGTGTGTCAGGTGTCGTGCGTGTACGTGTGTGTGTGTCAGGTGGCGCGTACCTACATGTGTGTATGTCAGGTGCTGTGCATGTGTGTACGTACACGCGTGTATGTGTCAGGTGCCGCGCGTGTACGTACGTGTGTGTGTGTGTGTGTGTGTGTGCCAGGAGCCACGCGTGTACATGCGTGAGGGTGTCAGGAGCCGCGCGTATACGTACATACGTGTAGGTTTCAGGTGCCGCGCGTATACATACGTGTGTGTGTCAGGAGCCGAGCGTGTACGTACATGTGTGTGTCAGGAGCAACGCGCGTGTGTGTCAGGAGCCACACGTGTGCATACGTGTGTGTGTCAGGTGCCACACATGTACGTACGTACGTACGTACGTACGTACGTACGTACGTACGTACGTGTGTGTGTGTGTGTGTGTCAGGTGCCGCGCGTGTACGTGTGTGTGTCAAGTGCCGCGTGTGTACGTACGTATGTGTGTGCCTGGAGCCGCGCGTGTACATACATGTGTGTGTGTGTGTCTCAGGTGCTGTTCGTGTATGTGTGTGTCTCAGGTGCTGCACGTGTATATGTGTGTATTTCAGGTGCTGCATTTGTATGCGTCAGCTGCCACGTGGGTGTCAGGTGTTGAGCGTGTATGTGTTTGTGTCAGCTGTCGCATCTGTATGTGTGTGACTGTCAGGTGCTGCGCGTGTATGTGTGTGTCAGGTGCTGTTCATGTATGTGGGAGTGGCAGGTGCTGCATGTGTATATATGTGTGAGTGGCAGGTGCTGCGTGTGTATACGAGTGTGTGTGAGGTGCTGCGAGTGTATGTGTGTGTTAGGTGCTCTGAGTGTATATGATTGTGTGTCAGGTGCTGTGCGTGTGTGCGTTAAATGCCACATGTATATATGTGTGTCAGGTGCTGCGTGTGTGTGTGTGTGTGTCAGGTGCTGCATGTTTGTATGTGTGTGTGTGTGTGTGTCAGGTGCTGCATGTCTGTATGTGTGTGTGTGTCAGGCGCTGCATGTCTGTGTGTGTGTGTGTGTGTGTCAGGTGCTGCATGTCTGTATATGTGTGTGGGTGTGTCAGGTGATGCATGTCTGTGTGTGTGGGTGTGTCAGGTGATGCATGTGTGTGTGGGTGTGTCAGGTGCTGCATGTCTGTGTGTGTGTGTGGGTGTGTGTGTCTGTCAGGTGCTGCATGTGTGTGTCAGGTGCTGCATGTCTGCGTGTGTGTGTGTCAGGCGCTGTATGTCTGCGTGTGTGTGTCAGGCGCTGCATATCTGTGTCAGGTGCTGTGTGTGTGTGTGTGTGTGTGTGTGCGCGTGTCTGTCAGGTGCTGCGTGTCTGCGTGTGTGTCAGGTGCTGCGTGTCTGCGTGTGTGTCAGGCGCTGCGTGTCTGCGTGTGTGTCAGGCGCTGCGTGTCTGCGTGTGTGTCAGGCGCTGCGTGTCTGCGTGTGTGTCAGGCGCTGCGTGTCTGTCAGGCGCTGCGTGTCTGTCAGGCGCTGCGTGTCTGTCAGGCGCTGCGTGTCTGCGTGTGTGTCAGGCGCTGCGTGTGTGTCAGGCGCTGCGTGTCTGCGTGTGTGTCAGGCGCTGCGTGTCTGTCAGGCGCTGCGTGTCTGTCAGGCGCTGCGTGTCTGTCAGGCGCTGCGTGTCTGCGTGTGTGTCAGGCGCTGCGTGTGTGTCAGGCGCTGCGTGTGTGTCAGGCGCTGCGTGTCTGCGTGTGTGTCAGGCGCTGCGTGTCTGCGTGTGTGTCAGGCGCTGCGTGTGTGTCAGGCGCTGCGTGTGTGCGTGTGTGTCAGGCGCTGCGTGTCTGCGTGTGTGTCAGGCGCTGCGTGTCTGCGTGTGTGTCAGGCTCTGCGGGAGTGTCAGGCGCTGCGTGTGTGTCAGGCGCTGCGTGTGTGTCAGGCGCTGCGTGTGTGTCAGGCGCTGCGTGTCTGCGTGTGTGTCAGGCGCTGCGTGTCTGCGTGTGTGTCAGGCGCTGCGTGTCTGCGTGTGTGTCAGGCGCTGCGTGTCTGCGTGTTTGTGTGTCAGGTGCTGCGTGTGTGTGTCAGGTGCTGCGTGTGTGTGTGTCAGATGCTGCGTGTCTGCGTGTGTGTCAGGTGCTGCGCGTGAGTATGTCAGGTGCTGCGTATGTCAGGAGCATGTGAGTGTCAGGTGCGTGTGTGTGTCAGGCGCTGCGTGTGTCAGGCGCTGCGTGTGTCAGGCGCTGCCTGTGCGTGTGTGTCAGGCGCTGCCTGTGCGTCAGGCGCTGCGTGTCTGTGTGTGTCAGGCGCTGCGTGTCTGTGTGTGTCAGGCGCTGCGTGTCTGTGTGTGTCAGGCGCTGCGTGTGTGTCAGGCGCTGCCTGTGCGTGTGTGCCAGGCGCTGCCTGTGCGTGTGTGCCAGGCGCTGCCTGTGCGTGTGTGTCAGGCGCCGCGTGTCTGTCAGGCGCCGCGTGTCTGTCAGGCGCCGCGTGTGCGTCAGGCGCCGCGTGTGCGTCAGGCGCCGCGTGTGCGTCAGGCGCCGCGTGTGAGTCAGGCGCCGCGTGTGCGTCAGGCGCCGCATGTCTATGTGCGTCAGGCGCCGCGTGTGAGTGTGTGCGTGTGTGTTAGGTCCGTGTGAGTGTCAGGTGCTGCGTCTGTGTGTGCGTGTGTCAGGTGCTGCGTGTGTGTCAGGTGCTGCGTGTGAGTGCGCGTGTGTCAGGTCCGTGTGAGTGTCAGGTGCTGTGTGTGTGTCAGGTGCTGTGTGTGGGCGTGTGTGTCAGGTGCTGTGTGTGTGTGTGTGTGTGTGTGTGTGTGTCAGGTGCTGTGTGTGTGCGTGTGTGTCAGGCGCTGCATATGCGTATGCGTGTCAGGCGTTGCATGTCTGTGTGTCTCAGGCGCTGCGTGTCTGGGGGGGGTGGCCGGACACACAGCAGAGAGGGGTGGGGTGGCTGGACACACAGCAGAGAGGGGAGGGTGACCGGACACACGGCAGGGAGGGGAGGGGGTAGGGGGTGGCCGAACACAGCGGGAAGAGGGGGGAGTTGCCGAACACACAGCAGGGGAGGGGAGGGGATGGTGGCCAGACAAACAGCAGGGGAGGGGAGGGTAGGCCGGACACACAGCAGGTGAGGGGGGGGGGTGGCTGGACACACAGCAGGGAGGGGGGGTAGGCAGGACACACAGCAGGGGAGGGGAGGGTGGCCGGACAAACAGCAGGGAGGGGGGGGGGGGGTAGGCCGGACACACAGCAGGGGAGGGGGGGTGGCTGGACACACAGCAGGTGAGGGGGGGCTGGACACACAGCAGGTGAGGGGGGGGGGCTGGACACACAGCAGGTGAGGGGGGGGGGGTGGACACACAGCAGGTGAGGGGGGGGCTGGACACACAGCAGGTGAGGGGGGGGCTGGACACACAGCAGGTGAGGGGGGGGGGCTGGACACACAGCAGGTGAGGGGGGGGCTGGACACACAGCTGGTGTGGGGGGGGCTGGACACGCAGCAGGTGAGGGGGGGGGGGCTGGACACGCAGCAGGGGAGGGGGGGGTAGGCCGGACACACAGCAGGGAAGGGGAGGGTGGCCGGACACACAGCAGGGGAGGGGAGGGTGGCCGGACACACAGCAGGGGAGGGGAGGGTGGCCGGACACACAGCAGGGGAAGGGAGGGTGGCCGGACACACAGCAGGGGAGGGGAGGGTGGCCGGACACACAGCAGGGGAGGGGAGGGTGGCCGGACAAACAGCAGAGAGGGGGGGGGGGTAGGCCGGACACACAGCAGGGGAGGAGGGGGGGGCTGGACACACAGCAGGTGAGGGGGGGCTGGACACACAGCAGGTGAGGGGGGGGTAGGCCGGACACACAGCAGGGAGGGGGGGGTAGGCCGTCGGACACACAGCAGGGGAGGGGAGGGTGGCCGGACAAACAGCAGGGAGGGGGGGTAGGCCGGACACACAGCAGGTGAGGGGGGGGTGGCTGGACACACAGCAGGTGAGGGGGGGGGGTCTGGACACACAGCAGGGAGGGGGGGTAGGCCGGCACAAACAGCAGGGAGGGGGGGGGTAGGCCGGACACACAGCAGGGAGGGGGGGGGGGGCTGGACACACAGCAGGGGGGGGGTAGGCCGGACACACAGCAGGTGAGGGGGGGGTGGCTGGACACACAGCAGGGAGGGGGGGGGTAGGCCGGACACACAGCAGGTGAGGGGGGGGGCTGGACACACAGCAGGTGAGGGGGGGGGCTGGACACACAGCAGGTGAGGGGGGGGGGTAGGCCGGACACACAGCAGGTGAGGGGGGGGGGGTGGCTGGACACACAGCAGGGAGGGAAGGGGGTAGGGGGGTGGCCTTATTATAATAACCGTGTGGGGGAGGAGTCTGCGGCGGTGGGTGAATGAGATGTGGGGGCAGGCTGCTAAGGGTGCAGGGGAGGAGGGGAAGGGAGCCGGATGGATCTGAATGTGAGCCGCACGTAAGGGACCATACTGATCCTCCCCACCTCAGCCCGCTGGTGCTGCTGCTGCCTGACTTCTTCCGTGCAGCACAGCTGTCTTCTCCGGCTGCCGCTCCCGCTTCAGGTGTGGGGGTACCACACCGCTCAGTAGGCAAGCGCTGTCAGTCAGGAGTCAGCGCTGCACCGGATGTCTCTTCTGGATGTCCTCTGACTTTCTCCTGCGGCGCAACTCCAGCTATTCCTCCCGCTGCGGCTCCCACTTCGGGTAAGGGGACCATATTGCTCAGTAGTGAGCACTTTCGGTAAGCCTGCGGCTGCTATGCCGCTACCCCTCTCCTCCACAGTCCTAATGGGTCGCTGCAGTCTGTAAGGGACCGCAGGTGCACACACCCAGGAACCGCTGGCTCTCCTCCCGCCGCCAGCAGCTACTTTTATAACCTCAGCCTGCACGAGACCCCTTCCCTCACTCACTCTCGCTCGCTCTCCTGGCGGCCACTGCGCAGCCGCAACAAATTGAAAAGCCCTATCTCTATAATGGGGCATATTTCTCTTAATTAAAAAAACCCTATAACTTTCTGAAAAACCACAACCCCAAAAGGCACTACGCTGGGGCATACTCTATCTAGTAAAACAAACCCCAAGTCTTAATTCGTCCTCTATCCGGAGTTATGCCTTCCCAAAAAATATCTAATTCACTCTATAGGAAAACGGTGTCAAAAAGCCACAAAGGAAGTCACAGAAAAAAACTGACAGTTGGAATTTTAGCTTACTCCCAATTCCTCATTTTTTATTATTTTGCCCTGAAATTTGGCATGCAGCACCGGGTGACGATTCTACACGCCCATGCCAAATTTCAGCTCAGTATGTCCAATCAGTTTTGAGGTGTAGCCCCTCAAACACCATGCCCCCATCTCAGAAGTTCCCTATGGGAGAATTCCGTTTGTTCGATTCAGCCTTAATATAAGGGCACGACCGTGCCCTTATAATATGTATCTATCTATCTATCTATCTATCTATCGTATGTGTGTGTATATATACATCTATACATACATGCGCTAACACCTGGACATACACTGATGTACCCACACCTAATATCCATACATACACGCCCTGACACCTGGACATACACCAACATTCCCACACCTGCATCTATACATACACATGCTGACACCTGGACATACACCAACATACAAGCACCTGCATCTATATATACACGCGCTGACAAATGGACATACACCGACGTACCCACACTTGCATCTATACATACATGCACTGACATCTGGACATACAAGCACCTGCATCTATACATACACGCGCTGACACCTGAACCTACACTGACCTTCCCACACCTGCATCTATACATACACATTCTGACACCTGGACATACACAGACGTACCCACACCTGCATCTATACATACACGCGTTGACACCTGGACGTACACTGACGTACACACACCTACATCTATATATGCATGGATGCAAATGTGGGTACGTCTGTATACGTCCAGGTGTTAGCATGTGTATGTATAGATGTTAGGTGTGGGTACATCAGTGTATGTCCAGGTGTCAGCACATGTATGTATAGATTCACATGTGGGTAAGCCGGTGTACGTCCACGTGTCAGCATGTGTAGGTATAGATGCAGGTGTGGGTACGTTGGTGTACGTTTAGGGGTCAGCGTGTTAATGTATAGATGTTGGTGTGTGTATGTCAGTGTACGTACAGATATAGGTGTGTGTGTATGTATGTATGTATGTATGTATGTATGTGTATAGAGGAAGGTGTGATACATACATATAACACATACATGATAGATACATACATATATCACACACACGATAGATAGATAGATAGATAGATAGATAGATAGATAGATAGATAGATAGAACACATACATACAAGATAGATACATACATACATACATGATAGATACATATATATACACACACATACGATAGATAGATAGATAGATAGATAGATAGATAGATAGATAGATAGATACATACATATATATATATATATATCACAAACATACATGATTCATACATATATCACACACACATACATGATACATACATGAGAAAGACCTGGGATGGTGATGAGGCCAGGGCCCCCTGCTGATGTTGCGTTGAGGAAGGCAGTGTTCCAGGGCGGATGCCAGTCGGGGAGAGCGCCGCGCAGCCCGGGAAAAATACTGCTGAGGAGCTACATCTGGAAGAGCCCCTGGGAGGGAGAGTGCCACATGCCCCATCCTGCGCGGCAGACTCTGCAGGCCTGCACATGGGAAGGGAGGTCTCTGGCCACACGTACTCAGCCTTCTGCTGAAGCCCCGCTGCTGTCCCCATCAGCGCTCTCCAGCGGGGAGCGGGGCCAGGATGAACCTCAACCTGTGAGAACTATCTTCATGATCAAGAGATCTCATATGCAAGATAAGTATGTGTTGGGATAGGGCTGGGGAGGGTGGCTGCTCGGGCACACCCCCGTCAAGTTAAGGAGATTTAACTGAGGAAGCACAAGGGAACTCTCGTCTGGGGACAACAACTGCAGGGAGACCACATCTTTTCAGATGAACATGGGAGGGCGGAAGGCTGCCTAATACTGAAGCACCCTCAGACATTAAACCATATGCAACAACTATTGCAAGCATTCCTGGGGGAAGGTCTGCAGCAGACGGATTTGCATACGGTGATGTCATCCAAGCAGTGGGCCAAAGTTGGCTGGAACCCTCATCTGTATATGAAAAGAGAAAAGGGGCATGCAGGGCATGGCGGCCTTTTGCGGCGCTTGGATAACCCCAAGTTTGCATTAAACACCCCCACCCTCCTTCGGTGTGGGGCTCATGTTGGCCATGCCCAAGCCCCTGAAGCATTCAAGCTGATTTCTTGCAGCAGCTGGGCACTGTAACAGCTTCAGAGCTGCTCTACAAGACAAGTAAAAGGGTGTGGGCCCTGCAGCACCACCTGTAGTTTGCATACACACATATATAGGACAGCATCTCTTATATGCCCCAGGGTCAATAAAATAGTATCCTTGTCTAGGCTATCCATCCCCTCAGATAAGGTATTTGTCCATGCCGCTACAGCACTACACACCCAGGCCGACGCAATTGCCGGTCTGAGTAAGGTACCTGAATGTGTATAAATGGACTTCAGGGTAATCTCCTGTTTGCGGTCAGCACACTCTTTGAGGGTAGCCGTATCCTGGGACGGGAGGGCTACCTTCTTGGATAAGCGTGTTAATGCTTTGTCCACCCTAGGGGAGGATTCCCATCGTAACCTATCCGTTGATGGGAAAGGATACGCCATAAGAATCCTTTTGGAAATCTGCAGTCTTTTATCTGGAGATTCCCAAGCTTTTTCACATAACTCGTTCAGCTCGTGTGAGGGGGGAAAGGTTACCTCAGGCTTCTTTCCCTTGTACATATGTACCCTCTTGTCAGCGACAGGGGGTTCCTCTGTGATGTGCAAAACATCTTTTATTGCCATAATCATAAATCGAATGGATTTTGCCAATTTTGGCTGTAACTTTGCATCATCGTAATCGACACTGGAGTCAGAATCCGTGTCGGTATCTGTGTCAACAATCTGGGATAGTGGGCGCTTATGAGACCCTGACAGTCCCTGCAACATAGGATCAGGCATGGGTTGAAACCCTGACTGTCCCAAAGCTTCTGCCTTGTCTAATCTTTTGTGCAATGAGTTTACACTAGCATTTAAAACATTCCACATATCCATCCAATCAGCTGTCGGCGGAGACACCACATTCATTTGCTCCCGCTCCTCTCTAATATAGCCTTCTTCCTCAGACATGTCGACACACGTGTACCGACACACTTCACACACAGGGAATGCTTTTTCTGAAGACAGTTTCCCCACAAGGCCCCTTGGAGAGACAGAGAGAGAGTATGCCAGCACACCCCCCAGCGCTATATAACCCAGGAATAAAACAGTAACTTAATGTTTGCCCAGTAGTGCTGCTGTATGTAATTTGCGAATTATGTGCCCCCCCCCCCTCTTTTCAACCCTCTTGTCTAACGTGGTATAAGCAGGGTAGAGTCTGGGGAGCTTCCTCTCAGCGGTGCTGTGGAGAAAAAATGGCGCTGGTGAGTGCTGAGGGAGAAGCCCCGCCCCCTCGGAGGCGGGCTTATGTCCCGCTTAAACTGTAAAATTGGTGGGGGCTTATACATATATAAAGTGCCCAGCTGTAAATATGTTATATTTTTGCGAAAGAGGTTTATATTGCTGCCCAGGGCGCCCCCCCTGCGCCCTGCACCCTTACAGTGACCGGAGTATGTGAGGTGTATGGGAGCAAAGGCGCACAGCTGCAGTGCTGTGCGTTACCTCAGTGAAGATCATGAAGTCTTCTGCCGCCTCTGAAGTCTTCTTTTCTTCTCATACTCACCCGGCTTCTATCTTCCGGCTCTGCGAGGGGGACGGCGGCGCGGCTCTGGGACGGACGGTGAGGGTGAGATCCTGCGTACCAATCCCACTGGAGCTAATGGTGTCCAGTAGCCTAAGAAGCAGGACCTTGCAACTCAGAGAGTAGGGCTGCTTCTCTCCCCTCAGTCCCTCGATGAGGGAGTCTGTTGCCAGCAGTGCTCCCTGAAAATTAAAAACCTAACAAAATACTTTCTGTCAGAAAGCTCAGGAGAGCTCCTGAAAAGCACCCAGTCTCCACTGGGTACAGTATCAAACTGAGGTCTGGAGGAGGGGCATAGAGGGAGGAGCCAGTGCACACCCAGAACTAAAGTCTTTCTTAAAGTGCCCATGTCTCCTGCGGAGCCCGTCTATCCCCATGGTCCTTACGGAGTCCCCAGCATCCTCTAGGACGTTAGAGAAAATAGGATTTTAATACCTACCGGTAAATCCTTTTCTCTTAGTCCGTAGAGGATGCTGGGCACCTGTCCCAGTGCGTACTGTGTCTGCAGTTATTAAATGGCCCTTAACTCCAGAACATTTATGTGGAGATGAAAACATCCAAGGAAGACTTGACCATCTTCCTTGGATGTTTTCCCCCTGTGTGACTGCTCTCCAGCCTCAGAGGGTTGCATCCGTGGTCCCTAGGATCCCGTCCTGGATCCCGAACCATCGCCCCTCTAGGTGGTGAGAACTGTGCAGCCACCAATGGAGTGAGATTCTGGTCTTGGAAGACAGGATTATCCTCCGGTGCATGTGTAGGTGGGATCCGGACCACTTGTCCAACAGGTCCCACTGGAACACTCTGGCATGGAACCTGCCAAACTGAATGGCCTCGTAGGCCGCAACCATCTTCCCCAGCAACTGAATGCAATGATGGATTAACACTCTTGCTGGTTTCAGAATTTGTTTGACCAGACTCTGGATCTCCAGAGCCTTTCCACTAGAAGAAAACCTCTTCTGTGTCCAGTATCACTCCCAAAAACAACAACCGCGTCATTGGGACCAACTGCGATTTTGGCAAGTTTAGGAGCCAACCATGTTGTTGAAGAACTGTCAGGGAGAGTAGATGTTTTGCACCAACTGGTCCCTGGATCTCGCCTTTATCAGGAGATCATCCAAGTACGGGATAATTGTGACTCCTTGCTTGCGAAGGAGAACCATCATTTCCGCCATCACCCTGGTGAAAATCCTCGGAGCCGTGGACAGACCAAACGGCAACGTCTGAAATTGGTAATGACAATCCTGAATTGCAAACCTCAGGTAGCTTGCTGCAGTGGCTAAATGGGAACATATAAGTAGGCATCCTTTATGTCTACCAAAACCATGAAATCTCCTTTATCCCCCGGACTGGAGATCACTACCCTGAGAGATTCCATCTTGAAATTGAATTTCTTTAGGTAGAAATTAAGGGATTTCAGATTTAAGATTGGTCTGACTGAGCCGTCCGGCTTCGGGACCACGAAGAGGCTTGAATAAAAACCTTCTCCCTGCTGACTAAGGCTGATTTGAACAATCGGTGAGGGGGAACGTCTTGAAACCCCAGTTTGTACCCTTGGGACACTATTTGTAAAACCCACGAGTCCAGGTCCGAATGAATCCAGAACTGACTGAAGAGTTTTAGACGTGCCCCCCACTGGTGCGGGCTCCTGCAAGAGAGCCCCAGCGTCATGCAGTGGATTTGGCAAAAGCAGAGGACGATCTCTGCTCCTGCGATCTTGAAGAGGCTATAGACCTCTTCCCTCTTTTCCTTCCTCTACCTGCAAAGAAAGGGGAATCTTAACTTCTTGCATATCTATTGGGACGAAATGACTGCGTCAGATAATGATGCGTCTTCATCCGTTGAGAGGGAACATAGGGCAAGAAGGATGACTTACCTGCGGGAGCTGCCGAGATCAAATTAACTAGGCCGTCGCCAAACAAGGCTTCACCTTCATAGGGAAGAGACTCCCTTTCTTCTTGGAGTCAGCATCAGCATTCCCTTGGTGAATCCACAATGCCCTCCTATCCGAGACTGCCATGAAATTGGCCCGTGAGCACTTGTGCCCGGTGTAGGATTTTTAAATATGTGTAGTTTACTGTATGCAAAGGTTTAAAACCTTTTAGGAACTGAGATCGAAGGTGTATTACATGTAGTTTAAAAAAAACAAAAAAGGTTTATTTTATGGCAGTAGTTTCCAAACTGGGGTTCTTGCACTGGTAGCATAGTTTGGTGGTCCAGGACCAATTAAAATTATTTATACTTTATTAAATTGGCAAAACCATTCCCTCACAACATAACTGAACCTGAGGATGACATGCTATAAACACAATTTACTTAATTTTATATATTTTTCTGAATTTCTCAATAAAAAAAACTTTGGCCTAGGGGTGCCGTGAAACAAATTGTGATACTCTAGGGCAGGGGTGTCAAACCCATGGGCCGCATGCCGCCCCCAATGCATCCTTTTGTGGCCCACAGGCCGGGGTCCGACAGGGGTCCTTTTGTGGCCCGATCACCTTGCTTAGAGCGAGGGCAGGAGAGTGCAGCCAGAGTCTTTGCTTTCTATGTGCGGCACCATCTTCCCGAAGAGATCACCGGGAAGATAGTGCCCCTTCCACTGGCTACAGCACAGGTATACTGGGGTGGGGTAGCAAACTGGGGGCCCCAATGGGCCCCTCCAGCAGTCCCTCTACCAAAACACGTCTTTTGGTGGTTTTGCGGTGTTGTTATAACTACATGGTGACGATACTGTAGCACAGAGATTTTCAACCATTTACAACTCACGTCACACAGAACAAGATTTAAATATTGACAAGGCACACTGAAATATAATGGTGATGCATGGTGCAGTATCGTGTCCTAGGATGTCATGTCGCAGCTTCTCCATAGGTAACGCCTGAACAGGCCCGGTGACAGGGGGGACAAAGGGGACACTTGTTCAGGGCTCCAAGTATTAAGAACAGAAATAATGGGGCCACAGTGCCAATATTGCTTTTTAAAGTGTATCCACCAACTGCTCAATTTAAGCAGGAAAACAATTAACAGGCCAACTAAACCCTCCCCCCTCCTTTTACCCCATCACTTTGTCCAGTCCCTGTGGTCCATACTGTATTGCCATTATTATGCATGTTGCTGTGCTGGCCCTTTTCTGAATGTCCCTGCCACCGCCACCGAAGAGCTGGATAGCCCAGTATGAAAACCACCTGCCGGCCTCACTGACGGTCCGAGTCAAAGGCTCCATTTTTTTTTAAAGATCCCTCTGCCAAGTTAAGGGGGGGTTGAGGGGGCCCCAGAGATATCAGTGTACTGGGCCCCGAGATTTCTGTTGCTGGCCCTGACCCTCAGGGGCGTATCTACCCCTTGGCCAGGATGGCACTTGCCAGGGGCACCATCCAGCTGTGCCAACCGTGGCTAAGGGATAGAGTTCTGCAGTCTCGGCGTGGGACTGACCAATTAGACGGTGAGGGAAGGATACTGAAATTGTCCCAACCCTGTTACAGTTTGAAACGCCCCTCAACTGCTGTCCACTGCTTCACTCCTAGCTCTGCCCCTTTGAAATTATTAATCCCTACCCCCCGGTAGGCGGAGTTCTCCAGGCCCATACTCAGGAGTCACCACTGCTGTACATTATGTGCCGGTTGTAGAGGCAGAGCGGGGAACATCAGAGAACGCCACAAATTACACAGTGGGCAAGGAGATGGCTGGAGACAGCTGCACAGCCATGCCTTGCAAGTTCGAGAGAGCTGTTGAATTTCAGCACTTCAAGTCAGAGCCTGCCCCCTGCTGCCCAAGCAGTCCGTGACAGTTAGTGTCGAGGAGGGGGGGATGTGTGCTATCAGTGTGTGTGTGGGGGGGTGGAGGATGTGTGTGACTGTGAGGGAGCTGTCAGTGTCAGTGGGGAGAGGAGCAGGAGGGAGTTGTCAGTGTGTGGAAGTGATGAGAGTTGTCAGTACTGGGGAAATGTGTGTGTGTGTGTGTGTGTGTGTGTGTACTAGATTTAGGAGTGTGTGTTTGTGAGAGGTTTCAGTTGGGGAATTAGAGTTCATACAGTAATTAAATGTTTTCATATTGAGAACTACATCTCCCAGCATATACAGTGTGCTGGGGATGCTAACAAGCTTTATTTAAAAGTTTAAAAAACATTGCTTTTATGACTGCAATGGTTAAAAAGGGAGAGCTATAAATCAATTTATCAGTGAATGATCGCAGTTTGAGCTGTTACATTTTACTGAACCACCTATCCCTCCACACTCACTACCTGTCCTCAGGATACATTTACCATCCCGGCAGACGGTATACCGGCGGTCATTTGACCGATGTTGGAATCCTGACACCACTTGGGAGACTGGTGCCGGCACACAGACAGCCAACATCCCGAAGGCGAGTATTGGAGGGAGGGTTAGGACCGGGGGAGCGGGTGTTAGGGAAGGCACTAGGAGGGGGGGGGGGGGTTAGTCCTAGCTGCCACCCCCTGAGGGTTAGCCCTATCCGCCACCCCCCCAGAGGGTTAGGATTAGGTATCATATGACTGCTGGAATCCCGAGCGCCGGATGCCATACCCAACCCCCTTTACTTTTTCAGGCATTTCTATCTCTCCTCTCTCTATGGTGTTCCGATTGCCCACTTTCCCTTGTGCTTTTCTCTCTCTCTCTCTCTCTCCTTTGTTTAGAGCATCAGTTTCTGTAGTCCACTTTATCCTTATTTTTTCCAGTGTTTCACTATCTCTCTGATGTAATGAGGATGTATGGTCTAGAGGGATCAGTAATGCATTGTACTGTATAGAGGCGTCAGGGATGTAGCGTAGGGTATAGAGGCGTCAGGGATGTAGCGTAGGTTATAGAGGCATCAGGAATGTAGCGTAGGGAATAGAGGCATCAGGGATGTAGCGTAGGGTATAGAGGCGTCAGGGATGTAGCATAGGGAATAGAGGCATCAGGGATGTAGCGTAGGGAATAGAGGCGTCAGGGATGTAGCTTAGGGAATATAGGCATCAGGGATGTACTAGCAGGTATATAGAGGTCAGTGTACTGTATAGAGGGTAGAGATGAGCGGGTTCGGTTCCTCGGAATCCGAACCCGCCCGAACTTCAGGTTTTTTTACACGGGGCCGAGCGACTCGGATCTTCCCGCCTTGCTCGGTTAACCCGAGCGCGCCCGAACGTCATCATCCCGCTGTCGGATTCTCGCGAGGCTCGTATTCTATCGCGAGACTCGGATTCTATATAAGGAGCCGCGCGTCGCCGCCATTTTCACACGTGCATTGAGATTGATAGGGAGAGGACGTGGCTGGCGTCCTCTCCGTTTAGACTAGAGTACTAGAGAGAGACACAAATTTTGGGGAGCATATTATTAGGAGGAGTACTACTTGCTGCTGATAGTGTGACCAGTGACCACCAGTTTAATTAATCCGTTCTCTGCCTGAAAAAAAACGATACACAGTGTGACACAGTCACATACCATATCTGTGCTCAGCCCAGTGTGCTGCATTATATGTAATACTGTATATCATTATCTGACTGTGCTGAGTGCTCACTGCTCACACAGCTTAATTGTGGGGGAGACTGGGGAGCAGTTATAGCAGGAGTACATATTTTAAGTACAGTGCACACTTTTGCTGCCAGAGTGCCACTGCCAGTGTGACTGACCAGTGACCACTGACCACCAGTATTGTGATTGTCTGCTGACCACCAGTATATTGTGATTGTCTGCCTGAAAAAGTTAAACACTCGTCGTGTGGTGTTTTTATAAACGCATTCTGCAGACAGTGTCCAGCAGGTCCGTCATTACATAATATATACCTGTCCGGCTGCAGTACTAGTGTGATATATATATATATTTTAATTTTATCTCATTATCATCCAGTCTATATTAGCAGCAGACACAGTACGGTAGTCCACGGCTGTAGCTACCTCTGTGTCGGCAGTCGCTCGTCCATCCATAATTGTATACCACCTACCCGTGGTTTTTTTTTTCTATCTTCTTGATACTAGTAGCTTACTTTAGGAGTCTGCAGTGCTGAGTCTGACAGACAGTGTCCAGCAGGTCCGTCATTACATAATATATACCTGTCCGGCTGCAGTACTAGTGTGATATATAATATATATATATTTTAATTTTATCTCATTATCATCCAGTCTATATTAGCAGCAGACACAGTACGGTAGTCCACGGCTGTAGCTACCTCTGTGTCGGCAGTCGCTCGTCCATCCATAATTGTATACCACCTACCCGTGGTTTTTTTTTTTTCTTCTATCTTCTTGATACTAGTAGCTTACTTTAGGAGTCTGCAGTGCTGACAGACAGTGTCCAGCAGGTCCGTCATTACATAATATATACCTGTCCGGCGCCAGTACTAGTGTGATATATATATATATATATATATATATTTTAATTTTATCTCATTATCATCCAGTCTATATTAGCAGCAGACACAGTACGGTAGTCCACGGCTGTAGTAGCTACCTCTGTGTCGGCAGTCGCTCGTCCATCCATAATTGTATACCACCTACCCGTGGTTTTTTTTTTTTCTATCTTCTTGATACTAGTAGCTTACTTTAGGAGTCTGCAGTGCTGACAGACAGTGTCCAGCAGGTCCGTCATTACATAATATATACCTGTCCGGCTGCAGTACTAGTGTGATATATATATATATTTTAATTTTATCTCATTATCATCCAGTCTATATTAGCAGCAGACACAGTACGGTAGTCCACGGCTGTAGCTACCTCTGTGTCGGCAGTCGCTCGTCCATCCATAATTGTATACCACCTACCCGTGTTTTTTTTTTTTTCTATCTTCTTGATACTAGTAGCTTACTTTAGGAGTCTGCAGTGCTGACAGACAGTGTCCAGCAGGTCCGTCATTACATAATATATACCTGTCCGGCTGCAGTACTAGTGTGATATATATATATATATTTTAATTTTATCTCATTATCATCCAGTCTATATTAGCAGCAGACACAGTACGGTAGTCCACGGCTGTAGTTACCTCTGTGTCGGCAGTCGCTCGTCCATCCATAATTGTATACCACCTACCCGTGGTTTTTTTTTTTCTATCTTCTTGATACTAGTAGCTTACTTTAGGAGTCTGCAGTGCTGACAGACAGTGTCCAGCAGGTCCGTCATTACATAATATATACCTGTCCGGCTGCAGTACTAGTGTGATATATATATATATATTTTAATTTTATCTCATTATCATCCAGTCTATATTAGCAGCAGACACAGTACGGTAGTCCACGGCTGTAGCTACCTCTGTGTCGGCAGTCGCTCGTCATCCATAAGTATACTAGTATCCATCCATCTCCATTGTTTACCTGAGGTGCCTTTTAGTTGTGCCTATTAAAATATGGAGAACAAAAATGTTGAGGTTCCAAAAATAGGGAAAGATCAAGATCGACTTCCACCTCGTGCTGAAGCTGCTGCCACTAGTCATGGCCGAGACGATGAAATGCCAGCAACGTTGTCTGCCAAGGCCGATGCCCAATGTCATAGTACAGAGCATGTAAAATCCAAAACACCAAATATCAGTAAAAAAAGGACTCAAAAATCTAAAATAAAATTGTCGGAGGAGAAGCGTAAACTTGCCAATATGCCATTTACCACACGGAGTGGCAAGGAACGGCTGAGGCCCTGGCCTATGTTCATGGCTAGTGGTTCAGCTTCACATGAGGATGGAAGCACTCAGCCTCTCGCTAGAAAAATGAAAAGACTCAAGCTGGCAAAAGCACAGCAAAGAACTGTGCGTTCTTTGAAATCCCAAATCCACAAGGAGAGTCCAATTGTGTCGGTTGCGATGCCTGACCTTCCCAACACTGGACGTGAAGAGCATGCGCCTTCCACCATTTGCACGCCCCCTGCAAGTGCTGGAAGGAGCACCCGCAGTCCAGTTCCTGATAGTCAGATTGAAGATGTCAGTGTTGAAGTACACCAGGATGAGGAGAATATGGGTGTTGCTGGCGCTGGGGAGGAAATTGACCAGGAGGATTCTGATGGTGAGGTGGTTTGTTTAAGTCAGGCACCCGGGGAGACACCTGTTGTCCGTGGGAGGAATATGGCCATTGACATGCCTGGTGAAAATACCAAAAAAATCAGCTCTTCGGTGTGGAAGTATTTCAACAGAAATGCGGACAACAGGTGTCAAGCCGTGTGTTGCCTTTGTCAAGCTGTAATAAGTAGGGGTAAGGACGTTAACCACCTCGGAACATCCTCCCTTATACGTCACCTGCAGCGCATTCATAATAAGTCAGTGACAAGTTCAAAAACTTTGGGCGACAGCGGAAGCAGTCCACTGACCAGTAAATCCCTTCCTCTTGTAACCAAGCTCACGCAAACCACCCCACCAACTCCCTCAGTGTCAATTTCCTCCTTCCCCAGGAATGCCAATAGTCCTGCAGGCCATGTCACTGGCAATTCTGACGAGTCCTCTCCTGCCTGGGATTCCTCCGATGCATCCTTGCGTGTAACGCCTACTGCTGCTGGCGCTGCTGTTGTTGCTGCTGGGAGTCGATGGTCATCCCAGAGGGGAAGTCGTAAGCCCACTTTTACTACTTCCACCAAGCAATTGACTGTCCAACAGTCCTTTGCGAGGAAGATGAAATATCACAGCAGTCATCCTGTTGCAAAGCGGATAACTGAGGCCTTGACAACTATGTTGGTGTTAGACGTGCGTCCGGTATCCGCCGTTAGTTCACAGGGAACTAGACAATTTCTTGAGGTAGTGTGCCCCCGTTACCAAATACCATCTAGGTTCCACTTCTCTAGGCAGGCGATACCGAGAATGTACACGGACGTCAGAAAAAGACTCACCAGTGTCCTAAAAAATGCAGTTGTACCCAATGTCCACTTAACCACGGACATGTGGACAAGTGGAGCAGGGCAGGGTCAGGACTATATGACTGTGACAGCCCACTGGGTAGATGTATGGACTCCCGCCGCAAGAACAGCAGCGGCGGCACCAGTAGCAGCATCTCGCAAACGCCAACTCTTTCCTAGGCAGGCTACGCTTTGTATCACCGCTTTCCAGAATACGCACACAGCTGAAAACCTCTTACGGCAACTGAGGAAGATCATCGCGGAATGGCTTACCCCAATTGGACTCTCCTGTGGATTTGTGGCATCGGACAACGCCAGCAATATTGTGTGTGCATTAAATATGGGCAAATTCCAGCACGTCCCATGTTTTGCACATACCTTGAATTTGGTGGTGCAGAATTATTTAAAAAACGAGAGGGGCGTGCAAGAGATGCTGTCGGTGGCCAGAAGAATTGCGGGACACTTTCGGCGTACAGGCACCACGTACAGAAGACTGGAGCAACACCAAAAACGCCTGAACCTGCCCTGCCATCATCTGAAGCAAGAAGTGGTAACGAGGTGGAATTCAACCCTATATATGCTTCAGAGGTTGGAGGAGCAGCAAAAGGCCATTCAAGCCTATACAATTGAGCACGATATAGGAGGTGGAATGCACCTGTCTCAAGCGCAGTGGAGAATGATTTCAACGTTGTGCAAGGTTCTGCTGCCCTTTGAACTTGCCACACGTGAAGTCAGTTCAGACACTGCCAGCCTGAGTCAGGTCATTCCCCTCATCAGGCTTTTGCAGAAGAAGCTGGAGACATTGAAGGAGGAGCTAACACAGAGCGATTCCGCTAGGCATGTGGGACTTGTGGATGGAGCCCTTAATTCGCTTAACAAGGATTCACGGGTGGTCAATCCGTTGAAATCAGAGCACTACATTTTGGCCACCGTGCTCGATCCTAGATTTAAAACCTACCTTGGATCTCTCTTTCCGGCACACACAAGTCTGCTGGGGTTCAAAGACCTGCTGGTGAGAAAATTGTCAAGTCAAGCGGAACGCGACCTGTCAACATCTCCTCCTTCACATTCTCCCGCAACTGGGGGTGCGAGGAAAAGGCTCAGAATTCCGAGCCCACCCGCTGGCGGTGATGCAGGGCAGTCTGGAGCGACTGCTGATGCTGACATCTGGTCCGGACTGAAGGACCTGACAACGATTACGGAGTCGGACATGTCGTCTACTGGCACTGCATATGATTCTCTCCCCATTGAAAGAATGGTGGAGGATTATATGAGTGACCGCATCCAAGTAGGCACGTCAGACAGTCCGTACTTATACTGGCAGGAAAAAGAGGCAATTTGGAGGCCCTTGCACAAACTGGCTTTATTCTACCTAAGCTGCCCTCCCACAAGTGTGTACTCCGAAAGAGTGTTTAGTGCCGCCGCTCACCTTGTCAGCAATCGGCGTACGAGGTTACTTCCAGAAAATGTGGAGAAGATGATGTTCATTAAAATGAATTATAATCAATTCCTCCGTGGAGACATTGACCAGCAGCAATTGCCTCCACAAAGTACACAGGGAGCTGAGATGGTGGATTCCAGTGGGGACGAATTGATAATCTGTGAGGAGGGGGATGTACACGGTGATATATCGGAGAATGATGATGAGGTGGACATCTTGCCTCTGTAGAGCCAGTTTGTGCAAGGAGAGATTAATTGCTTCTTTTTTGGTGGGGGTCCAAACCAACCCGTCATTTCAGTCACAGTCGTGTGGCAGACCCTGTCACTGAAATGATGGGTTGGTTAAAGTGTGCATGTCCTGTTTATACAACATAAGGGTGGGTGGGAGGGCCCAAGGACAATTCCATCTTGCACCTCTTTTTTTTCTTTCATTTTTCTTTGCGTCATGTGCTGTTTGGGGAGTATTTTTTTGAAGGGCCATCCTGCGTGACACTGCAGTGCCACTCCTAGATGGGCCAGGTGTTTGTGTCGGCCACTAGGGTCGCTTATCTTACTCACACAGCTACCTCATTGCGCCTCTTTTTTTCTTTGCGTCATGTGCTGTTTGGGGAGGGTTTTTTGGAAGGGCCATCCTGCGTGACACTGCAGTGCCACTCCTAGATGGGCCAGGTGTTTGTGTCGGCCACTAGGGTCGCTTATCTTACTCACACAGCTACCTCATTGCGCCTCTTTTTTTCTTTGCGTCATGTGCTGTTTGGGGAGTGTTTTTTGGAAGGGCCATCCTGCGTGACACTGCAGTGCCACTCCTAGATGGGCCAGGTGTTTGTGTCGGCCGCTAGGGTCGCTTAGCTTACTCACACAGCTACCTCATTGCGCCTCTTTTTTTCTTTGCGTCATATGCTGTTTGGGGAGTGTTTTTTGGAAGGGCCATCCTGCGTGACACTGCAGTGCCACTCCTAGATGGGCCAGGTGTTTGTGTCGGCCACTAGGGTCGCTTAGCTTAGTCATCCAGCGACCTCGGTGCAAATTTTAGGACTAAAAATAATATTGTGAGGTGTGAGGCGTTCAGAATAGACTGAAAATGAGTGGAAATTATGGTTTTTGAGGTTAATAATACTTTGGGATCAAAATGACCCCCAAATTCTATGATTTAAGCTGTTTTTTTAGTGTTTTTTGAAAAAAACACCCGAATCCAAAACACACCCGAATCCGACAAAAAAAATTCGGTGAGGTTTTGCCAAAACGCGGTCGAACCCAAAACACGGCCGCGGAACCGAACCCAAAACCAAAACACAAAACCCGAAAAATTTCAAGTGCACATCTCTAAAGAGGGGTCAGTAATGCAGTGATGGTTATAGAAAGGTCAGTGATGTAGTGTAGGGTATAGAGGGGTCAGTTATGTAGTGTGGGGTAAAGAGGGGTCAGTAAAGATACTAAGCTGAAGTACTTAGAACACTTCTTGAATTAAGACACAACCTGCAAGAAAAAGTATGCAATATGGGTGAAAAGGCAAATGTCAGAGGTCTGATACAAGTGACCAGCTCCACACCTTGCACCACATAGCGTTATGTTAAACTGGGATATGTTCTTTTTTGGTGTGTGTGTGTGTGTGTGTGTGTGTGTGTGTGTATGTGTGTGTGTGGGGGGGGGGGGTGCCAAAGGAAATTTTTGCCATTGGCTCCTTTGGTCTAGAACCAGCCCTGATCACAAAATATTTTTGTCTGAGCAGACTGGACACTGATCAGCGTTGGCTCATTCTCAGCCCCCCGCCCAGCCTCTGCTGCCAACAGACTGCTATTAGCCAGTTAACCTTCTGCCTTCCCTATCTATGACACAGACTGCTGCTAATGCTACCAGGATGTTCCCAGTGGCTTCACACCAACAGTGAATCCCAGCCGATGATGTAGGGCAGCGTGTGGGGGAGGGGGTCAGTTGCTGTGGCTCCAACATGGTAACCGCCAATGGACTGCAATGCTTTATCGAAAGGGGGGGCGCCAGTCCCTTACTTTGCCAGGGGCGCTTGGACCCCTAGCTACACCTCTGTTGACCCTAACCGATACCCCTAAACTAACCATAATTCCTGCAGTAAAAATCCATGTTTCTATGTATATAGGGGGTCATTCCGAGTTGATCGCTTGCTGCCGTTGTTCGCTGCGTAGCAATCAGTTGAAAAAAAATGGCTAATCTGTGCATGCGCATGCTCCGTAATGTGCATGCGCATCGTACGGGTACAAAGTCCATTGTGGTTTTGCACTAGTTCTAGCGATTATTCCAATCACAGAACAGGCCACAAGGAGATTGACAGAAAGAGGGCGTTTCTGGGTGTCAACTGACCGTTTTCAGGGAGTGCTTGGAAAAATGCAGGCGTGGCAGAAGAAATGCAGACGTGGCTGGGCATTCGCTGGATGGGTGTGTGACATCAAAAGCCGTCCCTCGGTTGTTAGAATCAACGCACACGAAGTGTAACTACAGTGCTGGTCTTATTTTGAAACAATTTTGCAGGCGCTCTGCTACTCAAGTATTCGCACTTCTCCAAAGTGAATATACACTCTCCAGTGGGCAGCGACAATGCGTTTGCATGGCTGCTAAAAACTGCTAGCGAGCAATCAACTCAGAATGACCCCCATAGTGTATTGCAAGAAAATATCTGTAAATCCAATGGTACCGTAAGTGCGGTATATACTCGCACTTCTTTGCGGGGTGAGAACATCTCCCCTAAGTGAAGTCAGCCCTATGAATAGAGTTTGTGTGATCCCTGTGCAGCAGTCACAGAAAGGGTTCATCTCTGCAGTTTGTCACTCAAATTACATTGCTGCATTTTTTCTAGAAGTGGATCTGAGAGCTGTTACCCGCAGACCAGCTACAATAATTATCCTGGGTACTCACTAGACCAGTGGTTCTCAAACTGCACCCTGGGGTGCCTCAGGACACTTGCAGGGGTGCCTTGGATTGGTGGTCCAGGACCAATTCAAAATATTTATAGTTAGTGTTATAGGCAAAACCAGTGCTGTTGGCTGGCAATCATAACATATGTGCACAAGCAGAAGCAAATCCTGTCCCCTACCAAAGGGCCAGTGCTAGGGTGTTTGGCGCCTCCCTGCAAACTATTAATTTGGGCCCTCTCTCCAATATTTAATAAAGGGACAGTGCGCTCCTTAAAAAAAGAAGGTGTGGTATCACAAGGAAGGGGCATGGCCACACAAAAGCACCCCAAATCAAAATACGCCACACATTAGCACTATCTTATTGTCATTACACCGCATGTAATAATAATAATAATAATACCCACAGTCGCAGTGCCCTTTATACACATAACCACCATATCAGTGCAGCTTACACACATAATGCCAACAGTAGCAGTGCCCCTTCTACACATGCCCACGGTGGCAATCCTTTACATGGCAAATATCAACCTGGTTTTGCCATGTAAAGGATTGCCACTTTAAAAACAAACAATCAAACAAAAAAAAAAAAAAACAACAGGAAAAAACACAAAATCTCTCACTTTCTGATTCTCACACCCTATTACATT
Source organism: Pseudophryne corroboree (assembly GCF_028390025.1). Lineage (NCBI taxonomy): Eukaryota > Metazoa > Chordata > Amphibia > Anura > Myobatrachidae > Pseudophryne > Pseudophryne corroboree. The sequence goes on from NW_026970253.1 coordinate 37,797, forward strand.
CCTCCCTATATATTTAAATGTTTCTATTACTGTATGTTCCCTCTTCCCTTCTCCAAACTATACACATCAAAATTTTTTAGTATTTCCAGGTAAGTTTTGTGATGTAGGCCATGCACAATTTTAGTTGCCCTAATGTATTTACAGCCTTCTGGAGATATGGCTTCTGGAACTGAACACAGGATTCTAAATGTGGCTGTACCAAGGACCTATACAGTGGCATTACAGGTTGAGTATCCCTTATCCAAAATGCTTGGGACCAGAGGAATTTTGGATATCGGATTTTTCTGTATTTTGGAATAATTGCATACCATAACGAGATATTATGGTGATGGGACCTAAATCTAAGCACAGAAGGCATTTATGTTTCATATACACCTTATACACACAGCCTGAAGGTCATTTTAGCCAATATTTTTTATAACTTTGTGCATTAAACAAAGTGTGTGTACATTCACAGAATTCATTTATGTTTCATATACACCTTATACACACAGTCTGAAGTTCATTTAATACAATATTTTTAATAACTTTGAGTATTAAACAAAGTTTGTGTACACTGAGCCATCAAAACACAAAGGTTTCACTATCTCAGTCTCACTCAAAAAAGTCCGTATTTCGGAATATTCCGTATTTCGGAATATTTGGATATGGGATACTCAACCTGTATTACTTTTTTCTGCTACTGGTTCTTTAACCTATGCAAACAAGCATCTGACTTGCCTTTCCTATTGCTTTGTTACATTGCTCACCTGAAATAGTAATACTTAGATAGCTTTCCTCTTGCCATTATAATGCCCTTAATATTATAGTTAGCCTTTGCATTTTTGAGACGTGTATGATTTTGCATTTTTTGGCATTAAATGTTGCCATGTTCTTGACCATTCCTCTAGTCCAGGGGCGGAACTGCCAGAGACAACGGAGTCAGTTGCCGCCAGGCTCCAGCCCTAAAGGGGCTTCCTCCATTGCCCCCCGGCTGTTACGTGCCCTTCCTACTAAATAGACAAAGGCGCTACCAGCAGGGTCTCGCAGTTTGTACATTCCATGCCGTAACACCCTTCTTTCCACCTTCACAATGAAGCTATTGGTACTTTGCAAAAAAAAATTATTAGCATTGCAACTCAGCAGATCAATGCAGTGTGCAGCCACACACTCCATATATCTGCTCAGCCACAAAGCTGATTATTTCTTCACAAAGTACAAGGTGAGCTCCAAATAGAATTCTCTAGCTTAGATTATACCTTTCTATGCAAGGGTAAATAGCTCAATTGTTTGACTGCAATGCCACAGGAAATGGTTTGGATCCAAGACAGTGTGACTGAATAATAAAGAAACCTTAAGATGAGTTCATGAATGTTGTATAAGTATTAGTGAGAGAAGGGGTCAGGAGCATGCTAGGCTGCAAAAAATAAGGTAGGCTGCAAGTGAAAGTAATGATCTCCTATATATTTTCCCAGATCTGTCACTCTGTGTGGCTAACTCTGGGGGAAGTCACAGCAATGGGCGGAGACGGCATCTGCAGGACGATACACCAGTGCCAGCAGCAGACCGTAACAAAGTGACAGATCAGGGAGAATATATAGGAGGTAGGGAGGTGGCCATGGTACATGGCTGGCCAAGGGACACTAGCTCATGTACCCCTTTACCACTGAGGCTGGCCACCAAGGATGGACCTGTCACCAGTGCACATGCAATAACCTCTTCTGCTGCCCTCTTTGCAACTCAGATTGCCCAGTGCTCCCCTTCGCTAACAGTCCACAAAGTTTCCCCATCTCACGATCTGCCTCCTCACCCCCACTTTCATCTCTACAGCACACGCGCATATCATACAAGATCCCATCATGCGTACGTAGGTCTGAAATGCAAGAGGGAGGTTGGGGGGAGATTGGCATGCGCCAGCAACACCACACAGCTCACTGTGACCACAGTGGAGAGGCGCTGCAACAGGACAATACACCAACCTCGGAGCAAGGAACTGCGTCGGTCAGGAGGAGAACTATTTCAATAGCATAAAAAGGTTAATGCGTCCCACCCTATGGACACCAGACTCATCAAGTCACTGTTGCCAGAGTCTCATACAATGACTCTGAACCTCTAAGCAAACTATTTGACTGTCCACACCCTGCTGTGCCTATTACCCATCTCCTCCACCACCCTCAACACTGACCAACACATCATTCACCCACAAAGATACAATAAAGGTAGTTTGGATAAATTAGCTAAATGAAATGGATTTAACCAATTTATCTAAATGACCATTTTTGGATGTTTTCCAGTGTTTGTGAGCAAATGGTCAATTGTCATTTGCTGCCACATATTAGCATAATTTTGTTTCAACTAGAAAAAAAAAATTGGACAGATAATCTAAGTGTGGATCCAGTTTAAAGGTCCGTATTCACGGCCCGATTTTGGGGAGAGATGTGTGCTGAGCGAACTGCTCAGCACACATCTCTGCCCCCGCTCAGCACAGCGTGATGTGTGCTGAGCGTACGGGGGGTGGGGGGGGGGGGGCGCTCATTTCACCCCCTGTGTAGGGCATTCTGTGTGTACCCAGTTTAACAGGTGTGAGCATCATACTACTGCCATAAAATAAACCTTTTTTGTTTTTTTTAAACTACATGTAATACACCTTAGATCTCAGTTCCTAAAAGGTTTTAAACCTTTGCATACAGTAAACTACACATATTTAAAAATCCTACACCGGGCACAAGTGCTCACGGGCCAATTTCATGGCAGTCTCGGATAGGAGGGCATTGTGGATTCACCAAGGGAATGCTGATGCTGACTCCAAGAAGAAAGGGAGTCTCTTCCCTATGAAGGTGAAGCCTTGTTTGGCGACGGCCTAGTTAATTTGATCTCGGCAGCTCCCGCAGGTAAGTCATCCTTCTTGCCCTATGTTCCCTCTCAACGGATGAAGACGCATCATTATCTGACACAGTCATTTCGGCCCAATAGATATGCAAGAAGTTAAGATTCCCCTTTCTTTGCAGGTAGAGGAAGGAAAAGAGGGAAGAGGTCTGTAGCCTCTTCAAGATCGCAGGAGCAGAGATCGTCCTCTGCTTTTGCCAAATCCACTGCATGACGCTGGGGCTCTCTTGCAGGAGCCCGCACCAGTGGGGGGCACGTCTAAAACTCTTCAGTCAGTTCTGGATTCATTGGGACCTGGACTCGTGGGCTTTACAAATAGTGTCCCAAGGGTACAAACTGGGGTTTCAAGACGTTCCCCCTCACCGATTGTTCAAATCAGCCTTAGTCAGCAGGGAGAAGGTTTTTATTCAAGCCTCTTCGTGGTCCCGAAGCCGGACGGCTCAGTCAGACCAATCTTAAATCTGAAATCCCTTAATTTCTACCTAAAGAAATTCAATTTCAAGATGGAATCTCTCAGGGTAGTGATCTCCAGTCCGGGGGATAAAGGAGATTTCATGGTTTTGGTAGACATAAAGGATGCCTACTTATATGTTCCCATTTAGCCACTGCATCAAGCTACCTGAGGTTTGCAATTCAGGATTGTCATTACCAATTTCAGACGTTGCCGTTTGGTCTGTCCACGGCTCCGAGGATTTTCACCAGGGTGATGGCGGAAATGATGGTTCTCCTTCGCAAGCAAGGAGTCACAATTATCCCGTACTTGGATGATCTCCTGATAAAGGCGAGATCCAGGGACCAGTTGGTGCAAAACATCTACTCTCCCTGACAGTTCTTCAACAACATGGTTGGCTCCTAAACTTGCCAAAATCGCAGTTGGTCCCAATGAAGCGGTTGTTGTTTTTGGGAGTGATACTGGACACAGAAGAGGTTTTCTTCTAGTGGAAAGGCTCTGGAGATCCAGAGTCTGGTCAAACAAATTCTGAAACCAGCAAGAGTGTTAATCCATCAATGCATTCAGTTGCTGGGGAAGATGGTTGCGGCCTACGAGGCCATTCAGTTTGGCAGGTTCCATGCCAGAGTGTTCCAGTGGGACCTGTTGGACAAGTGGTCCGGATCCCACCTACACATGCACCGGAGGATAATCCTGTCTTCCAAGACCAGAATCTCACTCCATTGGTGGCTGCACAGTTCTCACCACCTAGAGGGGCGATGGTTCGGGATCCAGGACGGGATCCTAGGGACCACGGATGCAACCCTCTGAGGCTGGAGAGCAGTCACACAGGGGGAAAACATCCAAGGAAGATGGTCAAGTCTTCCTTGGATGTTTTCATCTCCACATAAATGTTCTGGAGTTAAGGGCCATTTAATAACTGCAGACACAGTACGCACTGGGACGGGTGCCCAGCATCCTCTACGGACTAAGAGAAAAGGATTTACCGGTAGGTATTAAAATCCTATTTTCTCTAACGTCCTAGAGGATGCTGGGGACTCCGTAAGGACCATGGGGATAGACGGGCTCCGCAGGAGACATGGGCACTTTAAGAAAGACTTTAGTTCTGGGTGTGCACTGGCTCCTCCCTCTATGCCCCTCCTCCAGACCTCAGTTTGATACTGTACCCAGTGGAGACTGGGTGCTTTTCAGGAGCTCTCCTGAGCTTTCTGACAGAAAGTATTTTGTTAGGTTTTTAATTTTCAGGGAGCACTGCTGGCAACAGACTCCCTCATCGAGGGACTGAGGGGAGAGAAGCAGCCCTACTCTCTGAGTTGCAAGGTCCTGCTTCTTAGGCTACTGGACACCATTAGCTCCAGTGGGATTGGTACGCAGGATCTCACCCTCGCCGTCCGTCCCAGAGCCGCGCCGCCGTCCCCCTCGCAGAGCCGGAAGATAGAAGCCGGGTGAGTATGAGAAGAAAAGAAGACTTCAGAGGCGGCAGAAGACTTCATGATCTTCACTGAGGTAACGCACAGCACTGCAGCTGTGCGCCTTTGCTCCCATACACCTCACATACTCCGGTCACTGTAAGGGTGCAGGGCGCAGGGGGGGCGCCCTGGGCAGCAATATAAACCTCTTTCGCAAAAATATAACATATATACAGCTGGGCACTTTATATATGTATAAGCCCCCACCAATTTTACAGTTTAAGCGGGACAGAAGCCCGCCTCCGAGGGGGCGGGGCTTCTCCCTCAGCACTCACCAGCGCCATTTTTTCTCCACAGCACCGCTGAGAGGAAGCTCCCCGGACTCTACCCTGCTTATACCACGTTAGACAAGAGGGTTGAAAAGAGGGGGGGGGGGGGGGGCACATAATTCGCAAATTACATACAGCAGCACTACTGGGCAAACATTAAGTTACTGTTTTATTCCTGGGTTATATAGCGCTGGGGGGTGTGCTGGCATACTCTCTCTCTGTCTCTCCAAAGGGCCTTGTGGGGAAACTGTCTTCAGAAAAAGCATTCCCTGTGTGTGAAGTGTGTCGGTACACGTGTGTCGACATGTCTGAGGAAGAAGGCTATATTAGAGAGGAGCGGGAGCAAATGAATGTGGTGTCTCCGCCGACAGCTGATTGGATGGATATGTGGAATGTTTTAAATGCTAGTGTAAACTCATTGCACAAAAGATTAGACAAGGCAGAAGCTTTGGGACAGTCAGGGTTTCAACCCATGCCTGATCCTATGTTGCAGGGACTGTCAGGGTCTCATAAGCGCCCACTATCCCAGATTGTTGACACAGATACCGACACGGATTCTGACTCCAGTGTCGATTACGATGATGCAAAGTTACAGCCAAAATTGGCAAAATCCATTCGATTTATGATTATGGCAATAAAAGATGTTTTGCACATCACAGAGGAACCCCCTGTCGCTGACAAGAGGGTACATATGTACAAGGGAAAGAAGCCTGAGGTAACCTTTCCCCCCTCACACGAGCTGAACGAGTTATGTGAAAAAGCTTGGGAATCTCCAGATAAAAGACTGCAGATTTCCAAAAGGATTCTTATGGCGTATCCTTTCCCATCAACGGATAGGTTACGATGGGAATCCTCCCCTAGGGTGGACAAAGCATTAACACGCTTATCCAAGAAGGTAGCCCTCCCGTCCCAGGATACGGCTACCCTCAAAGAGTGTGCTGACCGCAAACAGGAGATTACCCTGAAGTCCATTTATACACATTCAGGTACCTTACTCAGACCGGCAATTGCGTCGGCCTGGGTGTGTAGTGCTGTAGCGGCATGGACAAATACCTTATCTGAGGGGATGGATAGCCTAGACAAGGATACTATTTTATTGACCCTGGGGCATATAAGAGATGCTGTCCTATATATGTGTGTATGCAAACTACAGGTGGTGCTGCAGGGCCCACACCCTCAGATAAATCTCCTGTTTGCGGTCAGCACACTCTTTGAGGGTAGCCGTATCCTGGGACGGGAGGGCTACCTCCAGTGTTTGTGAGCAAATGGTCAATTGTCATTTGCTGCCACATATTAGCATAATTTTGTTTCAACTAGAAAAAAAAAATTGGACAGATAATCTAAGTGTGGATCCAGTTTAAAGGTCCGTATTCACGGCCCGATTTTGGGGAGAGATGTGTGCTGAGCGAACTGCTCAGCACACATCTCTGCCCCCGCTCAGCACAGCGTGATGTGTGCTGAGCGTACGGGGGGTGGGGGGGGGGGGCGCTCATTTCACCCCCTGTGTAGGGCATTCTGTGTGTACCCAGTTTAACAGGTGTGAGCATCATACTACTGCCATAAAATAAACCTTTTTTGTTTTTTTTAAACTACATGTAATACACCTTAGATCTCAGTTCCTAAAAGGTTTTAAACCTTTGCATACAGTAAACTACACATATTTAAAAATCCTACACCGGGCACAAGTGCTCACGGGCCAATTTCATGGCAGTCTCGGATAGGAGGGCATTGTGGATTCACCAAGGGAATGCTGATGCTGACTCCAAGAAGAAAGGGAGTCTCTTCCCTATGAAGGTGAAGCCTTGTTTGGCGACGGCCTAGTTAATTTGATCTCGGCAGCTCCCGCAGGTAAGTCATCCTTCTTGCCCTATGTTCCCTCTCAACGGATGAAGACGCATCATTATCTGACACAGTCATTTCGGCCCAATAGATATGCAAGAAGTTAAGATTCCCCTTTCTTTGCAGGTAGAGGAAGGAAAAGAGGGAAGAGGTCTGTAGCCTCTTCAAGATCGCAGGAGCAGAGATCGTCCTCTGCTTTTGCCAAATCCACTGCATGACGCTGGGGCTCTCTTGCAGGAGCCCGCACCAGTGGGGGGCACGTCTAAAACTCTTCAGTCAGTTCTGGATTCATTGGGACCTGGACTCGTGGGCTTTACAAATAGTGTCCCAAGGGTACAAACTGGGGTTTCAAGACGTTCCCCCTCACCGATTGTTCAAATCAGCCTTAGTCAGCAGGGAGAAGGTTTTTATTCAAGCCTCTTCGTGGTCCCGAAGCCGGACGGCTCAGTCAGACCAATCTTAAATCTGAAATCCCTTAATTTCTACCTAAAGAAATTCAATTTCAAGATGGAATCTCTCAGGGTAGTGATCTCCAGTCCGGGGGATAAAGGAGATTTCATGGTTTTGGTAGACATAAAGGATGCCTACTTATATGTTCCCATTTAGCCACTGCATCAAGCTACCTGAGGTTTGCAATTCAGGATTGTCATTACCAATTTCAGACGTTGCCGTTTGGTCTGTCCACGGCTCCGAGGATTTTCACCAGGGTGATGGCGGAAATGATGGTTCTCCTTCGCAAGCAAGGAGTCACAATTATCCCGTACTTGGATGATCTCCTGATAAAGGCGAGATCCAGGGACCAGTTGGTGCAAAACATCTACTCTCCCTGACAGTTCTTCAACAACATGGTTGGCTCCTAAACTTGCCAAAATCGCAGTTGGTCCCAATGACGCGGTTGTTGTTTTTGGGAGTGATACTGGACACAGAAGAGGTTTTCTTCTAGTGGAAAGGCTCTGGAGATCCAGAGTCTGGTCAAACAAATTCTGAAACCAGCAAGAGTGTTAATCCATCAATGCATTCAGTTGCTGGGGAAGATGGTTGCGGCCTACGAGGCCATTCAGTTTGGCAGGTTCCATGCCAGAGTGTTCCAGTGGGACCTGTTGGACAAGTGGTCCGGATCCCACCTACACATGCACCGGAGGATAATCCTGTCTTCCAAGACCAGAATCTCACTCCATTGGTGGCTGCACAGTTCTCACCACCTAGAGGGGCGATGGTTCGGGATCCAGGACGGGATCCTAGGGACCACGGATGCAACCCTCTGAGGCTGGAGAGCAGTCACACAGGGGGAAAACATCCAAGGAAGATGGTCAAGTCTTCCTTGGATGTTTTCATCTCCACATAAATGTTCTGGAGTTAAGGGCCATTTAATAACTGCAGACACAGTACGCACTGGGACGGGTGCCCAGCATCCTCTACGGACTAAGAGAAAAGGATTTACCGGTAGGTATTAAAATCCTATTTTCTCTAACGTCCTAGAGGATGCTGGGGACTCCGTAAGGACCATGGGGATAGACGGGCTCCGCAGGAGACATGGGCACTTTAAGAAAGACTTTAGTTCTGGGTGTGCACTGGCTCCTCCCTCTATGCCCCTCCTCCAGACCTCAGTTTGATACTGTACCCAGTGGAGACTGGGTGCTTTTCAGGAGCTCTCCTGAGCTTTCTGACAGAAAGTATTTTGTTAGGTTTTTAATTTTCAGGGAGCACTGCTGGCAACAGACTCCCTCATCGAGGGACTGAGGGGAGAGAAGCAGCCCTACTCTCTGAGTTGCAAGGTCCTGCTTCTTAGGCTACTGGACACCATTAGCTCCAGTGGGATTGGTACGCAGGATCTCACCCTCGCCGTCCGTCCCAGAGCCGCGCCGCCGTCCCCCTCGCAGAGCCGGAAGATAGAAGCCGGGTGAGTATGAGAAGAAAAGAAGACTTCAGAGGCGGCAGAAGACTTCATGATCTTCACTGAGGTAACGCACAGCACTGCAGCTGTGCGCCTTTGCTCCCATACACCTCACATACTCCGGTCACTGTAAGGGTGCAGGGCGCAGGGGGGGCGCCCTGGGCAGCAATATAAACCTCTTTCGCAAAAATATAACATATATACAGCTGGGCACTTTATATATGTATAAGCCCCCACCAATTTTACAGTTTAAGCGGGACAGAAGCCCGCCTCCGAGGGGGCGGGGCTTCTCCCTCAGCACTCACCAGCGCCATTTTTTCTCCACAGCACCGCTGAGAGGAAGCTCCCCGGACTCTACCCTGCTTATACCACGTTAGACAAGAGGGTTGAAAAGAGGGGGGGGGGGGCCACATAATTCGCAAATTACATACAGCAGCACTACTGGGCAAACATTAAGTTACTGTTTTATTCCTGGGTTATATAGCGCTGGGGGGTGTGCTGGCATACTCTCTCTCTGTCTCTCCAAAGGGCCTTGTGGGGAAACTGTCTTCAGAAAAAGCATTCCCTGTGTGTGAAGTGTGTCGGTACACGTGTGTCGACATGTCTGAGGAAGAAGGCTATATTAGAGAGGAGCGGGAGCAAATGAATGTGGTGTCTCCGCCGACAGCTGATTGGATGGATATGTGGAATGTTTTAAATGCTAGTGTAAACTCATTGCACAAAAGATTAGACAAGGCAGAAGCTTTGGGACAGTCAGGGTTTCAACCCATGCCTGATCCTATGTTGCAGGGACTGTCAGGGTCTCATAAGCGCCCACTATCCCAGATTGTTGACACAGATACCGACACGGATTCTGACTCCAGTGTCGATTACGATGATGCAAAGTTACAGCCAAAATTGGCAAAATCCATTCGATTTATGATTATGGCAATAAAAGATGTTTTGCACATCACAGAGGAACCCCCTGTCGCTGACAAGAGGGTACATATGTACAAGGGAAAGAAGCCTGAGGTAACCTTTCCCCCCTCACACGAGCTGAACGAGTTATGTGAAAAAGCTTGGGAATCTCCAGATAAAAGACTGCAGATTTCCAAAAGGATTCTTATGGCGTATCCTTTCCCATCAACGGATAGGTTACGATGGGAATCCTCCCCTAGGGTGGACAAAGCATTAACACGCTTATCCAAGAAGGTAGCCCTCCCGTCCCAGGATACGGCTACCCTCAAAGAGTGTGCTGACCGCAAACAGGAGATTACCCTGAAGTCCATTTATACACATTCAGGTACCTTACTCAGACCGGCAATTGCGTCGGCCTGGGTGTGTAGTGCTGTAGCGGCATGGACAAATACCTTATCTGAGGGGATGGATAGCCTAGACAAGGATACTATTTTATTGACCCTGGGGCATATAAGAGATGCTGTCCTATATATGTGTGTATGCAAACTACAGGTGGTGCTGCAGGGCCCACACCCTCAGATAAATCTCCTGTTTGCGGTCAGCACACTCTTTGAGGGTAGCCGTATCCTGGGACGGGAGGGCTACCTCCAGTGTTTGTGAGCAAATGGTCAATTCTCATTTGCTGCCACATATTAGCATAATTTTGTTTCAACTAGAAAAAAAAAATTGGACAGATAATCTAAGTGTGGATCCAGTTTAAAGGTCCGTATTCACGGCCCGATTTTGGGGAGAGATGTGTGCTGAGCGAACTGCTCAGCACACATCTCTGCCCCCGCTCAGCACAGCGTGATGTGTGCTGAGCGTACGGGGGGTGGGGGGGGGGGGCGCTCATTTCACCCCCTGTGTAGGGCATTCTGTGTGTACCCAGTTTAACAGGTGTGAGCATCATACTACTGCCATAAAATAAACCTTTTTTGTTTTTTTTAAACTACATGTAATACACCTTAGATCTCAGTTCCTAAAAGGTTTTAAACCTTTGCATACAGTAAACTACACATATTTAAAAATCCTACACCGGGCACAAGTGCTCACGGGCCAATTTCATGGCAGTCTCGGATAGGAGGGCATTGTGGATTCACCAAGGGAATGCTGATGCTGACTCCAAGAAGAAAGGGAGTCTCTTCCCTATGAAGGTGAAGCCTTGTTTGGCGACGGCCTAGTTAATTTGATCTCGGCAGCTCCCGCAGGTAAGTCATCCTTCTTGCCCTATGTTCCCTCTCAACGGATGAAGACGCATCATTATCTGACACAGTCATTTCGGCCCAATAGATATGCAAGAAGTTAAGATTCCCCTTTCTTTGCAGGTAGAGGAAGGAAAAGAGGGAAGAGGTCTGTAGCCTCTTCAAGATCGCAGGAGCAGAGATCGTCCTCTGCTTTTGCCAAATCCACTGCATGACGCTGGGGCTCTCTTGCAGGAGCCCGCACCAGTGGGGGGCTAGTCTAAAACTCTTCAGTCAGTTCTGGATTCATTGGGACCTGGACTCGTGGGCTTTACAAATAGTGTCCCAAGGGTACAAACGGGGGTTTCAAGACGTTCCCCCTCACCGATTGTTCAAATCAGCCTTAGTCAGCAGGGAGAAGGTTTTTATTCAAGCCTCTTCGTGGTCCCGAAGCCGGACGGCTCAGTCAGACCAATCTTAAATCTGAAATCCCTTAATTTCTACCTAAAGAAATTCAATTTCAAGATGGAATCTCTCAGGGTAGTGATCTCCAGTCCGGGGGATAAAGGAGATTTCATGGTTTTGGTAGACATAAAGGATGCCTACTTATATGTTCCCATTTAGCCACTGCATCAAGCTACCTGAGGTTTGCAATTCAGGATTGTCATTACCAATTTCAGACGTTGCCGTTTGGTCTGTCCACGGCTCCGAGGATTTTCACCAGGGTGATGGCGGAAATGATGGTTCTCCTTCGCAAGCAAGGAGTCACAATTATCCCGTACTTGGATGATCTCCTGATAAAGGCGAGATCCAGGGACCAGTTGGTGCAAAACATCTACTCTCCCTGACAGTTCTTCAACAACATGGTTGGCTCCTAAACTTGCCAAAATCGCAGTTGGTCCCAATGACGCGGTTGTTGTTTTTGGGAGTGATACTGGACACAGAAGAGGTTTTCTTCTAGTGGAAAGGCTCTGGAGATCCAGAGTCTGGTCAAACAAATTCTGAAACCAGCAAGAGTGTTAATCCATCAATGCATTCAGTTGCTGGGGAAGATGGTTGCGGCCTACGAGGCCATTCAGTTTGGCAGGTTCCATGCCAGAGTGTTCCAGTGGGACCTGTTGGACAAGTGGTCCGGATCCCACCTACACATGCACCGGAGGATAATCCTGTCTTCCAAGACCAGAATCTCACTCCATTGGTGGCTGCACAGTTCTCACCACCTAGAGGGGCGATGGTTCGGGATCCAGGACGGGATCCTAGGGACCACGGATGCAACCCTCTGAGGCTGGAGAGCAGTCACACAGGGGGAAAACATCCAAGGAAGATGGTCAAGTCTTCCTTGGATGTTTTCATCTCCACATAAATGTTCTGGAGTTAAGGGCCATTTAATAACTGCAGACACAGTACGCACTGGGACGGGTGCCCAGCATCCTCTACGGACTAAGAGAAAAGGATTTACCGGTAGGTATTAAAATCCTATTTTCTCTAACGTCCTAGAGGATGCTGGGGACTCCGTAAGGACCATGGGGATAGACGGGCTCCGCAGGAGACATGGGCACTTTAAGAAAGACTTTAGTTCTGGGTGTGCACTGGCTCCTCCCTCTATGCCCCTCCTCCAGACCTCAGTTTGATACTGTACCCAGTGGAGACTGGGTGCTTTTCAGGAGCTCTCCTGAGCTTTCTGACAGAAAGTATTTTGTTAGGTTTTTAATTTTCAGGGAGCACTGCTGGCAACAGACTCCCTCATCGAGGGACTGAGGGGAGAGAAGCAGCCCTACTCTCTGAGTTGCAAGGTCCTGCTTCTTAGGCTACTGGACACCATTAGCTCCAGTGGGATTGGTACGCAGGATCTCACCCTCGCCGTCCGTCCCAGAGCCGCGCCGCCGTCCCCCTCGCAGAGCCGGAAGATAGAAGCCGGGTGAGTATGAGAAGAAAAGAAGACTTCAGAGGCGGCAGAAGACTTCATGATCTTCACTGAGGTAACGCACAGCACTGCAGCTGTGCGCCTTTGCTCCCATACACCTCACATACTCCGGTCACTGTAAGGGTGCAGGGCGCAGGGGGGGCGCCCTGGGCAGCAATATAAACCTCTTTCGCAAAAATATAACATATATACAGCTGGGCACTTTATATATGTATAAGCCCCCACCAATTTTACAGTTTAAGCAGGACAGAAGCCCGCCTCCGAGGGGGCGGGGCTTCTCCCTCAGCACTCACCAGCGCCATTTTTTCTCCACAGCACCGCTGAGAGGAAGCTCCCCGGACTCTACCCTGCTTATACCACGTTAGACAAGAGGGTTGAAAAGAGGGGGGGGGGGGGGGCACATAATTCGCAAATTACATACAGCAGCACTACTGGGCAAACATTAAGTTACTGTTTTATTCCTGGGTTATATAGCGCTGGGGGGTGTGCTGGCATACTCTCTCTCTGTCTCTCCAAAGGGCCTTGTGGGGAAACTGTCTTCAGAAAAAGCATTCCCTGTGTGTGAAGTGTGTCGGTACACGTGTGTCGACATGTCTGAGGAAGAAGGCTATATTAGAGAGGAGCGGGAGCAAATGAATGTGGTGTCTCCGCCGACAGCTGATTGGATGGATATGTGGAATGTTTTAAATGCTAGTGTAAACTCATTGCACAAAAGATTAGACAAGGCAGAAGCTTTGGGACAGTCAGGGTTTCAACCCATGCCTGATCCTATGTTGCAGGGACTGTCAGGGTCTCATAAGCGCCCACTATCCCAGATTGTTGACACAGATACCGACACGGATTCTGACTCCAGTGTCGATTACGATGATGCAAAGTTACAGCCAAAATTGGCAAAATCCATTCGATTTATGATTATGGCAATAAAAGATGTTTTGCACATCACAGAGGAACCCCCTGTCGCTGACAAGAGGGTACATATGTACAAGGGAAAGAAGCCTGAGGTAACCTTTCCCCCCCTCACACGAGCTGAACGAGTTATGTGAAAAAGCTTGGGAATCTCCAGATAAAAGACTGCAGATTTCCAAAAGGATTCTTATGGCGTATCCTTTCCCATCAACGGATAGGTTACGATGGGAATCCTCCCCTAGGGTGGACAAAGCATTAACACGCTTATCCAAGAAGGTAGCCCTCCCGTCCCAGGATACGGCTACCCTCAAAGAGTGTGCTGACCGCAAACAGGAGATTACCCTGAAGTCCATTTATACACATTCAGGTACCTTACTCAGACCGGCAATTGCGTCGGCCTGGGTGTGTAGTGCTGTAGCGGCATGGACAAATACCTTATCTGAGGGGATGGATAGCCTAGACAAGGATACTATTTTATTGACCCTGGGGCATATAAGAGATGCTGTCCTATATATGTGTGTATGCAAACTACAGGTGGTGCTGCAGGGCCCACACCCTCAGATAAATCTCCTGTTTGCGGTCAGCACACTCTTTGAGGGTAGCCGTATCCTGGGACGGGAGGGCTACCTCCAGTGTTTGTGAGCAAATGGTCAATTGTCATTTGCTGCCACATATTAGCATAATTTTGTTTCAACTAGAAAAAAAAAATTGGACAGATAATCTAAGTGTGGATCCAGTTTAAAGGTCCGTATTCACGGCCCGATTTTGGGGAGAGATGTGTGCTGAGCGAACTGCTCAGCACACATCTCTGCCCCCGCTCAGCACAGCGTGATGTGTGCTGAGCGTACGGGGGGGGGGGGGGGGCGCTCATTTCACCCCCTGTGTAGGGCATTCTGTGTGTACCCAGTTTAACAGGTGTGAGCATCATACTACTGCCATAAAATAAACCTTTTTTGGTTTTTTTAAACTACATGTAATACACCTTAGATCTCAGTTCCTAAAAGGTTTTAAACCTTTGCATACAGTAAACTACACATATTTAAAAATCCTACACCGGGCACAAGTGCTCACGGGCCAATTTCATGGCAGTCTCGGATAGGAGGGCATTGTGGATTCACCAAGGGAATGCTGATGCTGACTCCAAGAAGAAAGGGAGTCTCTTCCCTATGAAGGTGAAGCCTTGTTTGGCGACGGCCTAGTTAATTTGATCTCGGCAGCTCCCGCAGGTAAGTCATCCTTCTTGCCCTATGTTCCCTCTCAACGGATGAAGACGCATCATTATCTGACACAGTCATTTCGGCCCAATAGATATGCAAGAAGTTAAGATTCCCCTTTCTTTGCAGGTAGAGGAAGGAAAAGAGGGAAGAGGTCTGTAGCCTCTTCAAGATCGCAGGAGCAGAGATCGTCCTCTGCTTTTGCCAAATCCACTGCATGACGCTGGGGCTCTCTTGCAGGAGCCCGCACCAGTGGGGGGCACGTCTAAAACTCTTCAGTCAGTTCTGGATTCATTGGGACCTGGACTCGTGGGCTTTACAAATAGTGTCCCAAGGGTACAAACGGGGGTTTCAAGACGTTCCCCCTCACCGATTGTTCAAATCAGCCTTAGTCAGCAGGGAGAAGGTTTTTATTCAAGCCTCTTCGTGGTCCCGAAGCCGGACGGCTCAGTCAGACCAATCTTAAATCTGAAATCCCTTAATTTCTACCTAAAGAAATTCAATTTCAAGATGGAATCTCTCAGGGTAGTGATCTCCAGTCCGGGGGATAAAGGAGATTTCATGGTTTTGGTAGACATAAAGGATGCCTACTTATATGTTCCCATTTAGCCACTGCATCAAGCTACCTGAGGTTTGCAATTCAGGATTGTCATTACCAATTTCAGACGTTGCCGTTTGGTCTGTCCACGGCTCCGAGGATTTTCACCAGGGTGATGGCGGAAATGATGGTTCTCCTTCGCAAGCAAGGAGTCACAATTATCCCGTACTTGGATGATCTCCTGATAAAGGCGAGATCCAGGGACCAGTTGGTGCAAAACATCTACTCTCCCTGACAGTTCTTCAACAACATGGTTGGCTCCTAAACTTGCCAAAATCGCAGTTGGTCCCAATGACGCGGTTGTTGTTTTTGGGAGTGATACTGGACACAGAAGAGGTTTTCTTCTAGTGGAAAGGCTCTGGAGATCCAGAGTCTGGTCAAACAAATTCTGAAACCAGCAAGAGTGTTAATCCATCAATGCATTCAGTTGCTGGGGAAGATGGTTGCGGCCTACGAGGCCATTCAGTTTGGCAGGTTCCATGCCAGAGTGTTCCAGTGGGACCTGTTGGACAAGTGGTCCGGATCCCACCTACACATGCACCGGAGGATAATCCTGTCTTCCAAGACCAGAATCTCACTCCATTGGTGGCTGCACAGTTCTCACCACCTAGAGGGGCGATGGTTCGGGATCCAGGACGGGATCCTAGGGACCACGGATGCAACCCTCTGAGGCTGGAGAGCAGTCACACAGGGGGAAAACATCCAAGGAAGATGGTCAAGTCTTCCTTGGATGTTTTCATCTCCACATAAATGTTCTGGAGTTAAGGGCCATTTAATAACTGCAGACACAGTACGCACTGGGACGGGTGCCCAGCATCCTCTACGGACTAAGAGAAAAGGATTTACCGGTAGGTATTAAAATCCTATTTTCTCTAACGTCCTAGAGGATGCTGGGGACTCCGTAAGGACCATGGGGATAGACGGGCTCCGCAGGAGACATGGGCACTTTAAGAAAGACTTTAGTTCTGGGTGTGCACTGGCTCCTCCCTCTATGCCCCTCCTCCAGACCTCAGTTTGATACTGTACCCAGTGGAGACTGGGTGCTTTTCAGGAGCTCTCCTGAGCTTTCTGACAGAAAGTATTTTGTTAGGTTTTTAATTTTCAGGGAGCACTGCTGGCAACAGACTCCCTCATCGAGGGACTGAGGGGAGAGAAGCAGCCCTACTCTCTGAGTTGCAAGGTCCTGCTTCTTAGGCTACTGGACACCATTAGCTCCAGTGGGATTGGTACGCAGGATCTCACCCTCGCCGTCCGTCCCAGAGCCGCGCCGCCGTCCCCCTCGCAGAGCCGGAAGATAGAAGCCGGGTGAGTATGAGAAGAAAAGAAGACTTCAGAGGCGGCAGAAGACTTCATGATCTTCACTGAGGTAACGCACAGCACTGCAGCTGTGCGCCTTTGCTCCCATACACCTCACATACTCCGGTCACTGTAAGGGTGCAGGGCGCAGGGGGGGCGCCCTGGGCAGCAATATAAACCTCTTTCGCAAAAATATAACATATATACAGCTGGGCACTTTATATATGTATAAGCCCCCACCAATTTTACAGTTTAAGCGGGACAGAAGCCCGCCTCCGAGGGGGCGGGGCTTCTCCCTCAGCACTCACCAGCGCCATTTTTTCTCCACAGCACCGCTGAGAGGAAGCTCCCCGGACTCTACCCTGCTTATACCACGTTAGACAAGAGGGTTGAAAAGAGGGGGGGGGGGGGGGCACATAATTCGCAAATTACATACAGCAGCACTACTGGGCAAACATTAAGTTACTGTTTTATTCCTGGGTTATATAGCGCTGGGGGGTGTGCTGGCATACTCTCTCTCTGTCTCTCCAAAGGGCCTTGTGGGGAAACTGTCTTCAGAAAAAGCATTCCCTGTGTGTGAAGTGTGTCGGTACACGTGTGTCGACATGTCTGAGGAAGAAGGCTATATTAGAGAGGAGCGGGAGCAAATGAATGTGGTGTCTCCGCCGACAGCTGATTGGATGGATATGTGGAATGTTTTAAATGCTAGTGTAAACTCATTGCACAAAAGATTAGACAAGGCAGAAGCTTTGGGACAGTCAGGGTTTCAACCCATGCCTGATCCTATGTTGCAGGGACTGTCAGGGTCTCATAAGCGCCCACTATCCCAGATTGTTGACACAGATACCGACACGGATTCTGACTCCAGTGTCGATTACGATGATGCAAAGTTACAGCCAAAATTGGCAAAATCCATTCGATTTATGATTATGGCAATAAAAGATGTTTTGCACATCACAGAGGAACCCCCTGTCGCTGACAAGAGGGTACATATGTACAAGGGAAAGAAGCCTGAGGTAACCTTTCCCCCCTCACACGAGCTGAACGAGTTATGTGAAAAAGCTTGGGAATCTCCAGATAAAAGACTGCAGATTTCCAAAAGGATTCTTATGGCGTATCCTTTCCCATCAACGGATAGGTTACGATGGGAATCCTCCCCTAGGGTGGACAAAGCATTAACACGCTTATCCAAGAAGGTAGCCCTCCCGTCCCAGGATACGGCTACCCTCAAAGAGTGTGCTGACCGCAAACAGGAGATTACCCTGAAGTCCATTTATACACATTCAGGTACCTTACTCAGACCGGCAATTGCGTCGGCCTGGGTGTGTAGTGCTGTAGCGGCATGGACAAATACCTTATCTGAGGGGATGGATAGCCTAGACAAGGATACTATTTTATTGACCCTGGGGCATATAAGAGATGCTGTCCTATATATGTGTGTATGCAAACTACAGGTGGTGCTGCAGGGCCCACACCCTCAGATAAATCTCCTGTTTGCGGTCAGCACACTCTTTGAGGGTAGCCGTATCCTGGGACGGGAGGGCTACCTCCAGTGTTTGTGAGCAAATGGTCAATTCTCATTTGCTGCCACATATTAGCATAATTTTGTTTCAACCAGAAAAAAAAAATTGGACAGATAATCTAAGTGTGGATCCAGTTTAAAGGTCCGTATTCACGGCCCGATTTTGGGGAGAGATGTGTGCTGAGCGAACTGCTCAGCACACATCTCTGCCCCCGCTCAGCACAGCGTGATGTGTGCTGAGCGTACGGGGGGGGGGGGGGGGGGGGGGGCGCTCATTTCACCCCCTGTGTAGGGCATTCTGTGTGTACCCAGTTTAACAGGTGTGAGCATCATACTACTGCCATAAAATAAACCTTTTTTGTTTTTTTTAAACTACATGTAATACACCTTAGATCTCAGTTCCTAAAAGGTTTTAAACCTTTGCATACAGTAAACTACACATATTTAAAAATCCTACACCGGGCACAAGTGCTCACGGGCCAATTTCATGGCAGTCTCGGATAGGAGGGCATTGTGGATTCACCAAGGGAATGCTGATGCTGACTCCAAGAAGAAAGGGAGTCTCTTCCCTATGAAGGTGAAGCCTTGTTTGGCGACGGCCTAGTTAATTTGATCTCGGCAGCTCCCGCAGGTAAGTCATCCTTCTTGCCCTATGTTCCCTCTCAACGGATGAAGACGCATCATTATCTGACACAGTCATTTCGGCCCAATAGATATGCAAGAAGTTAAGATTCCCCTTTCTTTGCAGGTAGAGGAAGGAAAAGAGGGAAGAGGTCTGTAGCCTCTTCAAGATCGCAGGAGCAGAGATCGTCCTCTGCTTTTGCCAAATCCACTGCATGACGCTGGGGCTCTCTTGCAGGAGCCCGCACCAGTGGGGGGCACGTCTAAAACTCTTCAGTCAGTTCTGGATTCATTGGGACCTGGACTCGTGGGCTTTACAAATAGTGTCCCAAGGGTACAAACGGGGGTTTCAAGACGTTCCCCCTCACCGATTGTTCAAATCAGCCTTAGTCAGCAGGGAGAAGGTTTTTATTCAAGCCTCTTCGTGGTCCCGAAGCCGGACGGCTCAGTCAGACCAATCTTAAATCTGAAATCCCTTAATTTCTACCTAAAGAAATTCAATTTCAAGATGGAATCTCTCAGGGTAGTGATCTCCAGTCCGGGGGATAAAGGAGATTTCATGGTTTTGGTAGACATAAAGGATGCCTACTTATATGTTCCCATTTAGCCACTGCATCAAGCTACCTGAGGTTTGCAATTCAGGATTGTCATTACCAATTTCAGACGTTGCCGTTTGGTCTGTCCACGGCTCCGAGGATTTTCACCAGGGTGATGGCGGAAATGATGGTTCTCCTTCGCAAGCAAGGAGTCACAATTATCCCGTACTTGGATGATCTCCTGATAAAGGCGAGATCCAGGGACCAGTTGGTGCAAAACATCTACTCTCCCTGACAGTTCTTCAACAACATGGTTGGCTCCTAAACTTGCCAAAATCGCAGTTGGTCCCAATGACGCGGTTGTTGTTTTTGGGAGTGATACTGGACACAGAAGAGGTTTTCTTCTAGTGGAAAGGCTCTGGAGATCCAGAGTCTGGTCAAACAAATTCTGAAACCAGCAAGAGTGTTAATCCATCAATGCATTCAGTTGCTGGGGAAGATGGTTGCGGCCTACGAGGCCATTCAGTTTGGCAGGTTCCATGCCAGAGTGTTCCAGTGGGACCTGTTGGACAAGTGGTCCGGATCCCACCTACACATGCACCGGAGGATAATCCTGTCTTCCAAGACCAGAATCTCACTCCATTGGTGGCTGCACAGTTCTCACCACCTAGAGGGGCGATGGTTCGGGATCCAGGACGGGATCCTAGGGACCACGGATGCAACCCTCTGAGGCTGGAGAGCAGTCACACAGGGGGAAAACATCCAAGGAAGATGGTCAAGTCTTCCTTGGATGTTTTCATCTCCACATAAATGTTCTGGAGTTAAGGGCCATTTAATAACTGCAGACACAGTACGCACTGGGACGGGTGCCCAGCATCCTCTACGGACTAAGAGAAAAGGATTTACCGGTAGGTATTAAAATCCTATTTTCTCTAACGTCCTAGAGGATGCTGGGGACTCCGTAAGGACCATGGGGATAGACGGGCTCCGCAGGAGACATGGGCACTTTAAGAAAGACTTTAGTTCTGGGTGTGCACTGGCTCCTCCCTCTATGCCCCTCCTCCAGACCTCAGTTTGATACTGTACCCAGTGGAGACTGGGTGCTTTTCAGGAGCTCTCCTGAGCTTTCTGACAGAAAGTATTTTGTTAGGTTTTTAATTTTCAGGGAGCACTGCTGGCAACAGACTCCCTCATCGAGGGACTGAGGGGAGAGAAGCAGCCCTACTCTCTGAGTTGCAAGGTCCTGCTTCTTAGGCTACTGGACACCATTAGCTCCAGTGGGATTGGTAAGCAGGATCTCGCCCTCGCCGTCCGTCCCAGAGCCGCGCCGCCGTCCCCCTCGCAGAGCCGGAAGATAGAAGCCGGGTGAGTATGAGAAGAAAAGAAGACTTCAGAGGCGGCAGAAGACTTCATGATCTTCACTGAGGTAACGCACAGCACTGCAGCTGTGCGCCTTTGCTCCCATACACCTCACATACTCCGGTCACTGTAAGGGTGCAGGGCGCAGGGGGGGCGCCCTGGGCAGCAATATAAACCTCTTTCGCAAAAATATAACATATATACAGCTGGGCACTTTATATATGTATAAGCCCCCACCAATTTTACAGTTTAAGCGGGACAGAAGCCCGCCTCCGAGGGGGCGGGGCTTCTCCCTCAGCACTCACCAGCGCCATTTTTTCTCCACAGCACCGCTGAGAGGAAGCTCCCTGGACTCTACCCTGCTTATACCACGTTAGACAAGAGGGTTGAAAAGAGGGGGGGGGGGGGGGGGCACATAATTCGCAAATTACATACAGCAGCACTACTGGGCAAACATTAAGTTACTGTTTTATTCCTGGGTTATATAGCGCTGGGGGGTGTGCTGGCATACTCTCTCTCTGTCTCTCCAAAGGGCCTTGTGGGGAAACTGTCTTCAGAAAAAGCATTCCCTGTGTGTGAAGTGTGTCGGTACACGTGTGTCGACATGTCTGAGGAAGAAGGCTATATTAGAGAGGAGCGGGAGCAAATGAATGTGGTGTCTCCGCCGACAGCTGATTGGATGGATATGTGGAATGTTTTAAATGCTAGTGTAAACTCATTGCACAAAAGATTAGACAAGGCAGAAGCTTTGGGACAGTCAGGGTTTCAACCCATGCCTGATCCTATGTTGCAGGGACTGTCAGGGTCTCATAAGCGCCCACTATCCCAGATTGTTGACACAGATACCGACACGGATTCTGACTCCAGTGTCGATTACGATGATGCAAAGTTACAGCCAAAATTGGCAAAATCCATTCGATTTATGATTATGGCAATAAAAGATGTTTTGCACATCACAGAGGAACCCCCTGTCGCTGACAAGAGGGTACATATGTACAAGGGAAAGAAGCCTGAGGTAACCTTTCCCCCCTCACACGAGCTGAACGAGTTATGTGAAAAAGCTTGGGAATCTCCAGATAAAAGACTGCAGATTTCCAAAAGGATTCTTATGGCGTATCCTTTCCCATCAACGGATAGGTTACGATGGGAATCCTCCCCTAGGGTGGACAAAGCATTAACACGCTTATCCAAGAAGGTAGCCCTCCCGTCCCAGGATACGGCTACCCTCAAAGAGTGTGCTGACCGCAAACAGGAGATTTATCTGAGGGTGTGGGCCCTGCAGCACCACCTGTAGTTTGCATACACACATATATAGGACAGCATCTCTTATATGCCCCAGGGTCAATAAAATAGTATCCTTGTCTAGGCTATCCATCCCCTCAGATAAGGTATTTGTCCATGCCGCTACAGCACTACACACCCAGGCCGACGCAATTGCCGGTCTGAGTAAGGTACCTGAATGTGTATAAATGGACTTCAGGGTAATCTCCTGTTTGCGGTCAGCACACTCTTTGAGGGTAGCCGTATCCTGGGACGGGAGGGCTACCTTCTTGGATAAGCGTGTTAATGCTTTGTCCACCCTAGGGGAGGATTCCCATCGTAACCTATCCGTTGATGGGAAAGGATACGCCATAAGAATCCTTTTGGAAATCTGCAGTCTTTTATCTGGAGATTCCCAAGCTTTTTCACATAACTCGTTCAGCTCGTGTGAGGGGGGAAAGGTTACCTCAGGCTTCTTTCCCTTGTACATATGTACCCTCTTGTCAGCGACAGGGGGTTCCTCTGTGATGTGCAAAACATCTTTTATTGCCATAATCATAAATCGAATGGATTTTGCCAATTTTGGCTGTAACTTTGCATCATCGTAATCGACACTGGAGTCAGAATCCGTGTCGGTATCTGTGTCAACAATCTGGGATAGTGGGCGCTTATGAGACCCTGACAGTCCCTGCAACATAGGATCAGGCATGGGTTGAAACCCTGACTGTCCCAAAGCTTCTGCCTTGTCTAATCTTTTGTGCAATGAGTTTACACTAGCATTTAAAACATTCCACATATCCATCCAATCAGCTGTCGGCGGAGACACCACATTCATTTGCTCCCGCTCCTCTCTAATATAGCCTTCTTCCTCAGACATGTCGACACACGTGTACCGACACACTTCACACACAGGGAATGCTTTTTTCTGAAGACAGTTTCCCCACAAGGCCCTTTGGAGAGACAGAGAGAGAGTATGCCAGCACACCCCCCAGCGCTATATAACCCAGGAATAAAACAGTAACTTAATGTTTGCCCAGTAGTGCTGCTGTATGTAATTTGCGAATTATGTGCCCCCCCCCCCCCCTCTTTTCAACCCTCTTGTCTAACGTGGTATAAGCAGGGTAGAGTCCGGGGAGCTTCCTCTCAGCGGTGCTGTGGAGAAAAAATGGCGCTGGTGAGTGCTGAGGGAGAAGCCCCGCCCCCTCGGAGGCGGGCTTCTGTCCCGCTTAAACTGTAAAATTGGTGGGGGCTTATACATATATAAAGTGCCCAGCTGTATATATGTTATATTTTTGTGAAAGAGGTTTATATTGCTGCCCAGGGCGCCCCCCCTGCGCCCTGCACCCTTACAGTGACCGGAGTATGTGAGGTGTATGGGAGCAAAGGCGCACAGCTGCAGTGCTGTGCGTTACCTCAGTGAAGATCATGAAGTCTTCTGCCGCCTCTGAAGTCTTCTTTTCTTCTCATACTCACCCGGCTTCTATCTTCCGGCTCTGCGAGGGGGACGGCGGCGCGGCTCTGGGACGGACGGCGAGGGTGAGATCCTGCGTACCAATCCCACTGGAGCTAATGGTGTCCAGTAGCCTAAGAAGCAGGACCTTGCAACTCAGAGAGTAGGGCTGCTTCTCTCCCCTCAGTCCCTCGATGAGGGAGTCTGTTGCCAGCAGTGCTCCCTGAAAATTAAAAACCTAACAAAATACTTTCTGTCAGAAAGCTCAGGAGAGCTCCTGAAAAGCACCCAGTCTCCACTGGGTACAGTATCAAACTGAGGTCTGGAGGAGGGGCATAGAGGGAGGAGCCAGTGCACACCCAGAACTAAAGTCTTTCTTAAAGTGCCCATGTCTCCTGCGGAGCCCGTCTATCCCCATGGTCCTTACGGAGTCCCCAGCATCCTCTAGGACGTTAGAGAAAATAGGATTTTAATACCTACCGGTAAATCCTTTTCTCTTAGTCCGTAGAGGATGCTGGGCACCCGTCCCAGTGCGTACTGTGTCTGCAGTTATTAAATGGCCCTTAACTCCAGAACATTTATGTGGAGATGAAAACATCCAAGGAAGACTTGACCATCTTCCTTGGATGTTTTCCCCCTGTGTGACTGCTCTCCAGCCTCAGAGGGTTGCATCCGTGGTCCCTAGGATCCCGTCCTGGATCCCGAACCATCGCCCCTCTAGGTGGTGAGAACTGTGCAGCCACCAATGGAGTGAGATTCTGGTCTTGGAAGACAGGATTATCCTCCGGTGCATGTGTAGGTGGGATCCGGACCACTTGTCCAACAGGTCCCACTGGAACACTCTGGCATGGAACCTGCCAAACTGAATGGCCTCGTAGGCCGCAACCATCTTCCCCAGCAACTGAATGCATTGATGGATTAACACTCTTGCTGGTTTCAGAATTTGTTTGACCAGACTCTGGATCTCCAGAGCCTTTCCACTAGAAGAAAACCTCTTCTGTGTCCAGTATCACTCCCAAAAACAACAACCGCGTCATTGGGACCAACTGCGATTTTGGCAAGTTTAGGAGCCAACCATGTTGTTGAAGAACTGTCAGGGAGAGTAGATGTTTTGCACCAACTGGTCCCTGGATCTCGCCTTTATCAGGAGATCATCCAAGTACGGGATAATTGTGACTCCTTGCTTGCGAAGGAGAACCATCATTTCCGCCATCACCCTGGTGAAAATCCTCGGAGCCGTGGACAGACCAAACGGCAACGTCTGAAATTGGTAATGACAATCCTGAATTGCAAACCTCAGGTAGCTTGATGCAGTGGCTAAATGGGAACATATAAGTAGGCATCCTTTATGTCTACCAAAACCATGAAATCTCCTTTATCCCCCGGACTGGAGATCACTACCCTGAGAGATTCCATCTTGAAATTGAATTTCTTTAGGTAGAAATTAAGGGATTTCAGATTTAAGATTGGTCTGACTGAGCCGTCCGGCTTCGGGACCACGAAGAGGCTTGAATAAAAACCTTCTCCCTGCTGACTAAGGCTGATTTGAACAATCGGTGAGGGGGAACGTCTTGAAACCCCAGTTTGTACCCTTGGGACACTATTTGTAAAGCCCACGAGTCCAGGTCCCAATGAATCCAGAACTGACTGAAGAGTTTTAGACGTGCCCCCCACTGGTGCGGGCTCCTGCAAGAGAGCCCCAGCGTCATGCAGTGGATTTGGCAAAAGCAGAGGACGATCTCTGCTCCTGCGATCTTGAAGAGGCTACAGACCTCTTCCCTCTTTTCCTTCCTCTACCTGCAAAGAAAGGGGAATCTTAACTTCTTGCATATCTATTGGGCCGAAATGACTGTGTCAGATAATGATGCGTCTTCATCCGTTGAGAGGGAACATAGGGCAAGAAGGATGACTTACCTGCGGGAGCTGCCGAGATCAAATTAACTAGGCCGTCGCCAAACAAGGCTTCACCTTCATAGGGAAGAGACTCCCTTTCTTCTTGGAGTCAGCATCAGCATTCCCTTGGTGAATCCACAATGCCCTCCTATCCGAGACTGCCATGAAATTGGCCCGTGAGCACTTGTGCCCGGTGTAGGATTTTTAAATATGTGTAGTTTACTGTATGCAAAGGTTTAAAACCTTTTAGGAACTGAGATCTAAGGTGTATTACATGTAGTTTAAAAAAAACAAAAAAGGTTTATTTTATGGCAGTAGTATGATGCTCACACCTGTTAAACTGGGTACACACAGAATGCCCTACACAGGGGGTGAAATGAGCGCCCCCCCCCCCACCCCCCGTACGCTCAGCACACATCACGCTGTGCTGAGCGGGGGCAGAGATGTGTGCTGAGCAGTTCGCTCAGCACACATCTCTCCCCAAAATCGGGCCGTGAATACGGACCTTTAAACTGGATCCACAGTCCTGAATTTTCCAATGCGCAGCTCTTTGCAAAAGAGAGATATTGGCAAGGAAAAGCTGTCTTGTACCTTTGCATTTTTCTCCCAAACGAAGGACACTAGAATTAAAATTTTAAAGCCTCCTGTTAGGCCATCATCTACACGACATAGCCCTGAATTTTCCAATGCGCAGCTCTTTGCAAAAGAGAGATATTGGCAAGGAAAAGCTGTCTTGTACCTTTGCATTTTTCTCCCAAACGAAGGACACTAGAAAGATAATTTTAAAGCCTCCTGTTAGGCCATCATCTACACGACATGGCCCTGAATTTTCCAATGCGCAGCTCTTTGCAAAAGAGAGATATTGGCAAGGAAAAGCTGTCTTGTACCTTTGCATTTTTCTCCCAAACGAAGGACACTAGAATTAAAATTTTAAAGCCTCCTGTTAGTGCTTCATCTAAACGGCATAGCCCTGAATTTTCCAATGCGTAGCTCTTTGCAATAGAGAGATATTGGCAAGGAAAAGCTGTCTTGTACCTTTGCATTTTTCTCCCAAACGAAGGACACTAGAATTAAAATTTTAAAGCCTCCTGTTAGGCCATCATCTACACGACATAGCCCTGAATTTTCCAATGCGCAGCTCTTTGCAAAAGAGAGATATTGGCAAGGAAAAGCTGTCTTGTACCTTTGCATTTTTCTCCCAAACGAAGGACACTAGAAAGAAAATTTTAAAGCCTCCTGTTAGGCCATCATCTACACGACATAGCCCTGAATTTTCCAATGCGCAGCTCTTTGCAAAAGAGAGATATTGGCAAGGAAAAGCTGTCTTGAACCATTGCATTTTTCTCCCAAACGAAGGACACTAGAAAGAAAATTTTAAAGCCTCCTGTTAGGCCATCATCTACACGACATAGCCCTGAATTTTCCAATGCGCAGCTCTTTGCAAAAGAGAGATATTGGCAAGGAAAAGCTGTCTTGTGCCTTTGCATTTTTCTCCCAAACGAAGGTCACTAGAAAGAAAATTTTAAAGCCTCCTGTTAGGCCATCATCTACACGACATAGCCCTGAATTTTCCAATGCGTAGCTCTTTGCAAAAGAGAGATATTGGCAAGGAAAAGCTGTCTTGTACCTTTGCATTTTTCTCCCAAACGAAGGACACTAGAAAGAAAATTTTAAAGCCTCCTGTTAGGCCATCATCTACACGACATAGCCCTGAATTTTCCAATGCGCAGCTCTTTGCAAAAGAGAGATATTGGCAAGGAAAAGCTGTCTTGTACCATTACATTTTTCTCCCAAACGAAGGACACTAGAAAGAAAATTGTAAAGCCTCCTGTTAGACCATCATCTACACGGCATAGCCATGAATTTTCCAATGCGCAGCTCTTTGCAAAAGAGAGATATTGGCAAGGAAAAGCTGTCTTGTACCTTTGCATTTTTCTCCCAAACGAAGGACACTAGAAAGAAAATTTTAAAGCCTCCTGTTAGGCCATCATCTACACGACATAGCCCTGAATTTTCCAATGCGCAGCTCTTTGCAAAAGAGAGATATTGGCAAGGAAAAGCTGTCTTGTACCTTTGCATTTTTCTCCCAAACGAAGGTCACTAGAAAGAAAATTTTAAAGCCTCCTGTTAGGCCATCATCTACACGACATAGCCCTGAATTTTCCAATGCGCAGCTCTTTGCAAAAGAGAGATATTGGCAAGGAAAAGCTGTCTTGTACCTTTGCATTTTTCTCCCAAACGAAGGTCACTAGAAAGAAAATTTTAAAGCCTCCTGTTAGGCCATCATCTACACGACATAGCCCTGAATTTTCCAATGCGTAGCTCTTTGCAAAAGAGAGATATTGGCAAGGAAAAGCTGTCTTGTACCTTTGCATTTTTCTCCCTAACGAAGGACACTAGAAAGAAAATTTTAAAGCCTCCTGTTAGGCCATCATCTACACGACATAGCCCTGAATTTTCCAATGCGCAGCTCTTTGCAAAAGAGAGATATTGGCAAGGAAATGCTGTCTTGTACCATTGCATTTTTCTCCCAAACGAAGGACACTAGAAAGAAAATTTTAAAGCCTCCTGTTAGACCATCATCTACACGGCATAGCCATGAATTTTCCAATGCGCAGCTCTTTGCAAAAGAGAGATATTGGCAAGGAAAAGCTGTCTTGTACCTTTGCATTTTTCTCCCAAACGAAGGACACTAGAATTAAAATTTTAAAGCCTCCTGTTAGGCCATCAACTACACGACATAGCCCTGAATTTTCCAATGCGCAGCTCTTTGCAAAAGAGAGATATTGGCAAGGAAAAGCTGTCTTGTACCTTTGCATTTTTCTCCCAAACGAAGGACACTAGAATTAAAATTTTAAAGCCTCCTGTTAGGCCATCATCTACACGACATAGCCCTGAATTTTCCAATGCGCAGCTCTTTGCAAAAGAGAGATATTGGCAAGGAAAAGCTGTCTTGTACCTTTGCATTTTTCTCCCAAACGAAGGACACTAGAAAGATAATTTTAAAGCCTCCTGTTAGGCCATCATCTACACGACATAGCCCTGAATTTTCCAATGCGCAGCTCTTTGCAAAAGAGAGATATTGGCAAGGAAAAGCTGTCTTGTACCTTTGCATTTTTCTCCCAAACGAAGGACACTAGAAAGAAAATTTTAAAGCCTCCTGTTAGGCCATCATCTACACGACATAGCCCTGAATTTTCCAATGCGCAGCTCTTTGCAAAAGAGAGATATTGGCAAGGAAAAGCTGTCTTGTACCTTTGCATTTTTCTCCCAAACGAAGGTCACTAGAAAGAAAATTTTAAAGCCTCCTGTTAGGCCATCATCTACACGACATAGCCCTGAATTTTCCAATGCGCAGCTCTTTGCAAAAGAGAGATATTGGCAAGGAAAAGCTGTCTTGTACCTTTGCATTTTTCTCCCAAACGAAGGTCACTAGAAAGAAAATTTTAAAGCCTCCTGTTAGATGTGCCTGAGCAGCGGCCCTCCCCAGCCCTATCCCAAATCATACTTATTTTGCATAGGAGATACCATGGTCATGAAGATTGTTCTCCCAGGGTGAGGTTCATTCATTGCATTCTGGGTGTGCTGCTCCTGCGATTTCCCCAAATGTGGGAAACTTAACTGCATAATTTGTGTTTCCCCAGGTCAGCTCTCGTATAATTCAGATCTCTTTGTCTCAGGTCTCTCTCCAGCCTAGTTTGCTGTCTGTTTCCACTTCTTTTTTTTTTAGCCCCTCCCTTCTATACCCTTGTGCACTATCCTGACTTCTCCTCCTGTCTGCTTACTTTGTGCCTTCCAATGCACAATGCAAACTACAGGTAGTGCTGCAGGGCCCACAACCTTTTACTTGCCTTACAGAGCAGCTCTGGAGCTGTTACAGTGCCAAGCTGCTGCAAGAAATCAGCTTGAATGCTTAAGGGGCTGGGGCATTGCCAACATGAGCCCCACACCGAAGGAAGGTGGGGGTGTTTAATGCGAACTAGGGGTCATCCAAGCGCCGCAAAAGGCTGCCATGCCCTGCACGCCCCTTTTCTCTTTTCATATGCAGACGAGGGTTGAAGCCAACTTTGACCCACTGCTTGGATTACATCACCATATGCAAATCCATCTGCTGCAGGCCTTCCCCCAGGAATGCTTGCACTAGTTGTTGCATTTGGTTTGTTGTTTGGGGGTGCTTCAGTATTAGGCAGCCTTCTGCCCTCCCATGTTCATCTGAAAATATGTGTTCTCCCTGCAGTTGTTGTCCCCAGATGAGAGTTCCGTTGTGCTGCCTCAGTTGAATCTCCTTTACTTGACAGAGATGTGCCTGAGCAGCGGCCCTCCCCAGTCCTATCCCAAATCATATTTATTTTGCATAGGAGATACTATGGTCATGAAGATTGTTCTCCCAGGGTGAGGTTCATTCATTGCATTCTGGGTATGCTGACCCCTATGATTTCCCCAAATGTGGGAAACTCGACTGCATTATTTGTGGTAGTGGGGGACTGTGTTTGTGCTTTCCTCTGGTCAGCTCTGGTAAAAGTCAGATTTCTTTGTCTCAGATCTTCCTCTAGCCTTGTTCTTCTTTCGAGAGTTCCCTTGTGCTGCCTCAGTTGGATCTCCTTCACTTGACAGGGGGGTGCCCGAGCAGCGACCCACCCCAGCTCTAGCCCAACTCCTACTTACCTGCCAGGTGAGATACTATAATCATGAAGGTGCTTCTCCCAGGGCAAGACTCACCCATTGCACTCTGGGTGTGCTGCCCCTGTGATTTCCCCAAATGTGGGAAACTTGACTGCATAATTTGTGTTTCCACTGGTCGGCTTTCATATAATTCAGATTTCTTTGTCTTAGGTCTCTCTCCAGCCTAGTTTGCTGTCTGTTTCCACTTCTTTTTTTTGAGCCCCTCCCTTCTATACCCTTGTGCACTATCCCGACTTCTCCTCCTGTCTGCTTACTTTGTGCCTTCCAATGCACAATGCAAACTACAGGTAGTGCTACAGGGCCCACAACATTTTACTTGCCTTACAGAGCAGCTCTGGAGCTGTTACAGTGCCAAGCTGCTGCAAGAATTCAGCTTGAATGCTTCAGGGGCTGGGGCATTGCCAACATGAGCCCCACACCGAAGGAGGGTGGGGGTGTTTAATGCAAACTAAGGGTCAGCCAAGCGCCGCAAAAGGCCGCCATGCCCTGCATACCCCTTTTCTCTTTTCATATGCAGATGAGGGTTCCAGCCAACTTTGGCCCACTGCTTGGATGACATCACTGTATGCAAATCCGTCTTCTGCAGACCTTCCCCCAGGAATGCTTGTACTAGTTGTTGCATTTGGTTTGTTGTTTGGGGGTGCTTCAGTATTAGGCAGCCTTCTGCCCTCCCATGTTCATTTGAAAATATGTGTTCTCCCTGCAGTTGTTGTCCCCAGATGAGAGTTCCCTTGTGCTGCCTCAGTTGAATCTCCTTTACATGACAGAGATATGCCTGAGCAGCGGCCCTCTCCAGCCCTATCCCAAATCCTACTTATTTTGCATAGGAGATACCATGGTCATGAAGATTGTTCTCCCAGGGTGAGGTTCATTCATTGCATTCTGGGTATGCTGACCCCTGTGATTTCCCCAAATGTGGGAAACTCGACTGCATTATTTGTGGTAGTGGGGGACTGTGTTTGTGCTTTCCTCTGGTCAGCTCTGGTAAAAGTCAGATTTCTTTGTCTCAGATCTTCCTCTAGCCTTGTTCTTCTTTCGAGAGTTCCCTTGTGCTGCCTCAGTTGGATCTCCTTCACTTGACAGGGGGGTGCCCGAGCAGCGACCCTCCCCAGCTCTAGCCCAACTCCTACTTACCTGCCAGGTGAGATACTATGATCAGGAAGGTGCTTCTCCCAGGGCAAGGCTCACCCATTGCACTCTGGGTATGCTGCTCCTGCGATTTCCCCAAATGTGGGACACTTGACTGCATAATTTGTGTTTCCTCTGGTCGGCTCTCGTATAATTCAGATCTCTTTGTCTCAGGTCTCTCTCCAGCCTAGTTTGCTGTCTGTTTCCACTTCTCTTTTCTTGAGCTGCTCCCTTCTATGCCCTTGCGCACTATCCTGACTTCTCCCGTCTGCTTACTTTGTGCCTTCCAACGCACAATGCGAACTTCAGGTAGTGCTGCAGGGCCCACACTCTTTTAGTTGCCTTACAGAGCAGCTCTGGAGCTGTTACAGTGCTCAGCTGCTGGAAGAAATCAGCTTGAATGCTTCAGTTGCTGGGGCATAGCCAACATGAGCCCCACACCGAAGGAGGATGGAGGTGTTTAATGCGAATTAGGGGTCATCCAAGCGCCGCAAAAGGCCGCCATGCCCTGCACATCCCTTTTTTCTTTTCATATGCAGACGAGGGTTGAAGCCAACTTTGACCCACTGCTTGGATGACATCACCATATGCAAATCCATCTGCTGCAGGCCTTCCCCCAGGAATGCTTGCACTAGTTGTTGCATTTGGTTTGTTGTTTGGGGGTGCTTCAGTATTAGGCAGCCTTCTGCCCTCCCATGTTCATCTAAAAATATGTGTTCTCCCTGTAGTTGTTGTCCCCAGATGAGAGTTCCCTTGTGCTGCCTCAGTTGAATCTCCTTTACTTGACAGAGATGTGCCTGAGCAGCGGCCCTCCCCAGCCCTATCCCAAATCATACTTATTTTGCATAGGAGATACCATGGTCATGAAGATTGTTCTCCCAGGGTGAGGTTCATTCATTGCATTCTGGGTATGCTGACCCCTGTGATTTCCCCAAATGTGGAAAACTCGACTGCATTATTTGTGGTAGTGGGGGACTGTGTTTGTGCTTTCCTCTGGTCAGCTCTGGTAAAAGTCAGATTTCTTTGTCTCAGATCTTCCTCTAGCCTTGTTCTTCTTTCGAGAGTTCCCTTGTGCTGCCTCAGTTGGATCTCCTTCACTTGACAGGGGGGTGCCCGAGCAGCGACCCTCCCTAGCTCTAGCCCAAATCCTTCTTACCTGCCAGGTGAGATACTATGATCATGAAGGTGCTTCTCCCAGGGCAAGGCTCACCCATTGCACTCTGGGTGTGCTGCCCCTGCGATTTCCCCAATTGTGGGAAACTTGACTGCATAATTTGTGTTTCCACTGGCCGGCTTTCATATAATTCAGATCTCTTTGTCTAAGGTCTATCTCCAGCCTAGTTTGCTGTCTGTTTCCACTTCTTTTTTTTTTGAGCCCCTCCCTTCTATACCCTTGTGCACTATCCTGACTTCTCCTCCTGTCTGCTTACTTTGTGCCTTCCAATGCACAATGCAAACTACAGGTAGTGCTGCAGGGCCCACAACCTTTTACTTGCCTTACAGAGCAGCTCTGGAGCTGTTACAGTGCCAAGCTGCTGCAAGAAATCAGCTTGAATGCTTCAGGGGCTGGGGCATTGCCAACATGAGCCCCACACCGAAGGAGGGTTGGGGTGTTTAATGTGAACTAAGGGTCATCCAAGCGCCGCAAAAGGCCGCCATGCCCTGCATACCCCTTTTCTCTTTTCATATGCAGATGAGGGTTCCAGCCAACTTTGGCCCACTGCTTGGATGACATCACTGTATGCAAATCCGTCTTCTGCAGACCTTCCCCCAGGAATGCTTGTACTAGTTGTTGCATTTGGTTTGTTGTTTGGGGGTGCTTCAGTATTAGGCAGCCTTCTGCCCTCCCATGTTCATTTGAAAATATGTGTTCTCCCTGCAGTTGTTGTCCCCAGATGAGAGTTCCCTTGTGCTGCCTCAGTTGAATCTCCTTTACTTGACAGAGATATGCCTGAGCAGCGGCCCTCCCCAGCCCTATCCCAAATCATACTTATTTTGCATAGGAGATACCATGGTCATGAAGATTGTTCTCCCAGGGTGAGGTTCATTCATTGCATTCTGGGTATGCTGACCCCTGTGATTTCCCCAAATGTGGGAAACTCGACTGCATTATTTGTGGTAGTTGGGGACTGTGTTTGTGCTTTCCTCTGGTCAGCTCTGGTAAAAGTCAGATTTCTTTGTCTCAGATCTTCCTCTAGCCTTGTTCTTCTTTCGAGAGTTCCCTTGTGCTGCCTCAGTTGGATCTCCTTCACTTGACAGGGGGGTGCCCGAGCAGCGACCCTCCCCAGCTCTAGCCCAACTCCTACTTACCTGCCAGGTGAGATACTATGATCAGGAAGGTGCTTCTCCCAGGGCAAAGCTCACCCATTGCACTCTGGGTGTGCTGCTCCTGCGATTTCCCCAAATGTGGGACACTTGACTGCATAATTTGTGTTTCCTCTGGTCGGCTCTCGTATAATTCAGATCTCTTTTTCTCAGGTCTCTCTCCAGCCTAGTTTGCTGTCTGTTTCCACTTCTTCTTTTTTTTGAGCCCCTCCCTTCTATACCCTTGTGCACTATCCTGACTTCTCCTCCTGTCTGCTTACTTTGTGCCTTCCAATGCACAATGCAAACTACAGGTAGTGCTGCAGGGCCCACAACCTTTTACTTGCCTTACAGAGCAGCTCTGGAGCTGTTACAGTGCCAAGCTGCTGCAAGAAATCAGCTTGAATGCTTCAGGGGCTGGGGCATTGCCAACATGAGCCCCACACCGAAGGAGGGTGGGGGTGTTTAATGCGAACTAAGGGTCATCCAAGCGCCGCAAAAGGCCGCCATGCCCTGCATACCCCTTTTCTCTTTTCATATGCAGATGAGGGTTCCAGCCAACTTTGGCCCACTGCTTGGATGACATCACTGTATGCAAATCCGTCTTCTGCAGACCTTCCCCCAGGAATGCTTGTACTAGTTGTTGCATTTGGTTTGTTGTTTGGGGGTGCTTCAGTATTAGGCAGCCTTCTGCCCTCCCATGTTCATTTGAAAATATGTGTTCTCCCTGCAGTTGTTGTCCCCAGATGAGAGTTCCCTTGTGCTGCCTCAGTTGAATCTCCTTTACTTGACAGAGATATGCCTGAGCAGCGGCCCTCCCCAGCCCTATCCCAAATCATACTTATTTTGCATAGGAGATACCATGGTCATGAAGATTGTTCTCCCAGGGTGAGGTTCATTCATTGCATTCTGGGTATGCTGACCCCTGTGATTTCCCCAAATGTGGGAAACTCGACTGCATTATTTGTGGTAGTTGGGGACTGTGTTTGTGCTTTCCTCTGGTCAGCTCTGGTAAAAGTCAGATTTCTTTGTCTCAGATCTTCCTCTAGCCTTGTTCTTCTTTCGAGAGTTCCCTTGTGCTGCCTCAGTTGGATCTCCTTCACTTGACAGGGGGGTGCCCGAGCAGCGACCCTCCCCAGCTCTAGCCCAACTCCTACTTACCTGCCAGGTGAGATACTATGATCAGGAAGGTGCTTCTCCCAGGGCAAAGCTCACCCATTGCACTCTGGGTGTGCTGCTCCTGCGATTTCCCCAAATGTGGGACACTTGACTGCATAATTTGTGTTTCCTCTGGTCGGCTCTCGTATAATTCAGATCTCTTTTTCTCAGGTCTCTCTCCAGCCTAGTTTGCTGTCTGTTTCCACTTCTTTTTTTTTGAGCCCCTCCCTTCTATACCCTTGTGCACTATCCTGACTTCTCCTCCTGTCTGCTTACTTTGTGCCTTCCAATGCACAATGCAAACTACAGGTAGTGCTGCAGGGCCCACAACCTTTTACTTGCCTTACAGAGCAGCTCTGGAGCTGTTACAGTGCCCAGCTGCTGCAAGAAATCAGCTTGAATGCTTCAGGGGCTGGGGCATAGCCAACATGAGCCCCACACCGAAGGAGGGTGGAGGTGTTTAATGCGAACTAGGGGTCATCCAAGCGCCGCAAAAGGCCGCCATGCCCTGCACGCCCCTTTTCTCTTTTCATATGCAGATGAGGGTTGAAGCCAACTTTGACCCACTGCTTGGATGCCATCACCGTATGCAAATCCATCTGCTGCAGGCCTTCCCCCAGGAATGCTTGTACTAGTTGTTGCATTTGGTTTGTTGTTTGGGGGTGCTTCAGTATTAGGCAGCCTTCTGCCCTCCCATGTTCATCTGAAAATATGTGTTCTCCCTGCAGTTGTTGTCCCCAGATGAGAGTTCCCTTGTGCTGCCTCAGTTGAATCTCCTTTACTTGACAGAGATGTGCCTGAGCAGCGGCACTCCCCAGCTCTATCCCAAATCATACTTATTTTGCATAGGAGATACCATGGTCATGAAGATTGTTCTCCCAGGGCGAGGTTCATTCATTGCATTCTGGGTATGCTGACCCCTGTGATTTCCCCAAATGTGGGAAACTCGACTGAATTATTTGTGGTTGTGGGGGACTGTGTTTGTGCTTTCCTCTGGTCAGCTCTGGTAAAAGTCAGATTTCTTTGTCTCAGATCTTCCTCTAGCCTTGTTCTTCTTTCGAGAGTTCCCTTGTGCTGCCTCAGTTGGATCTCCTTCATTTGACAGGGGGGTGCCCGAGCAGCGACCCTCCCCAGCTCTAGCCCAACTCCTACTTACCTGCCAGGTGAGATACTATGATCATGAAGGTGCACACCCAGCACACCCAGAGTGCAATGGGTGAGCTTGCCCTGGGAGAACCAGGGCAAGCTCACCCATTGCACTCTGGGTGTGCTGCTCCTGCGATTTCCCCAAATGTGGGAAACTTAACTGCATAATTTGTGTTTCCCCAGGTCAGCTCTCGTATAATTCAGATCTCTTTGTCTCAGGTCTCTCTCCAGCCTAGTTTGCTGTCTGTTTCCACTTCTTTTTTTTTTTTGAGCCCCTCCCTTCTATACCCTTGTGCACTATCCTGACTTCTCCTCCTGTTTGCTTACTTTGTGCCTTCCAATGCACAATGCAAACTACAGGTAGTGCTGCAGGGCCCACAACCCTTTACTTGCCTTACAGAGCAGCTCTGGAGCTGTTACAGTGCCCAGCTGCTGCAAGAAATCAGCTTGAATGCTTCAGGGGCTGGGGCATTGCCAACATGAGCCCCACACCGAAGGAGGGTGGGGGTGTTTAATGCGAACTAGGGGTCATCCAAGCGCCGCAAAAGGCTGCCATGCCCTGCACGCCCCTTTTCTCTTTTCATATGCAGACGAGGGTTGAAGCCAACTTTGACCCACTGCTTGGATTACATCACCATATGCAAATCCATCTGCTGCAGGCCTTCCCCCAGGAATGCTTGCACTAGTTGTTGCATTTGGTTTGTTGTTTGGGGTGCTTCAGTATTAGGCAGCCTTCTGCCCTCCCATGTTCATCTGAAAATATGTGTTCTCCCTGCAGTTGTTGTCCCCAGATGAGAGTTCCGTTGTGCTGCCTCAGTTGAATCTCCTTTACTTGACAGAGATGTGCCTGAGCAGCGGCCCTCCCCAGTCCTATCCCAAATCATATTTATTTTGCATAGGAGATACCATGGTCATGAAGATTGTTCTCCCAGGGTGAGGTTCATTCATTGCATTCTGGGTATGCTGACCCCTATGATTTCCCCAAATGTGGGAAACTCGACTGCATTATTTGTGGTAGTGGGGGACTGTGTTTGTGCTTTCCTCTGGTCAGCTCTGGTAAAAGTCAGATTTCTTTGTCTCAGATCTTCCTCTAGCCTTGTTCTTCTTTCGAGAGTTCCCTTGTGCTGCCTCAGTTGGATCTCCTTCATTTGACAGGGGGGTGCCCGAGCAGCGACCCTCCCCAGCTCTAGCCCAACTCCTACTTACCTGCCAGGTGAGATACTATGATCATGAAGGTGCTTCTCCCAGGGCAAGACTCACCCATTGCACTCTGGGTGTACTGCCCCTGTGATTTCCCCAAATGTGGGAAACTTGACTGCATAATTTGTGTTTCCACTGGTCGGCTTTCATATAATTCAGATTTCTTTGTCTTAGGTCTCTCTCCAGCCTAGTTTGCTGTCTGTTTCCACTTCTTTTTTTTTGAGCCCCTCCCTTCTATACCCTTGTGCACTATCCCGACTTCACCTCCTGTCTGCTTACTTTGTGCCTTCCAATGCACAATGCAAACTACAGGTAGTGCTACAGGGCCCACAACATTTTACTTGCCTTACAGAGCAGCTCTGGAGCTGTTACAGTGCCAAGCTGCTGCAAGAATTCAGCTTGAATGCTTCAGGGGCTGGGGCATTGCCAACATGAGCCCCACACCGAAGGAGGGTGGGGGTGTTTAATGCAAACTAAGGGTCAGCCAAGCGCCGCAAAAGGCCGCCATGCCCTGCATACCCCTTTTCTCTTTTCATATGCAGATGAGGGTTCCAGCCAACTTTGGCCCACTGCTTGGATGACATCACTGTATGCAAATCCGTCTTCTGCAGACCTTCCCCCAGGAATGCTTGTACTAGTTGTTGCATTTGGTTTGTTGTTTGGGGGTGCTTCAGTATTAGGCAGCCTTCTGCCCTCCCATGTTCATTTGAAAATATGTGTTCTCCCTGCAGTTGTTGTCCCCAGATGAGAGTTCCCTTGTGCTGCCTCAGTTGAATCTCCTTTACATGACAGAGATATGCCTGAGCAGCGGCCCTCTCCAGCCCTATCCCAAATCCTACTTATTTTGCATAGGAGATACCATGGTCATGAAGATTGTTCTCCCAGGGTGAGGTTCATTCATTGCATTCTGGGTATGCTGACCCCTGTGATTTCCCCAAATGTGGGAAACTCGACTGCATTATTTGTGGTAGTGGGGGACTGTGTTTGTGCTTTCCTCTGGTCAGCTCTGGTAAAAGTCAGATTTCTTTGTCTCAGATCTTCCTCTAGCCTTGTTCTTCTTTCGAGAGTTCCCTTGTGCTGCCTCAGTTGGATCTCCTTCACTTGACAGGGGGGTGCCCGAGCAGCGACCCTCCCCAGCTCTAGCCCAACTCCTACTTACCTGCCAGGTGAGATACTATGATCAGGAAGGTGCTTCTCCCAGGGCAAGGCTCACCCATTGCACTCTGGGTGTGCTGCTCCTGCGATTTCCCCAAATGTGGGACACTTGACTGCATAATTTGTGTTTCCTCTGGTCGGCTCTCGTATAATTCAGATCTCTTTGTCTCAGGTCTCTCTCCAGCCTAGTTTGCTGTCTGTTTCCACTTCTCTTTTCTTGAGCCGCTCCCTTCTATGCCCTTGCGCACTATCCTGACTTCTCCCGTCTGCTTACTTTGTGCCTTCCAACGCACAATGCGAACTACAGGTAGTGCTGCAGGGCCCACACCCTTTTAGTTGCCTTACAGAGCAGCTCTGGAGCTGTTACAGTGCCCAGCTGCTGCAAGAAATCAGCTTGAATGCTTCAGGGGCTGGGGCATAGCCAACATGAGCCCCACACCGAAGGAGGGTGGAGGTGTTTAATGTGAATTAGGGGTCATCCAAGCGCCGCAAAAGGCCGCCATGCCCTGCACATCCCTTTTTTCTTTTCATATGCAGACGAGGGTTGAAGCCAACTTTGACCCACTGCTTGGATGACATCACCATATGCAAATCCATCTGCTGCAGGCCTTCCCCCAGGAATGCTTGCACTAGTTGTTGCATTTGGTTTGTTGTTTGGGGGTGCTTCAGTATTAGGCAGCCTTCTGCCCTCCCATGTTCATCTGAAAATATGTGTTCTCCCTGCAGTTGTTGTCCCCAGATGAGAGTTCCCTTGTGCTGCCTCAGTTGAATCGCCTTTACTTGACAGAGAGGTGCCTGAGCAGCGGCCCTCCCCAGCCCTATCCCAAATCATACTTATTTTGCATAGGAGATACCATGGTCATGAAGATTGTTCTCCCAGGGTGAGGTTCATTCATTGCATTCTGGGTATGATGACCCCTGTGATTTCCCCAAATGTGGGAAACTCGACTGCATTATTTGTGGTAGTGGGGGACTGTGTTGTGCTTTCCTCTGGTCAGCTCTGGTAAAAGTCAGATTTCTTTGTCTCAGATCTTCCTCTAGCCTTGTTCTTCTTTCGAGAGTTCCCTTGTGACTACTGGGCAAACATTAAGTTACTGTGTATTCCTGGGTTATATAGCGCTGGGGTGTGTGCTGGCATACTCTCTCTCTGTCTCTCCAAAGGGCCTTGTGGGGAAACTGTCTTCAGAAAAAGCATTCCCTGTGTGTGTGGTGTGTCGGTACACGTGTGTCGACATGTCTGAGGAAGAAGGCTATATTAGAGAGGAGCAGGAGCAAATGAATGTGGTGTCTCCGCCGACAGCTGATTGGATGGATATGTGGAATGTTTTAAATGCTAGTGTAAACTCATTGCACAAAAGATTAGACAAGGCTGAAGCTTTGGGACAGTCAGGGTCTCAACCCATGCCTGATCCTATGTTGCAGGGACTGTCAGGGTCTCATAAGCGCCCACTATCCCAGATTGTTGACACAGATACAGACACGGATTCTGACTCCAGTGTCGATTACGATGATGCAAAGTTACAGCCAAAATTGGCAAAATCCATTCGATATATGATTATGGCAATAAAAGATGTTTTGCACATCAGAAAGGAACCCCCTGTCCCTGACAAGAGGGTACATATGTACAAGGTGAAAAAGCCTGAGGTAACCTTTGAGGGGGTCACACGAGCTGAACGAGTTATGTGAAAAAGCTTGGGAATCTCCAGATAAAAGACTGCAGATTTCCAAAAGGATTCTTATGGCGTATCCTTTCCCATCAATGGATTGGTTACGATGGGAATCCTCCCCTAGGGTGGACAAAGCATTAACACGCTTATCCAAGAAGGTAGCCCTCCCGTCCCAGTATACGGCTACCCTCAAAGAGTCTGCTGACCGCAAACAGGAGATTACCCTGAAGTCCATTTATACACATTCAGGTACCTTACTCAGACCGGCAATTGCGTCGGCCTGGGTGTGTAGTGCTGTAGCGGCATGGACGGATACCTTATCTGAGGGGATGGATACCCTAGATAAGGATACTATTTTATTGACCCTGGGGCATATAAGAGATGCTGTCCTATATATGTGTGTATGCAAACTACAGGTGGTGCTGCAGGGCTCACACACTTTTACTTGTCTTGTAGAGCAACTCTGGAGCTGTTTCTGGGTCCAGCTGCTGCAAGAAATCAGCTTGAATGCTTCAGGGGCTGGGGCATGGCCAACATGAGCCCACACTGATGGGGGGTGGGGGTGTATAAAGCAATTTAGGGGTCATCCAAGCGCAACCACACAAAGGCCGCCATGCCCTGCGTGACCCTTTTCTCTTTTCATATGCAGACGAGGGTTGACGCCAACTATGCCCACTGCTTGGATGACATCACTATATGCAAATCCATCTGCTGCAGGCCTTCCCCCAGGAATGCTTGCAGTAGTTGTTGCATTTGGTTTGTTGTTTGGGGGTGCTTCAGTATTAGGCAGCCTTCTGCCCTCCCACATTCGTCTGAAAATGTGTTCTCCCTGCAGTTGTTGTTCCCAGATGAGAGTTCCCTTGTGCTTCCTCAGTTGAATCTCCTTAACTTGACAGGGGTGTGCCCGAGCAGCCGCCCTCCACAGCCCTATCCCAACACATACTTATCTTGCATATGAGATCTCTTGATCATGAAGATAGCTCTCACAGGGTGAGGTTCATCCATTACATTTTAAAGTAGGAAGGTACAAATTACATATTCAAGTTACATATATGTGCTGGATTCAAATGTTTTCCCCCCTTCCTTTCTCAATTGTGCCCATCAGCAGCTATTCTAATGTTGCTGCCAATGGGTGTGACGCATTCATTTCTTCTGTGGGGTACACTGGATTCCACAAGGATTCACATTGTATATGTACACCAGAGTAGGATCTTGATCTGAGGCACCAACAGGCTCAAAGCTTTTGACTGTTCCCAAGATGCTCAGCGCCCCCTCCTCTATAACCTCGCTTCCATGAACAGGGAGCTCAGTTTGTAGTTGGTGCCTTCAGTAGCAGGCCACTTAACAGGGGGCTGCCTCAGGCAGCCTATTCTTAGCTATTAATTTTGGCAAGAAAAGAAGAACTTTTTTTATAAGAATCTACAAGGGCTGCAGCAGGCTAGGTCTAATAGACCTCTTTACTGCAGCTCCATCACTCCCAGTGGCGCAGTATACTCCCGTGCCCCGGTTGCTGGGTCACTGCAGCGGAGGCTCCGGTTTCTTCCTAAGGTCAGTCACACACACACCGCCCTCCGGGATCACGAGGCCGCTGATGGGGGCGGGCCGTGTGCGCACTGGCGTGGACACTGATTACTGGGCAGCCGCTCCACTAGCCACCAGGGACAGTTAAGGAACACAGCTCTGGGGTTTTTTTCTCCTATATTAACCCCATTTTGTACTACCCGCAGTGCATTGTGATAGGTAATGGGGCCTGATTCAGGTTGGATCGCAATCCAACTGCAAAAACTGCTAAGAGCATACGCATCCGCCTGCAT
Organism: Pseudophryne corroboree; assembly: GCF_028390025.1. Taxonomy (NCBI): domain Eukaryota; kingdom Metazoa; phylum Chordata; class Amphibia; order Anura; family Myobatrachidae; genus Pseudophryne; species Pseudophryne corroboree. The sequence goes on from NW_026970253.1 coordinate 79,535, forward strand.
TTTCTGCGGCACCCCGCAGATAATGCGATCACCTCTGCCTGTGAATCGGTGAAGGGGGGGGGGGGGGAGGGGGGTCAACAACACTCCATTTCCAAGTCGGAGATGGAGCGGTGCGGGGGCACGGTTTCAAAATGGGGTCGGCAACGGAGAAACAGGAGGCGTGGTCAGAGCAGCTGCATGACATCACATGGGCCGGACTCTGCCAGTGGAGCCCCAGCGTCATGAGGTAGATTTTGTAGAGGCCGGGGAGGACTTCTGTTCCTGGGAACTAGCTGTGTTGTGCAGCTTTATTCCTCTGCCCCTACCTCTGGCAAGAAAGGACGCACCTCGCACTTTCTTGTTTCTTTGTGACCGAAAGGACTGCATTTGATAATGCGGAGCTTTCTTATGCTGTGAGGGAACATAAGGTAAAAAATTTGATTTTCCAACTGTAGCTGTGCGTGTTAATGCTTTGTCCATCCTACGGGAGGATTTCCATCGTAACCTATCCGTTGATGGAAAAGGATACGCCATAAGAATCCTTTTGGAAATCTGCAGTCTTTTATCTGGAGATTCCCAAGCTTTTTCACATAACTCGTTTAGCTCGTGTGACCCCCTCAAAGGTTACCTCAGGCTTCTTTCCCTTGTACATATGTACCCTCTTGTCAGGGACAGGGGGTTCCTCTGTGATGTGCAAAACATCTTTTATTGCCATAATCATATATCAAATGGATTTTGCCAATTTTGGCTGTAACTTTGCATCATCGTAATCGACACTGGAGTCAGAATCCGTGTCGGTATGTGTTTCAACAATCTGGGATAGTGGGCGCTTATGAGACCCTGACAGTCCCTGCAACATAGGATCAGGCATTGGTTGAGTCCCTGACTGTCCCAAAGCTTCAGCCTTGTCTAATCTTTTGTACAATGAGTTTACACTAGCATTTAAAACATTCCACATATCCATCCAATCAGGTGTCAGCGGAGACACCACATTAATTTGCTCCCGCTCCTCTCTAATATAGCCTTCTTCCTCAGACATGTCGACACACGTGTACCGACACACCACACACACAGGGAATACTTTTTCTGAAGACAGTTTCCCCACAAGGCCCTTTGGAGAGACAGAGAGAGAGTATGCCAGCACACTCCCCAGCGCTATATAACCCAGGAATAACACAGTAACTTAATGTTTGTCCAGTAGCACTGCTGTATGTAATTTGCGCCGAATTATGTGCCCCCCCTCTCTTTTCAACCCTCTTCTCTACCGTGGTATAAGCAGGGGAGAGTCCGGGGAGCTTCCTCTCAGCGGTGCTGTTGAGAAAAAATGGCGCTGGTGAGTGCTGAGGGAGAAGCCCCGCCCCCTCGGCGGCGGGCTTCTGTCCCGCTTAAACTGTAAAATTGGTGGGGGCTCATACATATATACAGTGCCCAGCTGTATATATGTTATATTTTTGCCAAAAAGAGGTTTATATTGCTGCCCAGGGCGCCCCCCCTGCGCCCTGCACCCTTACAGTGACCGGAGTATGTGAGGTGTATGGGAGCAATGGCGCACAGCTGCAGTGCTGTGCGCTACCTCAGTGAAGATCATGAACTCTGTGGAGCCCGTCTATCCCCATGGTCCTTACGGAGTCCCCAGCATCCTCTAGGACGTTAGAGAAACTAGGATTTTAATACCTACCGGTAAATCCTTTTCTCTTAGTCTGTTGAGGATGCTGGGCACCCGTCCCAGTGTGTACTGTGTCTGCAGTTATTAAATGGCCCTTAACTCCAGAACATTTATGTGGAGACAACTTTCCTGACTTGACCATCTTCCTTGGACGTTTTCCCCCTGTGTGACTGCTCCCCAGCCTCGGAGGGTTGCATCTGTGGTCCCTAGGATCCAGTCCTGGATCCCGAACCATCGCCCCTCTAGGAGGTGAGAACTGTGCAGCCACCAATGGAGTGAGATTCTGGTCTTGGAAGACAGGATTATCCTCCGGTGCATGTGTAGGTGGGATCCGGACCACTTGTCCAACAGGTCCCACTGGAACACTCTGGCATGGAACCTGCCAAACTGAATGGCCTCGTAGGCCACAACCATCTTCCCCAGCAACTGAATGCATTGATGGATTAACACTCTTGCTGGTTTCAGAATTTGTTTGACCAGACTCTGGATCTCCATAGCCTTTCCACTGGAAGAAAACCTCTTCTGTGTCCAGTATGTGTTATGATTCCAGCACTCTGGTCAGAGAAGATCTTATGGCAAGGACCGGAGCACTGGAACGGAATGCTGGGGAAGGGAGCAGGACAGGAAAATAGCCCCTGGCGCCCTAACTCTGTTGTCTCACCCGTGTTGTCAGAAATCCCCTGCGAGACTATGGTTTCTTGAGCCCTTGGCAGCCGCGTTTGAAGGGCGGATTATGTCTGCCCAACTTCGATGCCCCCCGGTCTTAATGAGAGACAAAGGGAAACCCGAGACAGGGTGATAACAAGAGGCCCTCTAACTAAACAACAAGGCCAGGGGCTAAGCAAACTCAAAACTATAATATGTGCGGAGAAACCGCCAGGAAAAAGGACAACCAAAATATCCACTTGTCCAATTCTCCTACCCGGCACCGCCGAGTACCAGAGAGGACTTGTGGAAGCGGAACCCTCCGCAAATGCTCCAAACACAAAATAAATATAAAAGGTAAAGCGGCTGAGCCGCAACACACGGCAGAGCCGCAACTCACGAACACCACTGGATATAAAACGGTGATCAGTCAGGACTCCAGGGAACCAAACGACCTCTTGGGATGAGATGACAACTCCCGAATACCGGACTTCTGCGGACTGGAATGACCGGATACAGCAGGACTGGAAACAGACTCTCAGCAAACAAAGGCAGCATGCAGGAAGCTATTACCGGCATCTGTGAGAAGCCCTGGGAGTGTATTTAACAAGGAGTCCTCCAATCAGCTGCTAATGGCTGATTAGAATAAATGCTGTGCAGCTGCCTTGCTGCACGGCCAGAGAGCAGGTGAATATCTTAATTTCCTAAAGCCTAGCAACGGGGAACGCGGTCCGCCAGTGGCGTCCCCGTTGCTAGGGTCCGTGCGGCTCAGCGCGCCCGGCGTCTAGCATTGCTAGGGAGCCGGCGGCTGTACGTGCACGGCATCTCTAGTTGCTAGGGGCCGGGCCGCGCAGACCATCAAGCGGACCCCGGCGCCTAACAGTACCCCTCCCTTGAGGAGGGGTCAAGGAACCCCTAAAGCCAGGTTTCTGAGGAAATTCCCGAAAAAATGCCCTCTTGAGCCTCGGGGCATGAAGATCCTTATCCAGGACCCAAGACCTTTCCTCCGGACCATAGCCTTTCCAGTGAACCAGAAAATACAGCCGATCCCGGGACAATTTGGATTCGAGAACCTTCTCTACCAAGAACTCCTGTTGTCCCTGTACATCCACTGGAGATCTACCCTGAGAGATCTTCCGAGGAAATCTACTGGAAGAAACATATTGTTTCAACAGGGAACAATGAAACGTATTTCCAATCCTGAGAGATCTTGGTAAACGTAACCGAAAGGCAACTGGGTTGACTCTTTTAATAATAAGAAATGGCCCAATAAATTTGGGTCCCAGTCTAGCCGAGGATTGTCGAAGCCTGATGTTGCGAGTCGACAACCACACCCTATCTCCCACCTTAAAAGTGCAAGGACGTCGGAGCCTGTCAGAAAATTTCTTCTCTGGAAAGGCCGCTTTTCTGAGAGCAAGGTGCACCTTTTTCCAAATGGCTCTGAGATGGGAGGTTAAGGTAAGCGAGGAGACTGAGGAATGATGAAAAAAAGAATTAGCTCTGGGGTGAAAACCAAAAACTGAAAAGAATGGAGACTCTTTAGTGGAGGAATGACAAGAATTATTGTAAGCAAATTCAGCCAACGGAAGAAACTCGGACCAATCATTCTGGAGTTTGGCTGAATACAAGCGCAAATATTGTTTCAATGATTGGTTAACTCGTTCGGTTTGCCCGTTGGATTGTGGGTGGTAACCGGATGTTAACGACAATTTCATCTTCAATGAGGCACAAAAACATTTCCAGAATTGTGCGATGAATTGTGGACCCCGATCAGAAACAATATCAGTAGGCAACCCATGAAGCCTGAATACATGGCGGAGAAACAAAACTGCCAACCCTTGGGCAGAAGGCAATCAGGGAAGAGCAATAAAATGAGCCATTTTACTAAAACGGTCCACTACCACCCATATGACTCAGAATCCGGCTGAAAGGGGAAGGTCAACCACAAAATCCATGGAAATATGAGACCACGGCCTGAGAGGAACATTTAAGGGCATAAGTTGCCCGATGGGCAAGGAACGGGGAACCTTATGCTGTGCACAAACCTGACATGAATAAACAAATTCCTTGACGTCTTTAGAAAGACCAGGCCACCATACTGAGCGAGAGACTAACTCCAATGTCTTAGAGACTCCTGGATGCCCTGAAACTTTGTTATCATGGAATTCCGTTAAAACAGTAACTCTCAAAAACTCAGGGACGTAAAGACGACCAGCAGGAGTAATTCTAGGAGCTTGGTGTTGAAGCTGTTTTAACTGGGTAAATAAATCTTGTGTGAGGCCCGCCCAGATGACCGAAGATGGAAGTATGGGGGTAACAGGATTGTTATTGTGAACCGGAAGAAAGCTATGTGACAGGGCATCAGCCTTAGTATTCTTGGAACCAGGCCTGAAAGTGATTATAAATTTGAAACGCGTAAAAAATAATGCCCAACGTGCCTGCCGGGCATTAAGCCGCTTAGCCGATTCAATCTATTGCAGGTTCTTATGGTCAGTCAATACCGAAATAGTATGTTTTGCTCCCTCCAGCCAATGCCTCCACTCCTCGAAAGCCCATTTTACCGCCAGTAACTCCCGATTACCAACGTCATAGTTGGATTCAGCGGAGGAGAATTTCCTTGACATAAAGGCACAAGGATGTAACTCCAGAGACTCCGGATCCTTTTGAGAAAGGATAGCCCCCACTCCAACCTCCGAGGCATCAACCTCCACCACAAAGGGCAATTCCGGATTAGGATGTCTGAGGACTGGAGCCGAGACAAAGGCTTGTTTCAAGGCCCGGAAGGACAACTCAGCTTCACGCGACCAGTTTGTAGGATTCGCTCCTTTCTTTGTCAGAGCTACAATGGGAGCAACCAGGTCAGAAAAAGAATGAATGAACCTCCTATAATAATTCGCAAACCCTAAAAAACGCTTAATTGCTTTTAAATTGGTGGGTTGCGCCCAACTAAGGATGGCCTGGAGTTTCTTTGGTTCCATGGAAAATCCCTGAGGGGAAATTATGTACCCTAAAAAAGATACTTCCGTGACATGAAACTCACACTTCTCCAGCTTGGCATATAAATGATTCTCACATAACTTTTGAAGAACCAGACGCACCTGGGTAACATGTTGTTCCATTGATTTAGAAAAAATCAGGATGTCGTCTAAGTAAACGACCACGAATTTCCCTAGGAAGTCACGGAGCACATCGTTAATGAGGTCTTGAAAAACTGCCGGAGCATTGGACAGGCCGAACGGCATCACCAGGTATTCGTAGTGACCCGACTGAGTACTGAAGGCCGTTTTCCACTCATCTCCAGATTTAATTCAGATGAGGTTGTACGCTCCTCTAAGGTCAATTTTAGAAAAAATCACAGCAGAACGTAACTGATCAAAGAGTACAGAAATCAACGGCAAAGGATAGGTGTTTTTAACTGAGATCTTATTCAGGGCTCTAAAATCAATGCAAGGTCTAAGCGAGCCATCCTTTTTCTCCACAAAGAAGAAGCCTGCACTTAAAGGAGATTTTGATGGTCTAATAAATCCTTTCTCAAGGCTCTCCTTTACATAATCATTCATAGCCGCAGTTTCTGGCCCGGATAATGCATATAATCTTCCCTTTGGCAATGCGGCACCAGGAATTAACTCAATAGCACAATCATAAGGCCGATGGGGAGGCAGAATGTCCGCATTGCCTTTGGAGAAAACATCAGCAAACTCCTGGTATTCCACCGGAATGAGTTCTGGAATGATAGCTGCTACTCTGACTGGAAACGTGATACATTCCTTATCACAAAAAGTACCCCAATGTGAAATCTCCCCCGACCGCCAATCAATGGTGGGATTATGAAAGGCCAGCCAAGGGTGACCCAGAACAACTGGAACTGCTGGGCAATGTGTAAGAAAGAACTCGATTTTCTCGGAATGTAGAGCTCCTACTGTAAGTAGTACAGGGGGTGTACGGAGAGAAATAATCCCATTAGACAGCGGACTCCCATCTAAGCCATGCATGGTGACACACCTACCCAAAGGTAACTGAGGAATGCCTAAGGCCTTAGCCCAAGTTAAATCCATAAAGTTTCCTGCAGCTCCACTGTCAACAAAAGCCGACACCGAAGAACTGAGGCTGCCAAAGGAAACTTTAACTGGGACTAAAAGGGAGTTATTCGAGGAGATAAGCTGCAGACCTAGGTGAACCCCCTCACAATTCACCTGGTCAAAGCGTTTCCCGACTTGTTCGGACAATTACGAGCAAAATGTCCCTTACCCCCACAGTACAGACAAAGACCAGAATTTTGCCTTCTGGCTCTTTCTTCAGGAGACAGCCGGGAGAGACCCATCTGCATGGTCTCCTCTACGTCTTCAGGAATGGAATATACACACGGACTTGACCTTACAGGTGCTCCTTTTTCAGCCCTCCGCTCTCTGAGACGACGATCAATCTTAATAGAAAGCTCCATGAGTTTATCGAGAGTCTCAGGAGCGGGGTACTGAAGGAGACTGTCTTTTATAGACTCTGATAAGCCGAGGCGAAACTGACTGCGCAGGGCTGGGTCATTCCAGCCACAGTCGTTCGACCAACGGCGAAACTCCGTACAATAAACCTCTGCAGGATTTCTACCCTGTCTGAGAGCGCGCAACTGACTTTCAGCGGACGCCTCTCTATCAGGGTCATCATACAAGAGCCCTAAAGACTCAAAAAAAGCGTCAACTGACAACAATGCCGGATCCTCTGCTCTTAAACCAAATGCCCAGGTCTGAGGATCCCCCTGGAGCAAAGAAATAATAAACCCGACCCGCTGAGATTCAGTACCCGAGGAAGTCGGTCTTAAACGAAAATAAAGTTTACAGGATTCTTTAAAATTAAAAAACTCTTTTCTATCACCAGAAAAACGGTCAGGCAAATGCATCTTTGGTTCAGGGACTACCCTTGGGGAAGCTCGCAAAAGATCTTCCTGCGACTTCACCCGAAGAGAAAGATCCTGAACCATCTGAGTAAGTTCTTGAATCTGGCTGACTAAGAGCTGACCAGGATTTGGCCCTAAACCTGTTGGATTCATGAGGCCGATAAACTCTCACAAAACTGAATGAGAAAAAATTAAACCCCGTTTAATTTTAAGTTTTGGTATGGCCGGTAATAATGTTATGATTCCAGCACTCTGGTCAGAGAAGATCTTATGGCAAGGACTGGAGCACTGGAACGGAATGCTGGGGAAGGGAGCAGGACAGGAAAATAGCCCCTGGCGCCCTAACTCTGTTGTCTCACCCGTGTTGTCAGAAATCCCCTGCGAGACTATGGTTTCTTGAGCCCTTGGCAGCCGCGTTTGAAGGGCGGATTATGTCTGCCCAACTTCGATGCCCCCCGGTCTTAATGAGAGACAAAGGGAAACCCGAGACAGGGTGATAACAAGAGGCCCTCTAACTAAACAACCAGGCCAGGGGCTAAGCAAACTCAAAACTATAATATGTGCGGAGAAACCGCCAGGAAAAAGGACAACCAAAATATCCACTTGTCCAATTCTCCTACCCGGCACCGCCGAGTACCAGAGAGGACTTGTGGAAGCGGAACCCTCCGCAAATGCTCCAAACACAAAATATAAAAGGTAAAGCGGCTGAGCCGCAACACACGGCAGAGCCGCAACTCACGAACACCACTGGATATAAAACGGTGATCAGTCAGGACTCCAGGGAACCAAACGACCTCTTGGGATGAGATGACAACTCCCGAATACCGGACTTCTGCGGACTGGAATGACCGGATACAGCAGGACTGGAAACAGACTCTCAGCAAACAAAGGCAGCATGCAGGAAGCTATTACCGGCGTCTGTGAGAAGCCCTGGGAGTGTATTTAACAAGGAGTCCTCCAATCAGCTGCTAAAGGCTGATTAGAATAAATGCCGTGCAGCTGCCTTGCTGCACGGCCAGAGAGCAGGTGAATATCTTAATTTCCTAAAGCCTAGCAACGGGGAACGCGGTCCGCCAGTGGCGTCCCCGTTGCTAGGGTCCGTGCGGCTCAGCGCGCCCGGCGTCTAGCGTTGCTAGGGAGCCGGCGGCTGTACGTGCACGGCGTCTCTAGTTGCTAGGCGCCGGGCCGCGCAGACCATCAAGCGGACCCCGGCGCCTAACAGTATGACTCCCAAAAACAACAACCGCGTCATTGGGACCAACTGCGATTTTGGCAAGTTTAGGAGCCAACCATGTTGTTGAAGAACTGTCAGGGAGAGTGCAATGTTTTGCACCAACTGGTCCCTGGATCTCGCCTTTATCAGGAGATCATCCAAGTACGGGATAATTGTGACTCCTTGCTTGCGAAGGAGAACCATAATTTCCGCCATCACCCTGGTGAAAATCCTCGGAGCCGTGGACAGACCAAACGGCAATGTCTGAAATTGGTAATGACAATCCTGAATTGCAAACCTTAGGTAGCTTGATGCAGTGGCTAAATGGGAACATGTAAGTAGGCATCCTTTATGTCTACCAAAACCATGAAATCTCCGTCCTCCGGACTGGAGATCACTGCCCTGAGAGATTCCATCAACTCCTACTTACCTGCCAGGTGAGATACTATGATCATGTAGGTGCTTCTCCCAGGGCAAGGCTCACCCATTGCACTCTGGGTGTGCTGCCCCTTTGATTTCCCCAAATGTGGGAAACTTGACTGCATAATTTGTGTTTCCCCTGGTCGGCTCTCATATAATTCAGATCTCTTTGTCTCAGGTCTCTCTCCAGCCTAGTTTGCTGTCTGTTTCCACTTCTCTTTTCTTGAGCCGCTCCCTTCTATGCCCTTGCGCACTATCCTGACTTCTCCCGTCTGCTTACTTTGTGCCTTCCAACGCACAATGCGAACTACAGGTAGTGCTGCAGGGCCCACACCCTTTTAGTTGCCTTACAGAGCAGCTCTGGAGCTGTTACAGTGCCCAGCTGCTGCAAGAAATCATCTTGAATGCTTCAGGGGCTGGGGCATAGCCAACATGAGCCCCACACCGAATGAGAGTGGAGGTGTTTAATGCGAACTAGGGGTCATCCAAGCGCCGCAAAAGGCCGCCATGCCCTGCACGCCCCTTTTCTCTTTTCATATGCAGATGAGGGTTGAAGCCAACTTTGACCCACTGCTTGGATGACATCACCATATGCAAATCCATCTGCTGCAGGCCTTCCCCCAGGAATGCTTGTACTAGTTGTTGCATTTGGTTTGTTGTTTGGGGGTGCTTCAGTATTAGGCAGCCTTCTGCCCTCCCATGTTCATCTGAAAATATGTGTTCTCCCAGCAGTTGTTGTCCCCAGATGAGAGTTCCCTTGTGCTGCCTCAGTTGAATCTCCTTTACTTGACAGAGATGTGCCTGAGCAGCGGCCCTCCCCAGCCCTATCCCAAATCATACTTATTTTGCATAGGAGATACCATGGTCATGAAGATTGTTCTCCCAGGGTGAGGTTCATTCATTGCATTCTGGGTATGCTGACCCCTGTGATTTCCCCAAATGTGGGAAACTCGACTGCATTATTTGTGGTAGAGGGGGACTGTGTTTGTGCTTTCCTCTGGTCAGCTCTGGTAAAAGTCAGATTTCTTTGTCTCAGATCTTCCTCTAGCCTTGTTCCTCTTTCAAGAGTTCCCTTGTGCTGCCTCAGTTGGATCTCCTTCACTTGACATGGGGGTGCCCGAGCAGCGACCCTCCCCAGCTCTAGCCCAACTCCTACTTACCTGCCAGGTGAGATACTATGATCATGAAGGTGCTTCTCCCAGGGCAAGGCTCACCCATTGCACTCTGGGTGTGCTGCTCCTGCAATTTCCCCAAATGTGGGACACTTGACTGCATAATTTGTGTTTCCCCTGGTCGGCTCTCGTATAATTCAGATCTCTTTGTCTCAGGTCTCTCTCCAGCCTAGTTTGCTGTCTGTTTCCACTTCTCTTTTCTTGAGCCGCTCCCTTCTATGCCCTTGCGCACTATCCTGACTTCTCCCGTCTGCTTACTTTGTGCCTTCCAATGCACAATGCAAACTACAGGTAGTGCTGCAGGACCCACACCCTTTTACTTGCCTTACAGAGCAGCTCTGGAGCTGTTACAGTGCCCAGCTGCTGTAAGAAATCAGCTTGAATGCTTCAGGGGCTGGGGCATAGCCAACATGAGCCCCACACCGAAGGAGGGTGGAGGTGTTTAATGCGAACTAGGGGTCATCCAAGCGCCGCAAAAGGCCGCCATGCCCTGCACGCCCCTTTTCTCTTTTTTGATATGCAGACGAGGGTTGAAGCCAACTTTGACCCACTGCTTGGATGGCATTACCATATGCAAATCAATCTGCTGCAGGCCTTCCCCCAGGAATGCTTGCACTAGTTGTTGCATTTGGTTTGTTGTTTGGGGGTGCTTCAGTATTAGGCAGCCTTCTGCCCTCCCATGTTCATCTGAAAATATGTGTTCTCCCAGCAGTTGTTGTCCCCAGATGAGAGTTCCCTTGTGCTGCCTCAGTTGAATCTCCTTTACTTGACAGAGATGTGCCTGAGCAGCGGCCCTCCCCAGCCCTATCCCAAATCATACTTATTTTGCATAGGAGATACCATGGTCATGAAGATTGTTCTCCCAGGGTGAGGTTCATTCATTGCATTCTGGGTATGCTGACCCCTGTGATTTCCCCAAATGTGGGAAACTCAACTGCATTATTTGTGGTAGTGGGGGACTGTGTTTGTGCTTTCTTCTGGTCAACTCTGGTAAATATCAGATTTCTTTGTCTCAGATCTTCCTCTAGCCTTGTTCCTCTTTCGAGAGTTCCCTTGTGCTGCCTCAGTTGGATCTCCTTCACTTGACAGGGGGGTACCCGAGCAGCGACCCTTCGCAGCTCTAGCCCAACTCCTACTTACCTGCCAGGTGAGATACTATGATCATGTAGGTGCTTCTCCCAGGGCAAGGCTCACCCATTGCACTCTGGGTGTGCTGCCCCTGTGATTTCCCCAAATGTGGGAAACTTGACTGCATAATTTGTGTTTCCCCTGGTCGGCTCTCGTATAATTCAGATCTCTTTGTCTCAGGTCTCTCTCCAGCCTAGTTTGCTGTCTGTTTCCACTTCTCTTTTCTTGAGCCGCTCCCTTCTATGCCCTTGCGCACTATACTGACTTCTCCCGTCTGCTTACTTTGTGCCTTCCAACACACAATGCAAACTACAGGTAGTGCTGCAGGGCCCACACCCTTTTACTTGCCTCACAGAGCAGCTCTGGAGCTGTTACAGTGCCCAGCTGCTGCAAGAAATCAGCTTGAATGCTTCAGGGGCTGGGGCATTGCCAACATGAGCCCCACACCGAAGGAGGGTGGGGGTGTTTAATGCGAACTAAGGGTCACCCAAGCGCCGCAAAAGGCCGCCATGCCCTGCATACCCCTTTTCTCTTTTCATATGCAGATGAGGGTTGAAGCCAACTTTGACCCACTGCTTGGATGGCATTACCATATGCAAATCAATCTGCTGCAGTCCTTCCCCCAGGAATGCTTGCACTAGTTGTTGCATTTGGTTTGTTGTTTGGGGGTGCTTCAGTATTAGGCAGCCTTCTGCCCTCCCATGTTCATCTGAAAATATGTGTTCTCCCTGCAGTTGTTGTCCCCAGATGAGAGTTCCCTTGTGCTGCCTCAGTTGAATCTCCTTTACTTGACAGAGATGTGCCTGAGCAGCGGCCCTCCCCAGCCCTATCCCAAATCATACTTATTTTGCATAGGAGATACCATGGTCATGAAGATTGTTCTCCCAGGTTGAGGTTCATTCATTGCATTCTGGGTATGCTGACCCCTGTGATTTCCCCAAATGTGGGAAACTCGACTGCATTATTTGTGGTAGTGGGGGACTGTGTTTGTGCTTTCCTCTGCTCAGCTCTGGTAAAAGTCAGATTTCTTTGTCTCAGATCTTCCTCTAGCCTTGTTCTTCTTTCGAGAGTTCCCTTGTGCTGCCTCAGTTGGATCTCCTTCACTTGACAGGGGGGTGCCCGAGCAGCGACCCTCCCCAGCTCTAGCCCAACTCCTACTTACCTGCCAGGTGAGATACTATGATCAGGAAGGTGCTTCTCCCAGGGCAAGGCTCACCCATTGCACTCTGGGTGTGCTGCTCCTGCGATTTCCCCAAATGTGGGAAACTTGACTGCATAATTTGTGTTTCCTCTGGTCGGCTCTCGTATAATTCAGATCTCTTTGTCTCAGGTCTTTCTCCAGCCTAGTTTGCTGTCTGTTTCCACTTCTCTTTTCTTGAGCCGCTCCCTTCTATGCCCTTGCGCACTATCCTGACCTCTCCCGTCTGCTTACTTGTGCCTTCCAACGCACAATGCATACTACAGGTAGTGCTGCAGGGCCCACACCCTTTTACATGCTTTACAGAACAGCTCTGGAGCTGTTACAGTGCCCAGCTGCTGCAAGAAATCATCTTGAATGCTTCAGGGGCTGGGGCATAGCCAACATGAGACCCACACCGAAGGAGGGTGGAGATGTTTAATGTGAATTAGGGGTCATCCAAGCGCCACAAAAGGACGCCATGCCCTGCACATCCCTTTTTTCTTTTCATATGCAGACGAGGGTTGAAGCCAACTTTGACCCACTGCTTGGATGACATCACCATATGCAAATCCATCTGCTGTAGGCCTTCCCCCAGGAATGCTTGTACTAGTTGTTGCATTTGGTTTGTTGTTTGGGGGTGCTTCAGTATTAGGCAGCCTTCTGCCCTCCCATGTTCATCTGAAAATATGTGTTCTCCCAGCAGTTGTTGTCCCCAGATGAGAGTTCCCTTGTGCTGCCTCAGTTGAATCTCCTTTACTTGACAGAGATGTGCCTGAGCAGCGGCCCTCCCCAGCTCTATCCCAAATCATACTTATTTTGCATAGGAGATACCATGGTCATGAAGATTGTTCTCCCAGGGTGAGGTTCATTCATTGCATTCTGGGTATGCTGACTCCTATGATTTCCCCAAATGTGGGAAACTCGACTGCATTATTTGTGGTAGTGGGGGACTGTGTTTGTGCTTTCCTCTGGTCAGCTCTGGTAAAAGTCAGATTTATTTGTCTCAGATCTTCCTCTAGCCTTGTTCTTCTTTCGAGAGTTCCCTTGTGCTGCCTCAGTTGGATCTCCTTCACTTGACAGGGGGGTGCCCGAGCATCGACCCTCCCCAGCTCAAGCCCAACTCCTACTTACCTGCCAGGTGAGATACTATAATCATGAAGGTGCTTCTCCCAGGGCAAGGCTCACCCATTGCACTCTGGGTGTGCTGCTCCTGCGATTTCCCCAAATGTGGGAAACTTGACTGCATAATTTGTGTTTCCTCTGGTCAGCTCTCGTATAATTCAGATCTCTTTGTCTCAGGTCTCTCTCCAGCCTAGTTTGCTGTCTGTTTCAACTTCTCTTTTCTTGAGCCGCTCCCTTCTATGCCCTTGCGCACTATCTTGACTTCTCCCATCTGCTTACTTTGTGCCTTCCAACGCACAATGCGAACTACAGGTAGTGCTGCAGGGCCCACACCCTTTTACTTGCCTTACAGAGCAGCTCTGGAGCTATTACAGTGCCCAGCTGCTGCAAGTAATCAGCTTGAATGCTTCAGGGGCTGGGGCATAGCCAACATGAGCCCCACACCGAAGTAGGGTGGAGGTGTTTAATGCGAACTAGGGGTCATCCAAGCGCCGCAAAAGGCCGCCATGCCCTGCACGCCCCTTTTCTCTTTTCATATGCAGACGAGGGTTGAAGCCAACTTTGACCCACTGCTTGGATGACATCACCATATGCAAATCCATCTGCTGCAGGCCTTCCCCCAGGAATGCTTGTACTAGTTGTTGCATTTGGTTTGTTGTTTGGGGGTGCTTCAGTATTAGGCATCCTTCTGCCCTCCCATGTTCATCTGAAAATATGTGTTCTCCCAGCAGTTGTTGTCCCCAGATGAGAGTTCCCTTGTGCTGCCTCAGTTGAATCTCCTTTACTTGACAGAGATGTGCCTGAGCAGCGGCCCTCCCCAGCCCTATCCCAAATCTTACTTATTTTGCATAGGAGATACCATGGTCATGAAGATTGTTCTCCCAGGGTGAGGTTCATTCATTGCATTCTGGGTATGCTGACCCCTGTGATTTCCCCAAATGTGGGAAACTCGACTGCATTATTTGTGGTAGTGGGGGACTGTGTTTGTGCTTTCCTCTGGTCAGCTCTGGTAAAAGCCAGATTTCTGTGTCTCAGATCTTCCTCTAGCCTTGTTCTTCTTTCGAGAGTTCTCTTGTGCTGCCTCAGTTGGATCTCCTTCACTTGACAGGGGGGTGCCCGAGCAGCGACCCTCCTCAGCTCTTGCCCAACTCCTACTAACCTGCCAGGTGAGATACTATGATCATGAAGGTGCTTCTCCCAGGGCAAGGCTCACCCATTGCACTCTGTGTGTGCTGCTCCAGCTATTTCCCCAAATGTGGGAAACTCGACTGCATAATTTGTGTTTCCCCTGGTCGGCTCTCGTATAATTCAGATCTCTTTGTCTCAGGTCTCTCTCCAGCCTAGTTTGCTGTCTGTTTCCACTTCTCTTTTCTTGAGCCGCTCCCTTCTATGCCCATGCGCACTATCCTGACTTCTCCCGTCTGCTTACTTTGTGCCTTCCAACGCACAATGCGAACTACAGGTAGTGCTGCAGGGCCCACACCCTTTTAGTTGCCTTACAGAGCAGCTCTGGAGCTGTTACAGTGCCCAGCTGCTGCAAGAAATCAGCTTGAATGTTCTTCGTTGATTGATGGAAGAAACATCTTACAAAAACTCTCCAGATTATTGACTTTTTAAAGTTTTTCTAGGAAACGTTCTAGATGAATGCTTATTAGCGTTTGTCAGAATGTACGTTTGCAAAGTGTCTCTGTGGCGCAATCAGTTAGCGTGTTCGGTTATTATCCAAAAGGTTGGTGGTTCAATCCCACCCAGGGACATAATTTACCTTGTTATCAGATTTTGGTGATCTTTAAGTAGACAAGTCAAAATTTCAAACCCCCTCTTGTGGTGTAGGGTACCTTGCCTTCTCTGATGTAATCAGAGTTAGATTTGATTAAGTGATTTTAGAAAAAAAAACAGCTAGGAAGCACAATTTAGCAGTGGGTTGCAGAGAAAAAGAAATATGCTGGCAAAAAAATCCAATTGAGTGATTAAACAGCTCTTCATTTTCTGGCTTTATTTTTATGCTAACAAATTTGTTCTCTGAAAAGTGTCCACAAAGCCAAGTATCTGATTAACACCTTTGTAGGGATGGTTTTTCACCTATTACTAAATTAAACTTGCTTCATTGGAAAGGCAGCAAGATGCATCGTCATTTCAATATCTACTGAAATAATACAGGTTGACACCAGGAAACATTAACGCCACTGCATCCTTGCTGCTTTCTCATGTGGAAGTCTGTTTAATGTGAAAACAAGGTGATATCTAATTAGCACACAGGTAAGGAATTAAGAAAATCTTTATTTAAGGGTGAAGATGTTTCTCACAAAATCGTTGCCCCAATGCATCATTGAAATTCAAGCTGGAAAGATGATTTTAATATATCACTTGTACATTTTGTATTGCTCTTCTGGTGACAATGTAGTTTGTTTTTGTCAATTACCATTTTAATAATAGGGTAAAGAAAATGAAGTGGATTTTTGAAAGAAAACAATACTGTCAATATACTATTAAACAAATTAAAATGGTAAAAGTTATTGTACTTTAAGTAAAAATAAAAGAGCCAAAATATCAATCCCAATTTTGGATTACTTTAATTAAAAAAAAATGCATATAGCAGAGGATAGTTTCAATCTGCCTACCTCTGGGTTATCGGCCCAGCATGCTTCCATTGCAGTACTCTGCTGCACATGTAAGTGCAAGAGATCCTGAAGCACTCACTCATCGTGGGAAAGTACCAATGTGTTTCTTCGTTGGTTGATGGAAGAAACATCTTACAAAAACTCTCCAGATTATTGACTTTTTAAAGTTTTTCTAGGAAACGTTCTAGATGAATGCTTATTAGCCTTTGTCAGTATGTACTTTTTGCAAAGTGTCTCTGTGGCGCAATCAGTTAGTGTGTTCGGCTATTAACCAAAAGGTTGGTGGTTCAATCCCACCCAGGGACGTAATTGACCTTGTGATCAGATTTTGGTGATATTTAAGTAGACAAGTCAAAATTTCAAACCCCCTGTTATGGTGTGGGTACCTGGCCTTCCCTGATGTAATCAGAGTTAGATTTGATTCAGTGATTTTATAAAAACAGCTAGGAAGCACAATTTAGCAGTAGGTTGCAGAGAAAAAAAATATGCTGGCAGAAAAATCCAATTGAGTGAATAAACAGCTCTTCATTTTCTGGCTTTATTTTTATGCTAACAAATTTGTTCTCTGAAAAGTGTCCACAAAGCCAAGTCTCTGATTAACACCTTTGTAAGGATGGTTTTTCACCTATTACTAAATTAAACTTGCTTCATTGGAAAGGCAGCAAGATGCATCCTCATTTCAATGTCTACTGAAATAATACAGGTTGACACCAGGAAACATTAACGCCACTGCATCCTTGCTGCTTTCTCATGTGGAAGTCTGTTTAATGTGAAAACAAGGTGATATCTAATTAGCACACAGGTAAGGAATTAAGAAAATCTTTATTTAAGGGTGAAGATGTTTCTCACAAAATCGTTGCCCCAATGCATCATTGAAATTCAAGCTGGAAAGATGATTTTAATATATCACTTGTACATTTTGTATTGCTCTTCTGGTGACAATGTAGTTTGTTTTTGTCAATTACCATTTTAATAATAGGGTAAAGAAAATTAAGTGGTTTTTTGAAAGAAAACAATACTGTCAATATACTATCAAAACAAATTAAAATGGTAAAAGTTATTGTACTTTAAGTAAAAATAAAAGATCCAAAATATCAATCCCAGTTTTGGATTACTTTAATTAACAAAAAAAATGCATATAGCAAAGGATAGTTTCAATCTGCCTACCTCTGGGTTATGGGCCCAGCATGCTTCCATTGCAGTACTCTGCTGCACATGTAAGTGCAAGAGATCCTGAAGCACTCACTCATCATGGGAAAGTACCAATGTGTTTCTTCATTGGTTGATGGAAGAAACATCTTACAAAAACTCTCCAGATTATTGACTTTTTAAAGTTTTTCTAGGAAACGTTCTAGATGAATGCTTATTAGCCTTTGTCAGTATGTACTTTTGCAAAGTGTCTCTGTGGCGCAATTGGTTAGTGTGTAAGGCTATTAACCAAAAGGTTGGTGGTTCAATCCCACCCAGCGACGTAATTGACCTTGTGATCAGATTTTGGTGATATTTAAGTAGACAAGTCAAAATTTCAAACCCCATCTTATTGTGTAGGGTACCTGGCCTTCTCTGATGTTATCAGAGTTAGATTTGATTCAGTGGTTTTATAAAAAACAGCTAGGAAGCACAATTTAGCAGTGGGTTGCAGAGAAAAAAAATATGCTGGCAAAAAAATCCAATTGAGTGATTAAACAGCTCTTCATTTTCTGGTTTATTTTTATGCTAACAAATTTGTTCTCTGAAAAGTGTCCACAAAGCCAAGTCTCTGATTAACACCTTTGTAGGGATGGTTTTTCACCTATTACTAAATTAAACTTGCTTCATTGGAAAGGCAGCAAGATGCATCCTCATTTCAATGTCTACTGAAATAATACAGGTTGACACCAGGAAACATTAACGCCACTGCATCCTTGCTGCTTTCTCATGTGGAAGTCTGTTTAATGTGAAAACAAGGTGATATCTAATTAGCACACAGGTAAGGAATTAAGAAAATCTTTATTTAAGGGTGAAGATGTTTCTCACAAAATCGTTGCCCCAATGCATCATTGAAATTCAAGCTGGAAAGATGATTTTAATATATCACTTGTACATTTTGTATTGCTCTTCTGGTGACAATGTAGTTTGTTTTTGTCAATTACCATTTTAATAATAGGGTAAAGAAAATTAAGTGGATTTTTGAAAGAAAACAATACTGTCAATATACTATTAAAACAAATTAAAATGGTAAAAGTTATTGTACTTTAAGTAAAAATAAAAGAGCAAAAATATCAATCCCAGTTTTGGATTACTTTAATTAACAAAAAAAAATGCATATAGCAAAGGATAATTTCAATCTGCCTACCTCTGGGTTATGGGCCCAGCATGCTTCCATTGCAGTACTCTGCTGCACATGTAAGTGCAAGAGATCCTGAAGCACTCACTCATCATGGGAAAGTACCAATGTGTTTCTTTGTTGGTTGATGGAAGAAACATCTTACAAAAACTCTCCAGAATATTGACTTTTTAAAGTTTTTCTAGGAAACGTTCTAGATGAATGCTTATTAGCCTTTGTTAGTATGTACTTTTGCAAAGTGTCTCTGTGGCGCAATTGGTTAGTGTGTAAGGCTATTAACAAAAGGTTGGTGGTTCAATCCCACCCAGGAATGTAATTGACCTTGTGATCAGATTTTGGTGATATTTAAGTAGACAAGTCAAAATTTCAAACCCCCTCTTATTGTGTAGGGTACCTGGCCTTCTCTGATGTAATCAGAGTTAGATTTGATTCAGTGATTTTATAAAAAACAGCTAGGAAGCACAATTTAGCAGTGGGTTGCAGATAAAAAAAATATGCTGGCAAAAAAATACAATTGAGTGATTAAACAGCTCTTCATTTTCTGGCTTTATTTTTATGCTAACAAATTTGTTCTCTGAAAAGTGTCCACAAAGCCAAGTCTCTGATTAACACCTTTGTAGGGATGGTTTTTCACCTATTACTAAATTAAACTTGCTTCATTGGAAAGGCAGCAAGATGCATCCTCATTTCAATGTCTACTGAAATAATACAGGTTGACACCAGGAAACATTAACGCCACTGCATCCTTGCTGCTTTCTCATGTGGAAGTCTGTTTAATGTGAAAACAAGGTGATATCTAATTAGCACACAGGTAAGGAATTAAGAAAATCTTTATTTAAGGGTGAAGATGTTTCTCACAAAATCGTTGCCCCAATGCATCATTGAAATTCAAGCTGGAAAGATGATTTTAATATATCACTTGTACATTTTGTATTGCTCTTCTGGTGACAATGTAGTTTGTTTTTGTCAATTACCATTTTAATAATAGGGTAAAGAAAATTAAGTGGATTTTTGAAAGAAAACAATACTGTCAATATACTATCAAAACAAATTAAAATGGTAAAAGTTATTGTACTTTAAGTAAAAATAAAAGAGCCAAAATATCAATCCCAGTTTTGGATTACTTTAATTAACAAAAAAAATGCATATAGCAAAGGATAGTTTCAATCTGCCTACCTCTGGGTTATGGGCCCAGCATGCTTCCATTGCAGTACTCTGCTGCACATGTAAGTGCAAGAGATCCTGAAGCACTCACTCATCATGGGAAAGTACCAATGTGTTTCTTCATTGGTTGATGGAAGAAACATCTTACAAAAACTCTCCAGATTATTGACTTTTTAAAGTTTTTCTAGGAAACGTTCTAGATGAATGCTTATTAGCCTTTGTCAGTATGTACTTTTGCAAAGTGTCTCTGTGGCGCAATTGGTTAGTGTGTAAGGCTATTAACCAAAAGGTTGGTGGTTCAATCCCACCCAGCGACGTAATTGACCTTGTGATCAGATTTTGGTGATATTTAAGTAGACAAGTCAAAATTTCAAACCCCATCTTATTGTGTAGGGTACCTGGCCTTCTCTGATGTTATCAGAGTTAGATTTGATTCAGTGGTTTTATAAAAAACAGCTAGGAAGCACAATTTAGCAGTGGGTTGCAGAGAAAAAAAATATGCTGGCAAAAAAATCCAATTGAGTGATTAAACAGCTCTTCATTTTCTGGTTTATTTTTATGCTAACAAATTTGTTCTCTGAAAAGTGTCCACAAAGCCAAGTCTCTGATTAACACCTTTGTAGGGATGGTTTTTCACCTATTACTAAATTAAACTTGCTTCATTGGAAAGGCAGCAAGATGCATCCTCATTTCAATGTCTACTGAAATAATACAGGTTGACACCAGGAAACATTAACGCCACTGCATCCTTGCTGCTTTCTCATGTGGAAGTCTGTTTAATGTGAAAACAAGGTGATATCTAATTAGCACACAGGTAAGGAATTAAGAAAATCTTTATTTAAGGGTGAAGATGTTTCTCACAAAATCGTTGCCCCAATGCATCATTGAAATTCAAGCTGGAAAGATGATTTTAATATATCACTTGTACATTTTGTATTGCTCTTCTGGTGACAATGTAGTTTGTTTTTGTCAATTACCATTTTAATAATAGGGTAAAGAAAATTAAGTGGATTTTTGAAAGAAAACAATACTGTCAATATACTATTAAAACAAATTAAAATGGTAAAAGTTATTGTACTTTAAGTAAAAATAAAAGAGCCAAAATATCAATCCCAGTTTTGGATTACTTTAATTAACAAAAAAAAATGCATATAGCAAAGGATAATTTCAATCTGCCTACCTCTGGGTTATGGGCCCAGCATGCTTCCATTGCAGTACTCTGCTGCACATGTAAGTGCAAGAGATCCTGAAGCACTCACTCATCATGGGAAAGTACCAATGTGTTTCTTCGTTGGTTGATGGAAGAAACATCTTACAAAAACTCTCCAGAATATTGACTTTTTAAAGTTTTTCTAGGAAACGTTCTAGATGAATGCTTATTAGCCTTTGTTAGTATGTACTTTTGCAAAGTGTCTCTGTGGCGCAATTGGTTAGTGTGTAAGGCTATTAACAAAAGGTTGGTGGTTCAATCCCACCCAGGAATGTAATTGACCTTGTGATCAGATTTTGGTGATATTTAAGTAGACAAGTCAAAATTTCAAACCCCCTCTTATTGTGTAGGGTACCTGGCCTTCTCTGATGTAATCAGAGTTAGATTTGATTCAGTGATTTTATAAAAAACAGCTAGGAAGCACAATTTAGCAGTGGGTTGCAGAGAAAAAAAATATGCTGGCAGAAAAATCCAATTGAGTGATTAAACAGGTCTTCATTTTCTGGCTTTATTTTTATGCTAACAAATTTGTTCTCTGAAAAGTGTTCACAAAGCCAAGTCTCTGATTAACACCTTTGTAAGGATGGTTTTTCACCTATTACTAAATTAAACTTGCTTCATTGGAAAGGCAGCAAGATGCATCCTCATTTCAATGTCTACTGAAATAATACAAGTTGACACCAGGAAACATTAACGCCACTGCATCCTTGCTGCTTTCTCATGTGGAAGTCTGTTTAATGTGAAAACAAGGTGATATCTAATTATCACACAGGTAAGGAATTAAGAAAATCTTTATTTAAGGGTGAAGATGTTTCTCACAAAATCGTTGCCCTAATGCATCATTGAAATTCAAGCTGGAAAGATGATTTTAATATATCACTTGTACATTTTGTATTGCTCTTCTGGTGACAATGTAGTTTGTTTTTGTCAATTACCATTTTAATAATAGGGTAAAGAAAATTAAGTGGATTTTTGAAAGAAAACAATACTGTCAATATACTATCAAAACAAATTAAAATGGTAAAAGTTATTGTACTTTAAGTAAAAATAAAAGAGCCAAAATATCAATCCCAGTTTTGGATTACTTTAATTAACAAAAAAAATGCATATAGCAAAGGATAGTTTCAATCTGCCTACCTCTGGGTTATGGGCCCAGCATGCTTCCATTGCAGTACTCTGCTGCACATGTAAGTGCAAAAGATCCTGAAGCACTCACTCATCATGGGAAAGTACCAATGTGTTTCTTCATTGGTTGATGGAAGAAACATCTTACAAAAACTCTCCAGATTATTGACTTTTTAAAGTTTTTCTAGGAAACGTTCTAGATGAATGCTTATTAGATTTTGTCAGTATGTACTTTTGCAAAGTGTCTCTGTGGCGCAATTGGTTAGTGTGTAAGGCTATTAACCAAAAGGTTGGGGGTTCAATCCCACCCAGGGACGTAATTGACCTTGTGTTCAGATTTTGGTGATCTTTAAGTAGACAAGTCAAAATTTCAAACCCCCTCTTATTGTGTAGGGTACCTGGCCTTCTCTGATGTTATCAGAGTTAGATTTGATTCAGTGGTTTTATAAAAAAACAGCTAGGAAGCACAATTTAGCAGTGGGTTGCAGAGAAAAAAAAATATGCTGGCAAAAAAATCCAATTGAGTGATTAAACAGCTCTTCATTTTCTGGTTTATTTTTATGCTAACAAATTTGTTCTCTGAAAAGTGTCCACAAAGCCAAGTCTCTGATTAACACCTTTGTAGGGATGGTTTTTCACCTATTACTAAATTAAACTTGCTTCATTGGAAAGGCAGCAAGATGCATCCTCATTTCAATGTCTACTGAAATAATACAGGTTGACACCAGGAAACATTAACGCCACTGCATCCTTGCTGCTTTCTCATGTGGAAGTCTGTTTAATGTGAAAACAAGGTGATATCTAATTAGCACACAGGTAAGGAATTAAGAAAATCTTTATTTAAGGGTGAAGATGTTTCTCACAAAATCGTTGCCCCAATGCATCATTGAAATTCAAGCTGGAAAGATGATTTTAATATATCACTTGTACATTTTGTATTGCTCTTCTGGTGACAATGTAGTTTGTTTTTGTCAATTACCATTTTAATAATAGGGTAAAGAAAATTAAGTGGATTTTTGAAAGAAAACAATACTGTCAATATACTATCAAAACAAATTAAAATGGTAAAAGTTATTGTACTTTAAGTAAAAATAAAAGAGCCAAAATATCAATCCCAGTTTTGGATTACTTTAATTAACAAAAAAAAATGCATATAGCAAAGGATAGTTTCAATCTGCCTACCTCTGGGTTATGGGCCCAGCATGCTTCCATTGCAGTACTCTGCTGCACATGTAAGTGCAAAAGATCCTGAAGCACTCACTCATCATGGGAAAGTACCAATGTGTTTCTTCATTGGTTGATGGAAGAAACATCTTACAAAAACTCTCCAGATTATTGACTTTTTAAAGTTTTTCTAGGAAACGTTCTAGATGAATGCTTATTAGATTTTGTCAGTATGTACTTTTGCAAAGTGTCTCTGTGGCGCAATTGGTTAGTGTGTAAGGCTATTAACCAAAAGGTTGGTGGTTCAATCCCACCCAGGGACGTATTTGACCTTGTGTTCAGATTTTGGTAATCTTTAAGTAGACAAGTCAAAATTTCAAACCCCCTCTTATTGTGTAGGGTACCTGGCCTTCTCTGATGTAATCAGAGTTAGATTTGATTCAGTGATTTTATAAAAAACAGCTAGGAAGCACAATTTAGCAGTGGGTTGCAGATAAAAAAAATATGCTGGCAAAAAAATACAATTGAGTGATTAAACAGCTCTTCATTTTCTGGCTTTATTTTTATGCTAACAAATTTGTTCTCTGAAAAGTGTCCACAAAGCCAAGTCTCTGATTAACACCTTTGTAGGGATGGTTTTTCACCTATTACTAAATTAAACTTGCTTCATTGGAAAGGCAGCAAGATGCATCCTCATTTCAATGTCTACTGAAATAATACAGGTTGACACCAGGAAACATTAACGCCACTGCATCCTTGCTGCTTTCTCATGTGGAAGTCTGTTTAATGTGAAAACAAGGTGATATCTAATTAGCACACAGGTAAGGAATTAAGAAAATCTTTATTTAAGGGTGAAGATGTTTCTCACAAAATCGTTGCCCCAATGCATCATTGAAATTCAAGCTGGAAAGATGATTTTAATATATCACTTGTACATTTTGTATTGCTCTTCTGGTGACAATGTAGTTTGTTTTTGTCAATTACCATTTTAATAATAGGGTAAAGAAAATTAAGTGGATTTTTGAAAGAAAACAATACTGTCAATATACTATCAAAACAAATTAAAATGGTAAAAGTTATTGTACTTTAAGTAAAAATAAAAGAGCCAAAATATCAATCCCAGTTTTGGATTACTTAAATTAACAAAAAAAATGCATATAGCAAAGGATAGTTTCAATCTGCCTACCTCTGGGTTATGGGCCCAGCATGCTTCCATTGCAGTACTCTGCTGCACATGTAAGTGCAAGAGATCCTGAAGCACTCACTCATCATGGGAAAGTACCAATGTGTTTCTTTGTTGGTTGATGGAAGAAACATCTTACAAAAACTCTCCAGAATATTGACTTTTTAAAGTTTTTCTAGGAAACGTTCTAGATGAATGCTTATTAGCCTTTGTTAGTATGTACTTTTGCAAAGTGTCTCTGTGGCGCAATTGGTTAGTGTGTAAGGCTATTAACAAAAGGTTGGTGGTTCAATCCCACCCAGGAATGTAATTGACCTTGTGATCAGATTTTGGTGATATTTAAGTAGACAAGTCAAAATTTCAAACCCCCTCTTATTGTGTAGGGTACCTGGCCTTCTCTGATGTAATCAGAGTTAGATTTGATTCAGTGATTTTATAAAAAACAGCTAGGAAGCACAATTTAGCAGTGGGTTGCAGATAAAAAAAATATGCTGGCAAAAAAATACAATTGAGTGATTAAACAGCTCTTCATTTTCTGGCTTTATTTTTATGCTAACAAATTTGTTCTCTGAAAAGTGTCCACAAAGCCAAGTCTCTGATTAACACCTTTGTAGGGATGGTTTTTCACCTATTACTAAATTAAACTTGCTTCATTGGAAAGGCAGCAAGATGCATCCTCATTTCAATGTCTACTGAAATAATACAGGTTGACACCAGGAAACATTAACGCCACTGCATCCTTGCTGCTTTCTCATGTGGAAGTCTGTTTAATGTGAAAACAAGGTGATATCTAATTAGCACACAGGTAAGGAATTAAGAAAATCTTTATTTAAGGGTGAAGATGTTTCTCACAAAATCGTTGCCCCAATGCATCATTGAAATTCAAGCTGGAAAGATGATTTTAATATATCACTTGTACATTTTGTATTGCTCTTCTGGTGACAATGTAGTTTGTTTTTGTCAATTACCATTTTAATAATAGGGTAAAGAAAATTAAGTGGATTTTTGAAAGAAAACAATACTGTCAATATACTATCAAAACAAATTAAAATGGTAAAAGTTATTGTACTTTAAGTAAAAATAAAAGAGCCAAAATATCAATCCGTTTTGGATTACTTTAATTAACAAAAAAAATGCATATAGCAAAGGATAGTTTCAATCTGCCTACCTCTGGGTTATGGGCCCAGCATGCTTCCATTGCAGTACTCTGCTGCACATGTAAGTGCAAGAGATCCTGAAGCACTCACTCATCATGGGAAAGTACCAATGTGTTTCTTCGTTGGTTGATGGAAGAAACATCTTACAAAAACTCTCCAGATTATTGACTTTTTACAGTTTTTCTAGGAAACGTTCTAGATGAATGCTTATTAGCCTTTGTCAGTATGTACTTTTGCAAAGTGTCTCTGTGGCGCAATTGGTTAGTGTGTAAGGCTATTAACCAAAAGGTTGGTGGTTCAATCCCACCCAGCGACGTAATTGACCTTGTGATCAGATTTTGGTGATATTTAAGTAGACAAGTCAAAATTTCAAACCCCATCTTATTGTGTAGGGTACCTGGCCTTCTCTGATGTTATCAGAGTTAGATTTGATTCAGTGGTTTTATAAAAAACAGCTAGGAAGCACAATTTAGCAGTGGGTTGCAGAGAAAAAAAATATGCTGGCAAAAAAATCCAATTGAGTGATTAAACAGCTCTTCATTTTCTGGTTTATTTTTATGCTAACAAATTTGTTCTCTGAAAAGTGTCCACAAAGCCAAGTCTCTGATTAACACCTTTGTAGGGATGGTTTTTCACCTATTACTAAATTAAACTTGCTTCATTGGAAAGGCAGCAAGATGCATCCTCATTTCAATGTCTACTGAAATAATACAGGTTGACACCAGGAAACATTAACGCCACTGCATCCTTGCTGCTTTCTCATGTGGAAGTCTGTTTAATGTGAAAACAAGGTGATATCTAATTAGCACACAGGTAAGGAATTAAGAAAATCTTTATTTAAGGGTGAAGATGTTTCTCACAAAATCGTTGCCCCAATGCATCATTGAAATTCAAGCTGGAAAGATGATTTTAATATATCACTTGTACATTTTGTATTGCTCTTCTGGTGACAATGTAGTTTGTTTTTGTCAATTACCATTTTAATAATAGGGTAAAGAAAATTAAGTGGATTTTTGAAAGAAAACAATACTGTCAATATACTATTAAAACAAATTAAAATGGTAAAAGTTATTGTACTTTAAGTAAAAATAAAAGAGCCAAAATATCAATCCCAGTTTTGGATTACTTTAATTAACAAAAAAAAATGCATATAGCAAAGGATAATTTCAATCTGCCTACCTCTGGGTTATGGGCCCAGCATGCTTCCATTGCAGTACTCTGCTGCACATGTAAGTGCAAGAGATCCTGAAGCACTCACTCATCATGGGAAAGTACCAATGTGTTTCTTCGTTGGTTGATGGAAGAAACATCTTACAAAAACTCTCCAGAATATTGACTTTTTAAAGTTTTTCTAGGAAACGTTCTAGATGAATGCTTATTAGCCTTTGTTAGTATGTACTTTTGCAAAGTGTCTCTGTGGCGCAATTGGTTAGTGTGTAAGGCTATTAACAAAAGGTTGGTGGTTCAATCCCACCCAGGAATGTAATTGACCTTGTGATCAGATTTTGGTGATATTTAAGTAGACAAGTCAAAATTTCAAACCCCCTCTTATTGTGTAGGGTACCTGGCCTTCTCTGATGTAATCAGAGTTAGATTTGATTCAGTGATTTTATAAAAAACAGCTAGGAAGCACAATTTAGCAGTGGGTTGCAGAGAAAAAAAATATGCTGGCAGAAAAATCCAATTGAGTGATTAAACAGGTCTTCATTTTCTGGCTTTATTTTTATGCTAACAAATTTGTTCTCTGAAAAGTGTTCACAAAGCCAAGTCTCTGATTAACACCTTTGTAAGGATGGTTTTTCACCTATTACTAAATTAAACTTGCTTCATTGGAAAGGCAGCAAGATGCATCCTCATTTCAATGTCTACTGAAATAATACAAGTTGACACCAGGAAACATTAACGCCACTGCATCCTTGCTGCTTTCTCATGTGGAAGTCTGTTTAATGTGAAAACAAGGTGATATCTAATTATCACACAGGTAAGGAATTAAGAAAATCTTTATTTAAGGGTGAAGATGTTTCTCACAAAATCGTTGCCCTAATGCATCATTGAAATTCAAGCTGGAAAGATGATTTTAATATATCACTTGTACATTTTGTATTGCTCTTCTGGTGACAATGTAGTTTGTTTTTGTCAATTACCATTTTAATAATAGGGTAAAGAAAATTAAGTGGATTTTTGAAAGAAAACAATACTGTCAATATACTATCAAAACAAATTAAAATGGTAAAAGTTATTGTACTTTAAGTAAAAATAAAAGAGCCAAAATATCAATCCCAGTTTTGGATTACTTTAATTAACAAAAAAAATGCATATAGCAAAGGATAGTTTCAATCTGCCTACCTCTGGGTTATGGGCCCAGCATGCTTCCATTGCAGTACTCTGCTGCACATGTAAGTGCAAAAGATCCTGAAGCACTCACTCATCATGGGAAAGTACCAATGTGTTTCTTCATTGGTTGATGGAAGAAACATCTTACAAAAACTCTCCAGATTATTGACTTTTTAAAGTTTTT
Organism: Pseudophryne corroboree; assembly: GCF_028390025.1. NCBI lineage: Eukaryota > Metazoa > Chordata > Amphibia > Anura > Myobatrachidae > Pseudophryne > Pseudophryne corroboree. The sequence goes on from NW_026970253.1 coordinate 107,416, forward strand.
CTAGGAAACGTTCTAGATGAATGCTTATTAGATTTTGTCAGTATGTACTTTTGCAAAGTGTCTCTGTGGCGCAATTGGTTAGTGTGTAAGGCTATTAACCAAAAGGTTGGGGGTTCAATCCCACCCAGGGACGTAATTGACCTTGTGTTCAGATTTTGGTGATCTTTAAGTAGACAAGTCAAAATTTCAAACCCCCTCTTATTGTGTAGGGTACCTGGCCTTCTCTGATGTTATCAGAGTTAGATTTGATTCAGTGATTTTATAAAAAAACAGCTAGGAAGCACAATTTAGCAGTGGGTTGCAGAGAAAAAAAAATATGCTGGCAAAAAAATCCAATTGAGTGATTAAACAGCTCTTCATTTTCTGGTTTATTTTTATGCTAACAAATTTGTTCTCTGAAAAGTGTCCACAAAGCCAAGTCTCTGATTAACACCTTTGTAGGGATGGTTTTTCACCTATTACTAAATTAAACTTGCTTCATTGGAAAGGCAGCAAGATGCATCCTCATTTCAATGTCTACTGAAATAATACAGGTTGACACCAGGAAACATTAACGCCACTGCATCCTTGCTGCTTTCTCATGTGGAAGTCTGTTTAATGTGAAAACAAGGTGATATCTAATTAGCACACAGGTAAGGAATTAAGAAAATCTTTATTTAAGGGTGAAGATGTTTCTCACAAAATCGTTGCCCCAATGCATCATTGAAATTCAAGCTGGAAAGATGATTTTAATATATCACTTGTACATTTTGTATTGCTCTTCTGGTGACAATGTAGTTTGTTTTTGTCAATTACCATTTTAATAATAGGGTAAAGAAAATTAAGTGGATTTTTGAAAGAAAACAATACTGTCAATATACTATCAAAACAAATTAAAATGGTAAAAGTTATTGTACTTTAAGTAAAAATAAAAGAGCCAAAATATCAATCCCAGTTTTGGATTACTTTAATTAACAAAAAAAATGCATATAGCAAAGGATAGTTTCAATCTGCCTACCTCTGGGTTATGGGCCCAGCATGCTTCCATTGCAGTACTCTGCTGCACATGTAAGTGCAAAAGATCCTGAAGCACTCACTCATCATGGGAAAGTACCAATGTGTTTCTTCATTGGTTGATGGAAGAAACATCTTACAAAAACTCTCCAGATTATTGACTTTTTAAAGTTTTTCTAGGAAACGTTCTAGATGAATGCTTATTAGATTTTGTCAGTATGTACTTTTGCAAAGTGTCTCTGTGGCGCAATTGGTTAGTGTGTAAGGCTATTAACCAAAAGGTTGGTGGTTCAATCCCACCCAGGGACGTATTTGACCTTGTGTTCAGATTTTGGTAATCTTTAAGTAGACAAGTCAAAATTTCAAACCCCCTCTTATTGTGTAGGGTACCTGGCCTTCTCTGATGTAATCAGAGTTAGATTTGATTCAGTGATTTTATAAAAAACAGCTAGGAAGCACAATTTAGCAGTGGGTTGCAGATAAAAAAAATATGCTGGCAAAAAAATACAATTGAGTGATTAAACAGCTCTTCATTTTCTGGCTTTATTTTTATGCTAACAAATTTGTTCTCTGAAAAGTGTCCACAAAGCCAAGTCTCTGATTAACACCTTTGTAGGGATGGTTTTTCACCTATTACTAAATTAAACTTGCTTCATTGGAAAGGCAGCAAGATGCATCCTCATTTCAATGTCTACTGAAATAATACAGGTTGACACCAGGAAACATTAACGCCACTGCATCCTTGCTGCTTTCTCATGTGGAAGTCTGTTTAATGTGAAAACAAGGTGATATCTAATTAGCACACAGGTAAGGAATTAAGAAAATCTTTATTTAAGGGTGAAGATGTTTCTCACAAAATCGTTGCCCCAATGCATCATTGAAATTCAAGCTGGAAAGATGATTTTAATATATCACTTGTACATTTTGTATTGCTCTTCTGGTGACAATGTAGTTTGTTTTTGTCAATTACCATTTTAATAATAGGGTAAAGAAAATTAAGTGGATTTTTGAAAGAAAACAATACTGTCAATATACTATCAAAACAAATTAAAATGGTAAAAGTTATTGTACTTTAAGTAAAAATAAAAGAGCCAAAATATCAATCCCAGTTTTGGATTACTTAAATTAACAAAAAAAATGCATATAGCAAAGGATAGTTTCAATCTGCCTACCTCTGGGTTATGGGCCCAGCATGCTTCCATTGCAGTACTCTGCTGCACATGTAAGTGCAAGAGATCCTGAAGCACTCACTCATCATGGGAAAGTACCAATGTGTTTCTTCATTGGTTGATGGAAGAAACATCTTACAAAAACTCTCCAGATTATTGACTTTTTAAAGTTTTTCTAGGAAACGTTCTAGATGAATGCTTATTAGCCTTTGTCAGTATGTACTTTTGCAAAGTGTCTCTGTGGCGCAATTGGTTAGTGTGTAAGGCTATTAACCAAAAGGTTGGTGGTTCAATCCCACCCAGCGACGTAATTGACCTTGTGATCAGATTTTGGTGATATTTAAGTAGACAAGTCAAAATTTCAAACCCCATCTTATTGTGTAGGGTACCTGGCCTTCTCTGATGTTATCAGAGTTAGATTTGATTCAGTGGTTTTATAAAAAACAGCTAGGAAGCACAATTTAGCAGTGGGTTGCAGAGAAAAAAAATATGCTGGCAAAAAAATCCAATTGAGTGATTAAACAGCTCTTCATTTTCTGGTTTATTTTTATGCTAACAAATTTGTTCTCTGAAAAGTGTCCACAAAGCCAAGTCTCTGATTAACACCTTTGTAGGGATGGTTTTTCACCTATTACTAAATTAAACTTGCTTCATTGGAAAGGCAGCAAGATGCATCCTCATTTCAATGTCTACTGAAATAATACAGGTTGACACCAGGAAACATTAACGCCACTGCATCCTTGCTGCTTTCTCATGTGGAAGTCTGTTTAATGTGAAAACAAGGTGATATCTAATTAGCACACAGGTAAGGAATTAAGAAAATCTTTATTTAAGGGTGAAGATGTTTCTCACAAAATCGTTGCCCCAATGCATCATTGAAATTCAAGCTGGAAAGATGATTTTAATATATCACTTGTACATTTTGTATTGCTCTTCTGGTGACAATGTAGTTTGTTTTTGTCAATTACCATTTTAATAATAGGGTAAAGAAAATTAAGTGGATTTTTGAAAGAAAACAATACTGTCAATATACTATTAAAACAAATTAAAATGGTAAAAGTTATTGTACTTTAAGTAAAAATAAAAGAGCCAAAATATCAATCCCAGTTTTGGATTACTTTAATTAACAAAAAAAAATGCATATAGCAAAGGATAATTTCAATCTGCCTACCTCTGGGTTATGGGCCCAGCATGCTTCCATTGCAGTACTCTGCTGCACATGTAAGTGCAAGAGATCCTGAAGCACTCACTCATCATGGGAAAGTACCAATGTGTTTCTTCGTTGGTTGATGGAAGAAACATCTTACAAAAACTCTCCAGAATATTGACTTTTTAAAGTTTTTCTAGGAAACGTTCTAGATGAATGCTTATTAGCCTTTGTTAGTATGTACTTTTGCAAAGTGTCTCTGTGGCGCAATTGGTTAGTGTGTAAGGCTATTAACAAAAGGTTGGTGGTTCAATCCCACCCAGGAATGTAATTGACCTTGTGATCAGATTTTGGTGATATTTAAGTAGACAAGTCAAAATTTCAAACCCCCTCTTATTGTGTAGGGTACCTGGCCTTCTCTGATGTAATCAGAGTTAGATTTGATTCAGTGATTTTATAAAAAAACAGCTAGGAAGCACAATTTAGCAGTGGGTTGCAGAGAAAAAAAATATGCTGGCAGAAAAATCCAATTGAGTGATTAAACAGGTCTTCATTTTCTGGCTTTATTTTTATGCTAACAAATTTGTTCTCTGAAAAGTGTTCACAAAGCCAAGTCTCTGATTAACACCTTTGTAAGGATGGTTTTTCACCTATTACTAAATTAAACTTGCTTCATTGGAAAGGCAGCAAGATGCATCCTCATTTCAATGTCTACTGAAATAATACAAGTTGACACCAGGAAACATTAACGCCACTGCATCCTTGCTGCTTTCTCATGTGGAAGTCTGTTTAATGTGAAAACAAGGTGATATCTAATTATCACACAGGTAAGGAATTAAGAAAATCTTTATTTAAGGGTGAAGATGTTTCTCACAAAATCGTTGCCCTAATGCATCATTGAAATTCAAGCTGGAAAGATGATTTTAATATATCACTTGTACATTTTGTATTGCTCTTCTGGTGACAATGTAGTTTGTTTTTGTCAATTACCATTTTAATAATAGGGTAAAGAAAATTAAGTGGATTTTTGAAAGAAAACAATACTGTCAATATACTATCAAAACAAATTAAAATGGTAAAAGTTATTGTACTTTAAGTAAAAATAAAAGAGCCAAAATATCAATCCCAGTTTTGGATTACTTTAATTAACAAAAAAAATGCATATAGCAAAGGATAGTTTCAATCTGCCTACCTCTGGGTTATGGGCCCAGCATGCTTCCATTGCAGTACTCTGCTGCACATGTAAGTGCAAAAGATCCTGAAGCACTCACTCATCATGGGAAAGTACCAATGTGTTTCTTCATTGGTTGATGGAAGAAACATCTTACAAAAACTCTCCAGATTATTGACTTTTTAAAGTTTTTCTAGGAAACGTTCTAGATGAATGCTTATTAGATTTTGTCAGTATGTACTTTTGCAAAGTGTCTCTGTGGCGCAATTGGTTAGTGTGTAAGGCTATTAACCAAAAGGTTGGGGGTTCAATCCCACCCAGGGACGTAATTGACCTTGTGTTCAGATTTTGGTGATCTTTAAGTAGACAAGTCAAAATTTCAAACCCCCTCTTATTGTGTAGGGTACCTGGCCTTCTCTGATGTTATCAGAGTTAGATTTGATTCAGTGATTTTATAAAAAAACAGCTAGGAAGCACAATTTAGCAGTGGGTTGCAGAGAAAAAAAAATATGCTGGCAAAAAAATCCAATTGAGTGATTAAACAGCTCTTCATTTTCTGGTTTATTTTTATGCTAACAAATTTGTTCTCTGAAAAGTGTCCACAAAGCCAAGTCTCTGATTAACACCTTTGTAGGGATGGTTTTTCACCTATTACTAAATTAAACTTGCTTCATTGGAAAGGCAGCAAGATGCATCCTCATTTCAATGTCTACTGAAATAATACAGGTTGACACCAGGAAACATTAACGCCACTGCATCCTTGCTGCTTTCTCATGTGGAAGTCTGTTTAATGTGAAAACAAGGTGATATCTAATTAGCACACAGGTAAGGAATTAAGAAAATCTTTATTTAAGGGTGAAGATGTTTCTCACAAAATCGTTGCCCCAATGCATCATTGAAATTCAAGCTGGAAAGATGATTTTAATATATCACTTGTACATTTTGTATTGCTCTTCTGGTGACAATGTAGTTTGTTTTTGTCAATTACCATTTTAATAATAGGGTAAAGAAAATTAAGTGGATTTTTGAAAGAAAACAATACTGTCAATATACTATCAAAACAAATTAAAATGGTAAAAGTTATTGTACTTTAAGTAAAAATAAAAGAGCCAAAATATCAATCCCAGTTTTGGATTACTTTAATTAACAAAAAAAATGCATATAGCAAAGGATAGTTTCAATCTGCCTACCTCTGGGTTATGGGCCCAGCATGCTTCCATTGCAGTACTCTGCTGCACATGTAAGTGCAAAAGATCCTGAAGCACTCACTCATCATGGGAAAGTACCAATGTGTTTCTTCATTGGTTGATGGAAGAAACATCTTACAAAAACTCTCCAGATTATTGACTTTTTAAAGTTTTTCTAGGAAACGTTCTAGATGAATGCTTATTAGATTTTGTCAGTATGTACTTTTGCAAAGTGTCTCTGTGGCGCAATTGGTTAGTGTGTAAGGCTATTAACCAAAAGGTTGGTGGTTCAATCCCACCCAGGGACGTATTTGACCTTGTGTTCAGATTTTGGTAATCTTTAAGTAGACAAGTCAAAATTTCAAACCCCCTCTTATTGTGTAGGGTACCTGGCCTTCTCTGATGTTATCAGAGTTAGATTTGATTCAGTGATTTTATAAAAAACAGCTAGGAAGCACAATTTAGCAGTGGGTTGCAGAGAAAAAAAATATGCTGGCAAAAAAATCCAATTGAGTGATTAAACAGCTCTTCATTTTCTGGTTTATTTTTATGCTAACAAATTTGTTCTCTGAAAAGTGTCCACAAAGCCAAGTCTCTGATTAACACCTTTGTAGGGATGGTTTTTCACCTATTACTAAATTAAACTTGCTTCATTGGAAAGGCAGCAAGATGCATCCTCATTTCAATGTCTACTGAAATAATACAGGTTGACACCAGGAAACATTAACGCCACTGCATCCTTGCTGCTTTCTCATGTGGAAGTCTGTTTAATGTGAAAACAAGGTGATATCTAATTAGCACACAGGTAAGGAATTAAGAAAATCTTTATTTAAGGGTGAAGATGTTTCTCACAAAATCGTTGCCCCAATGCATCATTGAAATTCAAGCTGGAAAGATGATTTTAATATATCACTTGTACATTTTGTATTGCTCTTCTGGTGACAATGTAGTTTGTTTTTGTCAATTACCATTTTAATAATAGGGTAAAGAAAATTAAGTGGATTTTTGAAAGAAAACAATACTGTCAATATACTATTAAAACAAATTAAAATGGTAAAAGTTATTGTACTTTAAGTAAAAATAAAAGAGCAAAAATATCAATCCCAGTTTTGGATTACTTTAATTAACAAAAAAAATGCATATAGCAAAGGATAGTTTCAATCTGCCTATCTCTGGGTTATGGGCCCAGCATGCTTCCATTGCAGTACTCTGCTGCACATGTAAGTGCAAGAGATCCTGAAGCACTCACTCATCATGGGTAAGTACCAATGTGTTTCTTCATTGGTTGATGGAAGAAACATCTTACAAAAACTCTCCAGATTATTGACTTTTTAAAGTTTTTCTAGGAAACGTTCTTGATGAATGCTTATTAGCCTTTGTCAGTATGTACTTTTTGCAAAGTGTCTCTGTGGTGCAATTGGTTAGTGTGTAAGGCTATTAACCAAAAGGTTGGTGGTTCAATCCCACCCAGGAATGTAATTGACCTTGTGATCAGATTTTGGTGATATTTAAGTAGACAAGTCAAAATTTCAAACCCCCTCTTATTGTGTAGGGTACCTGGCCTTCTCTGATGTAATCAGAGTTAGATTTGATTCAGTGATTTTATAAAAAACAGCTAGGAAGCACAATTTAGCAGTGGGTTGCAGAGAAAAAAAATATGCTGGCAAAAAAAATCCAATTGAGTGATTAAACAGCTCTTCATTTTCTGGCTTTATTTTTATGCTAACAAATTTTTTCTCTGAAAAGTGTCCACAAAGCCAAGTCTCTGATTAACACCTTTGTAGGGATGGTTTTTCACCTAGGACTAAATTAAACTTGCTTCATTGGAAAGGCAGCAAGATGCATCCTCATTTCAATGTCTACTGAAATAATACAAGTTGACACCAGGAAACATTAACGCCACTGCATCCTTGCTGCTTTCTCATGTGGAAGTCTGTTTAATGCGAAAACAAGGTGATATCTAATTAGCAAACAGGTAAGGAATTAAGAAAATCTTTATTTAAGGGTGAAGATGTTTCTCACAAAATCGTTGCCCCAATGCATCATTGAAATTCAAGCTGGAAAGATGATTTTAATATATCACTTGTACATTTTGTATTGCTCTTCTGGTGACAATGTAGTTTGTTTTTGTCAATTACCATTTTAATAATAGGGTAAAGAAAATTAAGTGGATTTTTGAAAGAAAACAATACTGTCAATATACTATTAAAACAAATTAAAATGGTAAAAGTTATTGTACTTTAAGTAAAAATAAAAGAGCCAAAAAATCAATCCCAGTTTTGGATTACTTTAATTAAAAAAAAAAAAGCATACAGCAGAGGATAGTTTCAATCTGCCTACCTCTGGGTTATGAGCCCAGCATGCTTCCATTGCTGTACTCTGCTGCACATGTAAGTGCAAGAGATCCTGAAGCACTCACTCATCATGGGAAAGTACCAATGTGTTTCTTCGTTGGTTGATGGAAGAAACATCTTACAAAAACTCTCCAGATTATTGACTTTTTAAAGTTTTTCTAGGAAACGTTTTAGATGAATGCTTATTAGCCTTTTTCAGTATGCACTTTCGCAAAGTGTCTCTGTGGCGCAATCAGTTAGTGTGTACGGCTATTAACTAAAAGGTTGGTGGTTCAATCCCACCCAGGGATGTAATTGATCTTGTTATCAGATTTTGGTGATCTTTAAGTTGACAAGTCAAAATTTCAAACCCCCTCTTATGGTGTAGGGTACATGGCCTTCTCTGATGTAATCAGAGTTAGATTTGATTCAGTGATTTTATAAAAAAAACAGCTAGGAAGCACAATTTAGCAGTGGGTTGCAGAGAAAAAAAATATGCTGGCAGAAAAATCCAATCGAGTGATTAAACAGCTCTTCATTTTCTGGCTTTATTTTTATGCTAACAAATTTGTTCTCTGAAAAGTGTCCACAAAGCCAAGTCTCTGATTAACACCTTTGTAAGGATGGTTTTTCACCTATTACTAAATTAAACTTGCTTCATTGGAAAGGCAGCAAGATGCATCCTCATTTCAATGTCTACTGAAATAGAACAAGTTGACACCAGGAAACATTAACGCCACTGCTTCCTTGCTGCTTTCTCATGTGGAAGTCTGTTTAATGTGAAAACAAGGTGATATCTAATTAGCACACAGGTAAGGAATTAAGAAAATCTTTATTTAAGGGTGAAGATGTTTCTCACAAATTTGTTGACCCAATGCATCATTGAAATTCAAGCTGGAAAGATGATTTTAATATATCACTTGTACATTTTGTATTGCTCTTCTGGTGACAATGTAGTTTGTTTTTGTCAATTACCATTTTAATAATAGGGTAAAGAAAATGAAGTGGATTTTTGAAAGAAAACAATACTGTCAATATACTATTAAAACAAATTAAAATGGTAAAAGTTATTGTACTTTAAGTAAAAATAAAAGAGCCAAAATATCAATCCCAGTTTTGGATTACTTTAATTAACAAAAAAAAAATGCATATATCAGAGGATAGTTTCAATCTGCCTACCTCTGGGTTATGGGCCCAGCATGCTTCCATTGCTGTACTCTGCTGCACATGTAAGTGCAAGAGATCCTGAAGCACTCACTCATCATGGGAAAGTACCAATGTGTTTCTTCGTTGGTTGATAGAAGAAACATCTTACAAAAACGCTCCAGATTATTGACTTTTTTAAGTTTTTCTAGGAAACGTTTTAGATGAATGCTTATTAGCATTTGTCAGTAAGTACTTTCGCAAAGTGTCTCTGTGGCGCAATCAGTTAGTGTGTACGGCTATTAACCAGAAGGTTGGTGGTTCAATCCCACCCAGGGACCTAATTGACCTTGTTATCAGATTTTGGTGATCTTTAAGTAGACAAGTCAAAATTTCAAACCCCCTGTTATGGTGTAGGGTACCTGGCCTTCTCTGATGTAATCAGAGTTAGATTTGATTCAGTGATTTTATAAAAACAGCTAGGAAGCACAATTTAGCAGTGGTTTGCAGAGAAAAAAAATATGCTGGCAGAAAAATCCAATTGAGTGATTAAACAGCTCTTTATTTTCTGGCTTTATTTTTATGCTAACAAATTTGTTCTCTGAAAAGTGTCCACAAAGCCAAGTCTCTGATTAACACCTTTGTAAGGATGGTTTTTCACCTATTACTAAATTAAACTTGCTTCATTGGAAAGGCAGCAAGATGCATCCTCATTTCAATGTCTACTGAAATAATACAGGTTGACACCAGGAAACATTAACGCCACTGCATCCTTGCTGCTTTCTCATGTGGAAGTCTGTTTAATGTGAAAACAAGGTGATATCTAATTAGCACACAGGTAAGGAATTAAGAAAATCTTTATTTAAGGGTGAAGATGTTTCGTCACAAAATCGTTGCCCCAATGCATCATTGAAATTCAAGCTGGAAAGATGATTTTAATATATCACTTGTACATTTTGTATTGCTCTTCTGGTGACAATGTAGTTTGTTTTTGTCAATTACCATTTTAATAATAGGTTAAAGAAAATTAAGTGGATTTTTGAAAGAAAACAATACTGTCAATATACTATTAAAACAAATTAAAATGGTAAAAGTTATTGTACTTTAAGTAAAAATAAAAGAGCCAAAATATCAATCCCAGTTTTGGATTACTTTAATTAACAAACAAAAAAATGCATATAGCAGAGGATAGTTTCAATCTGCCTACCTCTGGGTTATGGGCCCAGCATGCTTCCATTGCTGTACTCTGCTGCACATGTAAGTGCAAGAGATCCTGAAGCACTCACTCATCATGGGAAAGTACCAATGTGTTTCTTCGTTGGTTGATAGAAGAAACATCTTACAAAAACTCTCCAGATTATTGACTTTTTTAAGTTTTTCTAGGAAACGTTTTAGATGAATGCTTATTAGCATTTGTCAGTATGGACTTTTGCAAAGTGTCTCTGTGGCGCAATCAGTTAGTGTGTACGGCTATTAACCAAAAGGTTGGTGGTTCAATCCCACCCAGGAACGTAATAGACCTTGTTATCAGATTTTGGTGATCTTTAAGTAGACAAGTCAAATTTCATACCCCCTGTTATGGTGTAGGGTACCTGGCCTTCTCTGATGTAATCAGAGTTAGATTTGATTCAGTGATTTTATAAAAACATCTAGGAAGCACAATTTACCAGTGGGTTGCAGAGAAAAAGAAATATGCTGGCAAAAAAAATCAAATTGCGTGATTAAACAGCTCTTCATTTTCTGGCTTTATTTTTATGCTAACAAATTTGTTCTCTGAAAAGTGTCCACAAAGCCAAGTCTCTGATTAACACCTTTGTAGGGATGGTTTTTCACCTATTACTAAATTAAACTTGCTTCATTGGAAAGGCAGCAAGATGTATCCTCATTTCAATGTCTACTGAAATAATACAGGTTGACACCAGGAAACATTAACGCCACTGCATCCTTGCTGCTTTCTCATGTGGAAGTCTGTTTAATGTGAAAACAAGGTGATATCTAATTAGCACACAGGTAAGGAATTAAGAAAATCTTTATTTAAGGGTGAAGATGTTTCTCACAAAATTGTTGACCCAATGCATCATTGAAATTCAAGCTGGAAAGATGATTTTAATATATCACTTGTACATTTTGTATTGCTCTTCTGGTGACAATGTAGTTTGTTTTTGTCAATTACCATTTTAATAATAGGGTAAAGAAAATGAAGTGGATTTTTGAAAGAAAACAATACTGTCAATATACTATTAAAACAAATTAAAATGGTAAAAGTTATTGTACTTTAAGTAAAAATAAAAGAGACAAAATATCAATCCCAGTTTTGGATTACTTTAATTAACAAAAAAAAATGCATATAGCAGAGGATAGTTTCAATCTGCCTACCTCTGGGTTATGGGCCCAGCATGCTTCCATTGCAGTACTCTGCTGCACATGTAAGTGCAAGAGATCCTGAAGCACTCACTCATCATGGGAAATACCAATGTGTTTCTTCGTTGGTTGATGGAAGAAACATCTTACAAAAACTCTCCAGATTATTGACTTTTTAAAGTTTTTCTAGGAAACGTTTTAGATGAATGCTTATTAGCCTTTGTCAGTATGAACTTTTGCAAAGTGTCTCTGTGGCGCAATCAGTTAGTATGTACGGCTATTAACCATAAGGTTGGTGGTTCAATCCCACCCAGGGACCTAATTGACCTTGTTATCAGATTTTGGTGATCTTTAAGTAGACAAGTCAAAATTTCAAACCCCCTGTTATGGTGTAGGGTACCTGGCCTTCTCTGATGTAATCAGAGTTAGATTTGATTCAGTGATTTTATAAAAACAGCTAGGAAGCACAATTTAGCAGTGGGTTGCAGAGAAAAAAAATATGCTGGCAGAAAAATCCAATTGAGTGATTAAACAGCTCTTCATTTTCTGGCTTTATTTTTATGCTAACAAATTTGTTCTCTGAAAAGTGTCCACAAAGCCAAGTCTCTGATTAACACCTTTGTAAGGATGGTTTTTCACCTATTACTAAATTAAACTTGCTTCATTGGAAAGGCAGCAAGATGCATCCTCATTTCAATGGTAAGTCAACCTTCTTGCCCTATGTTCCCTGTCAACGGATGAAGACGCATCATTATCTACCGCAGTCATTTTGGCCCAATAGATATGCAAGAAGTTTAGATTCCCCTTTCTTTGCAGGTAGAGGAAGGAAAAGGAAGAGGTCTGTAGCCTCTTCAAGATCGCAGGACCAGAGATTGTCCTCTGCTTCTGCCAAATCCACTGCATGACACTGGGGCTTTCTTGCAGGAGCCCACACCAGTGGGGGCACGTCTAAAACTCTTCAGTCAGTTCTGGATTCATTCGGACCTGGACTCGTGGGTTTTACAAATAGTGTCCCAAGGGTACAAACTGGGGTTTCAAGACGTTCCCCCTCACCGATTGTTCAAATTGGCCTTAGTCAGCAGGGAGAAGGTTTTTATTCAAGCCTCTTCGTGGTCCCGAAGCCGGACGGCTCAGTCAGACCAATCTTAAATCTGAAATCCCTCAATTTCTTCCTAAAGAAATTCAATTTCAAGATGGAATTTCTCAGGGCAATGATCTCCAGTCCGGAGGACGGAGATTTCATGGTTTTGGTAGACATAAAGGATGCCTACTTACATGTTCCCATTTAGCCACTGCCTCAAGCTACCTAAGGTTTGCAATTCAGGATTGTCATTACCAATTTCAGACATTGCCGTTTGGTCTGTCCACGGCTCCGAGGATTTTCACCAGGGTGATGGCGGAAATTATGGTTCTCCTTCGCAAGCAAGGAGTCACAATTATCCCGTACTTGGATGATCTCCTGATAAAGGCGAGATCCAGGGACCAGTTGGTGCAAAACATTGCACTCTCCCTGACAGTTCTTCAACAACATGGTTGGCTCCTAAACTTGCCAAAATCGCAGTTGGTCCCAATGACGCGGTTGTTGTTTTTGGGAGTCATACTGTTAGGCGCCGGGGTCCGCTTGATGGTCTGCGCGGCCCGGCGCCTAGCAACTAGAGACGCCGTGCACGTACAGCCGCCGGCTCCCTAGCAACGCTAGACGCCGGGCGCGCTGAGCCGCACGGACCCTAGCAACGGGGACGCCACTGGCGGACCGCGTTCCCCGTTGCTAGGCTTTAGGAAATTAAGATATTCACCTGCTCTCTGGCCGTGCAGCAAGGCAGCTGCACGGCATTTATTCTAATCAGCCTTTAGCAGCTGATTGGAGGACTCCTTGTTAAATACACTCCCAGGGCTTCTCACAGACGCCGGTAATAGCTTCCTGCATGCTGCCTTTGTTTGCTGAGAGTCTGTTTCCAGTCCTGCTGTATCCGGTCATTCCAGTCCGCAGAAGTCCGGTATTCGGGAGTTGTCATCTCATCCCAAGAGGTCGTTTGGTTCCCTGGAGTCCTGACTGATCACCGTTTTATATCCAGTGGTGTTCGTGAGTTGCGGCTCTGCCGTGTGTTGCGGCTCAGCCGCTTTACCTTTTATATTTTGTGTTTGGAGCATTTGCGGAGGGTTCCGCTTCCACAAGTCCTCTCTGGTACTTGGCGGTGCCGGGTAGGAGAATTGGACAAGTGGATATTTTGGTTGTCCTTTTTCCTGGCGGTTTCTCCGCACATATTATAGTTTTGAGTTTGCTTAGCCCCTGGCCTGGTTGTTTAGTTAGAGGGCCTCTTGTTATCACCCTGTCTCAGGTTTCCCTTTGTCTCTCATTAAGACCGGGGGGCATCGAAGTTGGGCAGACATAATCCGCCCTTCAAACGCGGCTGCCAAGGGCTCAAGAAACCATAGTCTCGCAGGGGATTTCTGACAACATGGGTGAGACAACAGAGTTAGGGCGCCAGGGGCTATTTTCCTGTCCTGCTCCCTTCCCCAGCATTCCGTTCCAGTGCTCCAGTCCTTGCCATAAGATCTTCTCTGACCAGAGTGCTGGAATCATAACATTATTACCGGCCATACCAAAACTTAAAATTAAACGGGGTTTAATTTTTTCTCATTCAGTTTTGTGAGAGTTTATCGGCCTCATGAATCCAACAGGTTTAGGGCCAAATCCTGGTCAGCTCTTAGTCAGCCAGATTCAAGAACTTACTCAGATGGTTCAGGATCTTTCTCTTCGGGTGAAGTCGCAGGAAGATCTTTTGCGAGCTTCCCCAAGGGTAGTCCCTGAACCAAAGATGCATTTGCCTGACCGTTTTTCTGGTGATAGAAAAGAGTTTTTTAATTTTAAAGAATCCTGTAAACTTTATTTTCGTTTAAGACCGACTTCCTCGGGTACTGAATCTCAGCGGGTCGGGTTTATTATTTCTTTGCTCCAGGGGGATCCTCAGACCTGGGCATTTGATTTAAGAGCAGAGGATCCGGCATTGTTGTCAATTGACGCTTTTTTTGAGTCTTTAGGACTCTTGTATGATGACCCTGATAGAGAGGCGTCCGCTGAAAGTCAGTTGCGCGCTCTCAGACAGGGTAGAAATCCTGCAGAGGTTTATTGTACGGAGTTTCGCCGTTGGTCGAACGACTGTGGCTGGAATGACCCAGCCCTGCGCAGTCAGTTTCGCCTCGGCTTATCAGAGTCTATAAAAGACAGTCTCCTTCAGTACCCCGCTCCTGAGACTCTCGATAAACTCATGGAGCTTTCTATTAAGATTGATCGTCGTCTCAGAGAGCGGAGGGCTGAAAAAGGAGCACCTGTAAGGTCAAGTCCGTGTGTATATTCCATTCCTGAAGACGTAGAGGAGACCATGCAGATGGGTCTCTCCGGGCTGTCTCCTGAAGAAAGAGCCAGAAGGCAAAATTCTGGTCTTTGTCTGTACTGTGGGGGTAAGGGACATTTTGCTCGTAATTGTCCAAACAAGTCGGGAAACGCTTTGACCAGGTGAATTGTGAGGGGGTTCACCTAGGTCTGCAGCTTATCTCCTCGAATAACTCCCTTTTAGTCCCAGTTAAAGTTTCCTTTGGCAGCCTCAGTTCTTTGGTGTCGGCTTTTGTTGACAGTGGAGCTGCAGGAAACTTTATGGATTTAACTTGGGCTAAGGCCTTAGGCATTCCTCATTTACCTTTGGGTAGGTGTGTCACCATGCATGGCTTAGATGGGAGTCCGCTGTCTAATGGGATTATTTCTCTCCGTACACCCCCTGTACTACTTACAGTAGGAGCTCTACATTCCGAGAAAATCGAGTTCTTTCTTACACATTGCCCAGCAGTTCCAGTTGTTCTGGTTCACCCTTGGCTGGCCTTTCATAATCCCACCATTGATTGGCGGTCGGGGGAGATTTCACATTGGGGTACTTTTTGTGATAAGGAATGTATCACGTTTCCAGTCAGAGTAGCAGCTATCATTCCAGAACTCATTCCGGTGGAATACCAGGAGTTTGCTGATGTTTTCTCCAAAGGCAATGCGGACATTCTGCCTCCCCATCGGCCTTATGATTGTGCTATTGAGTTAATTCCTGGTGCCGCATTGCCAAAGGGAAGATTATATGCATTATCCGGGCCAGAAACTGCAGCTATGAATGATTATGTAAAGGAGAGCCTTGAGAAAGGATTTATTAGACCATCAAAATCTCCTTTAAGTGCAGGCTTCTTCTTTGTGGAGAAAAAGGATGGCTCGCTTAGACCTTGCATTGATTTTAGAGCCCTGAATAAGATCTCAGTTAAAAACACCTATCCTTTGCCGTTGATTTCTGTACTCTTTGATCAGTTACGTTCTGCTGTGATTTTTTCTAAAATTGACCTTAGAGGAGCGTACAACCTCATCCGAATTAAATCTGGAGATGAGTGGAAAACGGCCTTCAGTACTCAGTCGGGTCACTACGAATACCTGGTGATGCCGTTCGGCCTGTCCAATGCTCCGGCAGTTTTTCAAGACCTCATTAACGATGTGCTCCGTGACTTCCTAGGGAAATTCGTGGTTGTTTACTTAGACGACATCCTGATTTTTTCTAAATCAATGGAACAACATGTTACCCAGGTGCGTCTGGTTCTTCAAAAGTTATGTGAGAATCATTTATATGCCAAGCTGGAGAAGTGTGAGTTTCATGTCACGGAAGTATCTTTTTTAGGGTACATAATTTTCCATGGAACCAAAGAAACTCCAGGCCATCCTTAGTTGGGCGCAACCCACCAATTTAAAAGCAATTAAGCGTTTTTTAGGGTTTGCGAATTATTATAGGAGGTTCATTCATTCTTTTTCTGACCTGGTTGCTCCCATTGTAGCTCTGACAAAGAAAGGAGCGGATCCTACTAACTGGTCGCGTGAAGCTGAGTTGTCCTTTCGGGCCTTGAAACAAGCCTTTGTCTCGGCTCCAGTCCTCAGACATCCTAATCCGGAATTGCCCTTTGTGGTGGAGGTTGATGCCTCGGAGGTTGGAGTGGGGGCTATCCTTTCTCAAAAGGATCCGGAGTCTCTGGAGTTACATCCTTGTGCCTTTATGTCCAGGAAATTCTCCTCCGCTGAATCCAACTATGACGTTGGTAATCGGGAGTTACTGGCGGTAAAATGGGCTTTCGAGGAGTGGAGGCATTGGCTGGAGGGAGCAAAACATACTATTTCGGTATTGACTGACCATAAGAACCTGCAATAGATTGAATCGGCTAAGCGGCTTAATGCCCGGCAGGCACGTTGGGCATTATTTTTTACGCGTTTCAAATTTATAATCACTTTCAGGCCTGGTTCCAAGAATACTAAGGCTGATGCCCTGTCACATAGCTTTCTTCCGGTTCACAATAACAATCCTGTTACCCCTATACTTCCATCTTCGGTCATCTGGGCGGGCCTCACACAAGATTTATTTACCCAGTTAAAACAGCTTCAACACCAAGCTCCTAGAATTACTCCTGCTGGTCGTCTTTACGTCCCTGAGTTTTTGAGAGTTACTGTTTTAACGGAATTCCATGATAACAAAGTTTCAGGGCATCCAGGAGTCTCTAAGACATTGGAGTTAGTCTCTCGCTCAGTATGGTGGCCTGGTCTTTCTAAGGACGTCAAGGAATTTGTTTATTCATGTCAGGTTTGTGCACAGCATAAGGTTCCCCGTTCCTTGCCCATCGGGCAACTTATGCCCTTAAATGTTCCTCTCAGGCCGTGGTCTCATATTTCCATGGATTTTGTGGTTGACCTTCCCCTTTCAGCCGGATTCCGAGTCATATGGGTGGTAGTGGACCGTTTTAGTAAAATGGCTCATTTTATTGCTCTTCCCCGATTGCCTTCTGCCCAAGGGTTGGCAGTTTTGTTTCTCCGCCATGTATTCAGGCTTCATGGGTTGCCTACTGATATTGTTTCTGATCGGGGTCCACAATTCATCGCACAATTCTGGAAATGTTTTTGTGCCTCATTGAAGATGAAATTGTCGTTAACATCCGGTTACCACCCACAATCCAACGGGCAAACCGAACGAGTTAACCAATCATTGAAACAATATTTGCGCTTGTATTCAGCCAAACTCCAGAATGATTGGTCCGAGTTTCTTCCGTTGGCTGAATTTGCTTACAATAATTCTTGTCATTCCTCCACTAAAGAGTCTCCATTCTTTTCAGTTTTTGGTTTTCACCCCAGAGCTAATTCTTTTTTTCATCATTCCTCAGTCTCCTCGCTTACCTTAACCTCCCATCTCAGAGCCATTTGGAAAAAGGTGCACCTTGCTCTCAGAAAAGCGGCCTTTCGAGAGAAGAAATTTTCTGACAGGCTCCGACGTCCTTGCACTTTTAAGGTGGGAGATAGGGTGTGGTTGTCGACTCGCAACATCAGGCTTCGACAATCCTCAGCTAGACTGGGACCCAAATTTATTGGGCCATTTCTTATTATTAAAAGAGTCAACCCAGTTGCCTTTCGGTTACGTTTACCAAGATCTCTCAGGATTGGAAATACGTTTCATTGTTCCCTGTTGAAACAATACGTTTCTTCCAGTAGATTTCCTCGGAAGATCTCTCAGGGTAGATCTCCAGTGGATGTACAGGGACAACAGGAGTTCTTGGTAGAGAAGGTTCTCGATTCCAAATTGTCCCGGGATCGGCTGTATTTTCTGGTTCACTGGAAAGGCTATGGTCCGGAGGAAAGGTCTTGGGTCCTGGATAAGGATCTTCATGCCCCGAGGCTCAAGAGGGCATTTTTTCGGGAATTTCCTCAGAAACCTGGCTTTAGGGGTTCCTTGACCCCTCCTCAAGGGGGGGGGGGGTACTGTTAGGCGCCGGGGTCCGCTTGATGGTCTGCGCGGCCCGGCGCCTAGCAACTAGAGATGCCGTGCACGTACAGCCGCCGGCTCCCTAGCAACGCTAGACGCCGGGCGCGCTGAGCCGCACGGACCCTAGCAACGGGGACGCCACTGGTGGACCGCGTTCCCCGTTGCTAGGCTTTAGGAAATTAAGATATTCACCTGCTCTCTGGCCGTGCAGCAAGGCAGCTGCACGGCATTTATTCTAATCAGCCTTTAGCAGCTGATTGGAGGACTCCTTGTTAAATACACTCCCAGGGCTTCTCACAGATGCCGGTAATAGCTTCCTGCATGCTGCCTTTGTTTGCTGAGAGTCTTTTTCCAGTCCTGCTGTATCCGGTCATTCCAGTCCGCAGAAGTCCGGTATTCGGGAGTTGTCATCTCATCCCAAGAGGTCGTTTGGTTCCCTGGAGTCCTGACTGATCACCGTTTTATATCCAGTGGTGTTCGTGAGTTGCGGCTCTGCCGTGTGTTGCGGCTCAGCCGCTTTACCTTTTATATTTTGTGTGTGGAGCATTTGCGGAGGGTTCCGCTTCCACAAGTCCTCTCTGGTACTCGGCGGTGCCGGGTAGGAGAATTGGACAAGTGGATATTTTGGTTGTCCTTTTTCCTGGCGGTTTCTCCGCACATATTATAGTTTTGAGTTTGCTTAGCACCTGGCCTGGTTGTTTAGTTACAGGGCCTCTTGTTATCACCCTGTCTCGGGTTTCCCTTTGTCTCTCATTAAGACCGGGGGGCATCGAAGTTGGGCAGACATAATCCGCCCTTCAAACGCGGCTGCCAAGGGCTCAAGAAACCATAGTCTCGCAGGAGATTTCTGACAACACGGGTGAGACAACAGAGTTAGGGCGCCAGGGGCTATTTTCCTGTCCTGCTCCCTTCCCCAGCATTCCGTTCCAGTGCTCCGGTCCTTGCCATAAGATCTTCTCTGACCAGAGTGCTGGAATCATAACACATACTGGACACAGAAGAGGTTTTCTTCCAGTGGAAAGGCTATGGAGATCCAGAGTCTGGTCAAACAAATTCTGAAACCAGCAAGAGTGTTAATCCATCAATGCATTCAGTTGCTGGGGAAGTTGGTTGTGGCCTACGAGACCATTCAGTTTGGCAGGTTCCATGCCAGAGTGTTCCAGTGGGACCTGTTGGACAAGTGGTCCGGATCCCACCTACACATGCACCGGAGGATAATCCTGTCTTCCAAGACCAGAATCTCACTCCATTGGTGGCTGCACAGTTCTCACCTCCTAGAGGGGCGATGGTTCGGGATCCAGGACTGGATCCTAGGGACCACAGATGCAACCCTCCGAGGCTGGGGAGCAGTCACACAGGGGGAAAACGTCCAAGGAAGATGGTCAAGTCAGGAAAGTTGTCTCCACATAAATGTTCTGGAGTTAAGGGCCATTTAATAACTACAGACACAGTACACACTGGGACGGGTGCCCAGCATCCTCAACAGACTAAGAGAAAAGGATTTACCGGTAGGTATTAAAATCCTAGTTTCTCTAACGTCCTAGAGGATGCTGGGGACTCCGTAAGGACCATGGGGATAGACGGGCTCCACAGAGTTCATGATCTTCACTGAGGTAGCGCACAGCACTGCAGCTGTGCGCCATTGCTCCCATACACCTCACATACTCCGGTCACTGTAAGGGTGCAGGGCGCAGGGGGGGCGCCCTGGGCAGCAATATAAACCTCTTTTTGGCAAAAATATAACATATATACAGCTGGGCACTGTATATATGTATGAGCCCCCACCAATTTTACAGTTTAAGCGGGACAGAAGCCCGCCGCCGAGGGGGCGGGGCTTCTCCCTCAGCACTCACCAGCGCCATTTTTTCTCCACAGCACCGCTGAGAGGAAGCTCCCCGGACTCTCCCCTGCTTATACCACGGTAGAGAAGAGGGTTGAAAAGAGAGGGGGGGCACATAATTTGGCGCAAATTACATACAGCAGCGCTACTGGACAAACATTAAGTTACTGTGTTATTCCTGGGTTATATAGCGCTGGGGAGTGTGCTGGCATACTCTCTCTCTGTCTCTCCAAAGGGCCTTGTGGGGAAACTGTCTTCAGAAAAAGTATTCCCTGTGTGTGTGGTGTGTCGGTACACGTGTGTCGACATGTCTGAGGAAGAAGGCTATATTAGAGAGGAGCGGGAGCAAATGAATGTGGTGTCTCCGCTGACACCTGATTGGATGGATATGTGGAATGTTTTAAATGCTAGTGTAAACTCATTGTACAAAAGATTAGACAAGGCTGAAGCTTTGGGACAGTCAGGGACTCAACCCATGCCTGATCCTATGTTGCAGGGACTGTCAGGGTCTCATAAGCGCCCACTATCCCAGATTGTTGACACAGATACCGACACGGATTCTGACTCCAGTGTCGATTACGATGATGCAAAGTTACAGCCAAAATTGGCAAAATCCATTCGATATATGATTATGGCAATAAAAGATGTTTTGCACATCACAGAGGAACCCCCTGTCCCTGACAAGAGGGTACATATGTACAAGGGAAAGAAGCCTGAGGTAACCTTTGAGGGGGTCACACGAGCTGAACGAGTTATGTGAAAAAGCTTGGGAATCTCCAGATAAAAGACTGCAGATTTCCAAAAGGATTCTTATGGCGTATCCTTTTCCATCAATGGATAGGTTACGATGGAAATCCTCCCGTAGGATGGACAAAGCATTAACACGCACAGCTACAGTTGGAAAATCAAATTTTTTACCTTATGTTCCCTCACAGCATAAGAAAGCTCCGCATTATCAAATGCAGTCCTTTCGGTCACAAAGAAACAAGAAAGTGCGAGGTGCGTCCTTTCTTGCCAGAGGTAGGGGCAGAGGAATAAAGCTGCACAACACAGCTAGTTCCCAGGAACAGAAGTCCTCCCCGGCCTCTACAAAATCTACCTCATGACGCTGGGGCTCCACTGGCAGAGTCCGGCCCATGTGATGTCATGCAGCTGCTCTGACCACGCCTCCTGTTTCTCCGTTGCCGACCCCATTTTGAAACCGTGCCCCCGCACCGCTCCATCTCCGACTTGGAAATGGAGTGTTGTTGACCCCCCTCCCCCCCCCCCTTCACCGATTCACTGGCAGAGGTGATCGCATTATCTGCGGGGTGCCGCAGAAAATGCAGGCGGATGCGTATGCTCTTAGCAGTTTTTGCAGTTGGATTGCGATCCAACCTGAATCAGGCCCCATTACCTATCACAATGCACTGCGGGTAGTACAAAATGGGGTTAATATAGGAGAAAAAACCCCAGAGCTGAGCTCCTTAACTGTCCCTGGTGGCTAGTGGAGCGGCTGCCCAGTAATCAGTGTCCACGCCAGTGCGCACACGGCCCGCCCCCATCAGCGGCCTCGTGATCCCGGAGGGCGGTGTGTGTGTGACTGACCTTAGGAAGAAACCGGAGCCTCCGCTGCAGTGACCCAGCAACCGGGGCACGGGAGTATACTGCGCCACTGGGAGTGATGGAGCTGCAGTAAAGAGGTCTATTAGACCTAGCCTGCTGCAGCCCTTGTAGATTCTTATAAAAAAAGTTCTTCTTTTCTTGCCAAAATTAATAGCTAAGAATAGGCTGCCTGAGGCAGCCCCCTGTTAAGTGGCCTGCTACTGAAGGCACCAACTACAAACTGAGCTCCCTGTTCATGGAAGCGAGGTTATAGAGGAGGGGGCGCTGAGCATCTTGGGAACAGTCAAAAGCTTTGAGCCTGTTGGTGCCTCAGATCAAGATCCTACTCTGGTGTACATATACAATGTGAATCCTTGTGGATTCCAGTGTACCCCACAGAAGAAATGAATGCGTCACACCCATTGGCAGCAACATTAGAATAGCTGCTGATGGGCACAATTGAGAAAGGAAGGGGGGAAAACATTTGAATCCAGCACATATATGTAATTTGAATATGTAATTTGTACCTTCCTACTTTAAAATGTAATGGATGAACCTCACCCTGTGAGAACTATCTTCATGATCAAGAGATCTCATATGCAAGATAAGTATGTGTTGGGATAGGGCTGTGGAGGGCGGCTGCTCGGGCACACCCCTGTCAAGTTAAGGAGATTCAACTGAGGAAGCACAAGGGAACTCTCATCTGGGAACAACAACTGCAGGGAGAACACATTTTCAGACGAATGTGGGAGGGCAGAAGGCTGCCTAATACTGAAGCACCCCCAAACAACAAACCAAATGCAACAACTACTGCAAGCATTCCTGGGGGAAGGCCTGCAGCAGATGGATTTGCATATAGTGATGTCATCCAAGCAGTGGGCATAGTTGGCTGCAACCCTCGTCTGCATATGAAAAGAGAAAAGGGTCACGCAGGGCATGGCGGCCTTTGTGGGGTTGCGCTTGGATGACCCCTAAATCGCTTTATACACCCCCACCCCCCATCAGTGTGGGCTCATGTTGGCCATGCCCCAGCCCCTGAAGCATTCAAGCTGATTTCTTGCAGCAGCTGGACCCAGAAACAGCTCCAGAGTTGCTCTACAAGACAAGTAAAAGGGTGTGAGCCCTGCAGCACCACCTGTAGTTTGCATACACACATATATAGGACAGCATCTCTTATATGCCCCAGGGTCAATAAAATAGTATCCTTATCTAGGGTATCCATCCCCTCAGATAAGGTATCCGTCCATGCCGCTACAGCACTACACACCCAGGCCGACGCAATTGCCGGTCTGAGTAAGGTACCTGAATGTGTATAAATGGACTTCAGGGTAATCTCCTGTTTGCGGTCAGCAGACTCTTTGAGGGTAGCCGTATACTGGGACGGGAGGGCTACCTTCTTGGATAAGCGTGTTAATGCTTTGTCCACCCTAGGGGAGGATTCCCATCGTAACCTATCCATTGATGGGAAAGGATACGCCATAAGAATCCTTTTGGAAATCTGCAGTCTTTTATCTGGAGATTCCCAAGCTTTTTCACATAACTCGTTCAGCTCGTGTGACCCCCTCAAAGGTTACCTCAGGCTTTTTCACCTTGTCAGGGACAGGGGGTTCCTCTCTGATGTGCAAAACATCTTTTATTGCCATAATCATATATCGAATGGATTTTGCCAATTTTGGCTGTAACTTTGCATCATCGTAATCGACACTGGAGTCAGAATCCGTGTCTGTATCTGTGTCAACAATCTGGGATAGTGGGCGCTTATGAGACCCTGACAGTCCCTGCAACATAGGATCAGGCATGGGTTGAGACCCTGACTGTCCCAAAGCTTCAGCCTTGTCTAATCTTTTGTGCAATGAGTTTACACTAGCATTTAAAACATTCCACATATCCATCCAATCAGCTGTCGGCGGAGACACCACATTCATTTGCTCCTGCTCCTCTCTAATATAGCCTTCTTCCTCAGACATGTCGACACATGTGTACCGACACACCACACACACAGGGAATGCTTTTTCTGAAGACAGTTTCCCCACAAGGCCCTTTGGAGAGACAGAGAGAGAGTATGCCAGCACACACCCCAGCGCTATATAACCCAGGAATACACAGTAACTTAATGTTTGCCCAGTAGTACTGCAGCATGTAATTTGCGCCAAATTATGTGCCCCCCCCCCTCTTTTCAACCCTCTTGTCTACCGTGGTATAAGCAGGGGAGAGTCCGGGGAGCTTCCTCTCAGCAGTGCTGTGAAGAAAAAATGGCGCTGGTGAGTGCTGAGGGAGAAGCCCCGCACCCTCGGCGGCAGGCTTCTGTCCCGCTTAAACTGTAAAATTGGCGGGGGCTCATACATATATACAGTGCCCCGCTGTATATGTGTTATATTTTTGCCAAAAAGAGGTTTATATTGCTGCCCAGGGTGCCCCCCCCCCCTGCGCCCTGCACCCTTACAGTGACCGGAGTGTGTGAGGTGTATGGGAGCAATGGCGCACAGCTGCAGTGCTGTGCGTTACTTCAGTGAAGATCATGAAGTCTTCTGCCGCCTCTGAAGTCTTCTTTTCTTCTCATACTCACCCGGCTTCTATCTTCCGGCTCTGCAAGGGGGACGGAGGCGCGGCTCTGGGACGGACGGCGAGGGTGAGATCCTGCGTACCAATCCCTCTGGAGCTAATGGTGTCCAGTAGCCTAAGAAGCAGGACCTTGCAACTCAGAGAGTAGGGCTGCTTCTCTCCCCTCAGTCCCTCGATGAGGGAGTCTGTTGCCAGCAGTGCTCCCTGAAAATTAAAAACCTAACAAAATACTTTCTGTCAGAAAGCTCAGGAGAGCTCCTGAAAAGCACCCAGTCTCCACTGGGCACAGTATCAAACTGAGGTCTGGAGGAGGGGCATAGAGGGAGGAGCCAGTGCACACCCAGAACTAAAGTCTTTCTTAAAGTACCCATGTCTCCTGCGGAGCCTATCTATCCCCATGGTCCTTACGGAGTCCCCAGCATCCTCTAGGACGTTAGAGAAAATAGGATTTTAATACCTACCGGTAAATCCTTTTCTCTTAGTCCGTAGAGGATGCTGGGCACCCGTCCCAGTGCGTACTGTGTCTGCAGTTATTAAATGGCCCTTAACTCCAGAACATTTATGTGGAGAAAACTTTCCTGACTTGACCATCTTCCTTGGATGTTTTCCCCCTGTGTGACTGCTCCCCAGCCTCGGAGGGTTGCATCCTTGGTCCCTAGGATCCAGTCCTGGATCCCGAACCATCGCCCCTCTAGGAGGTGAGAACTGTGCAGCCACCAATGGAGTAAGATTCTGGTCTTGGAAGACTGGATTATCCTCCGGTGCATGTGTAGGTGGGATCCGGACCACTTGTCCAACAGGTCCCACTGGAACACTCTGGCATGGAACCTGCCAAACTGAATGGCCTCGTAGGCCGCAACCATCTTCCCCAGCAACAGAATGCATTGATGGATTAACACTCTTGCTGGTTTCAGAATTTGTTTGACCAGACTCTGGAACTCCATAGCCTTTCCACTGGAAGAAAGCCTCTTCTGTGTCCAGTATGACTCCCAGAAACAACAACCGCGTCATTGGGACCAACTGCGATTTTGGCAAGTTTAGGAGCCAACCATGTTGTTGAAGAACTGTCAGGGAGAGTAGATGTTTTGCACCAACTGGTCCCTGGATCTCGCCTTTATCAGGAGATCATCCAAGTACGGCATAATTGTGACTCCTTGCTTGCGAAGGAGAACCATCATTTCCACCATCACCCTGGTGAAAATCCTCGGAGCCGTGGACAGACCAAACGGCAACGTCTGAAATTGGTAATGACAATCCTGAATTGCAAACCTCAGGTAGCTTGATGCAGTGGCTAAACAGGAACATGTAATTAGGCATCCTTATGTCTACCAAAACCATGAAATCTCCTTCCTCCGGACTGGAGATCCCTACCCTGAGAGATTCCATCTTGAAATTGAATTTCTTCAGGTAGAAATTGAGGGATTTCAGATTTAAGATTGGTCTGACTGAGCCGTCCGGCTTCGGGAGCACGAAGAGGCTTGAATAAAAACCTTCTCCCTGCTGACTAAGGCCGATTTGAACAATCGGTGAGGGGGAACGTCTTGAAACCCCAGTTTGTACCCTTGTGACACTATTTGTAAAACCCACGAGTCCAGGTCCAAATTAATCCAGAACTGACTGAAGTGTTTTAGACGTGCCCCCACTGGTGTGGGCTCCTGCAAGAGAGCCCCAGCGTCATGCAGTGGATTTGGCAGAAGCAGAGGACGATCTCTGCTCCTGCGATCTTGAAGAGGCTACAGACCTCTTCCCTCTTCTCCTTCCTCTACCTGCAAAGAAAGGGGAATCTTAACTTCTTGCATATCTATTGGGACAAAATGACTGCGTTAGACAATGATGCGTCTTCATCCGTTGAGAGGGAACATAGGGCAAGAAGGTTGACTTACCTGCGGGAGCTGCCGAGATCAAATTAACTAGGCCGTTGCCAAACAAGGCTTCACCTTCATAGGGAAGAGACTCCCTTTCTTCTTGGAGTCAGCATCAGCATTCCCTTGGTGAATCCACAATGCCCTCCTATCCGAGACTGCCATGAAATTGGCCCGTGAACTCAAGAGTCCTATATCCCTTGCAGTCGTAAGTATGCTGCAGTGTCCTTGATATGATCCAACGTAAGGAGTATCCCATCTCTCCAAGATATCTATATCGGAAGACAAGGTATTCGACCAATTCTTGAATACTACTACTCACCCATGCGCATGTAATGGCAGGTCTAAGTAATGTACCCGTGGTTACATAACTAGAAATAATGTAGCTTCCTGCATATGATCCGCTGGATTTGTGACAGGGCCCCGTGCAGAACAGGGGGTGACTCCCACTTTATTCTGTCCGCAGCAGGAAATGAATAAACAATCGGAAACCTTTTGGGGATTTGAAACCATCTTGTCGAGCTGGCCCAGACTTTCTCAAACAGAGATGGAGGAACGTTACATCAGCTTTCATTATATATCTATATATACATACATATAGACCCCTTTGTCAGGAACAGCAGGGTCCTCAGTGATGTTAATATGTCCTTAATATCCACAATCATGTACTGAATGCTCCTTGCCAATATTGGATCTAATCAGGAAATATTATGGTCGACATAGGAATCAGTATCCGAGTCAGTATCAGTGTGTAGTAACATTTTTGCGGGCCTGAGGGAAAAGAAGCATAGCCATGAACATCACATCTATTCTCTACGTCTGTGTCTGGGACACAGATTTATCCAACCTCACTCTGATATTATTGAAACTTTCACCCAGTCAGTTATTGGTGGTGCCAACAGGGCCACCATCATATGTCTGCATTCCTAATATAGTTTCCTCTTGGGAAAAACATTCAGCCACCGACATGTTGACACATATGTACCAAGTACCCACAGACACATCGGCTTATCGGGGATAGACCTACAGTAAATCTGTCAGAGGGACAGAGAGGATTTTTCAGCTCACAACCCAGCGCCAAAAGTACACAGTCTGGGAAATAATAAACTCTATAGTGATAGACTTGTAACGCTCTATAGATGTGCTGGTGAGGTGAGGAAGAAGCCCCGCCGCTGTAATGGCACGCTTCTGTCCCGCTCAGAAACAAATAATTAATTACGCTGGCGGGGTAAGGACAGTGCCCAGGCACTAATGTCCACTTTTGCCAGCCTTTTGTGAGGAATTTATGCTGCCCAGGGTGCCCCCCCCCACCCACCCACATGCCCTGCACCCTGCAGTGCCTGTGTTTGTGTGGAAGCATGGCGCACAGCATTCCGCTCGCTGCGTGGTACCTCAGAATGCCGTCACTGGAGAAGAAGTCTTCTGTTCTTCTGCTACTCGCCTGTCTTCTGACTTCTGGCTCTGTAAGGGGGTGATGGCAGGCTACGGGAGTGGGCATCTAGGCGTACCCAGCGATCAGCACCCTCAGGAGCTAATGGTGTCCTGTCAGCCAGAAGCAGAGCCATTGAACTCACTAGAAGTTGGTCATACTTCTCTCCCCTAAGTTCCACGAAGCAGGGAGACTGTTGCCAGCAGCCTCCCTGAAAATAAGAAAAACTAACATAAGTCTTTTCAGAGAAACTCAGTAGAGCTCCCCTGTAGTGCATCCAGTCTCACTGGGCACAATTCTAAAACTGGAGTCTGGAGGAGGGGCATAGAGGGAGGAGACAGTTCACACCCTTTGAAAGTCTTAAAGTGCCCATGTCTCCTGCGGATCCCGTCTATACCCCATGGTTCTTAATGTGATCCCAGCATCCTCTAGGACGTATGAGAAAACAAATAACGCACACACGAGGAGGAGAGAACAAAGGAAGCTATAAGGAGGGGAGGGGAGGGGAGGGGGGGGGGAGGTAATGTAGTAAAGGGATATTGGATAAACTACAACCTTATACATATTCATTAATGTACCAGTAGTTAGAAGTAGAAGAGCTCTAACAGAAACCACAAAGCTTATCTAAAGCCACACCACACTGGATATGCCCAATCTCATTTGATCTTTGAAGCAAAGCAGTATTGGACTTTGTTACTACCAAGCAGTCTCCCATCCATGTATTATCAGATTCTTTAGGTGTTTTTAAACTACCAACACCCTTTTCTTGGTACTGTACATTTAATTTTTACACATATTCTTTTATGTACCAGAAGTTAGAAGTAGAAGAGCTCTAACAGAAACCACGAGCTCATCTACAGCTACAGCACACTGGATTTGCCCAATCTCTCCTGATCATGGAAGCTGAGCAGTGTTGGTCCTGGTTTTAGTACTTGGATGGGAGACCACCAGGAAATACCAGGAGCTGTGTGTATTTTTACAATACCAACACCGTTCTCTTGATGCATTCCATTTTGAAACATTGGGGCAGATCTATTAAGCCTGGTGAACTGATAAAGTGCAAGGTGATAAAGTACCAGCCAGTCAGCTCCTAACTGTCATTTTTCAAACCCAGCCTGTGACATGGCAATTAGGAGCTGATTGGCTGGTACTTTATCACCATGCAAATTATCATTTCACCAGGTTTAATAAATCGTCCGCTTATTCATTTATGTACGAGTAGTTAGAAGTAGAAGAACTCTAACAGAAACCACTAAGCTCATCTACAGCCACACCACACTGTATATGCCCAATATCACCTGATCTTAGGCCTGGTTTGTTCTTGGATGTGAGACCACCTGGGAATACCAGGTGCTGTAGGTAGTTTTATACTACCAACACCGTACTCTTGATGCATTCTATTTTGAAACTTATTCATTGATGTAGAAGTTAGAAACAGCAAAAATCATCTACAGCCGCATCACACTGGATATGTCCAATCCAGTGGCGTAACTAGAAATTTTTCTCCCCCAAGCCAAAAAATTCTTCGGCGCCCCCCCCCCCCCCCTTCATGCTCCATAATTGGGAGCAAGAAAGGGATAAATATGCGCGCGCCTAAGGTGCGCGCGTCAAAAAAGGGGCGTGGTTTTGTTGGAGTGGGCGTGGTTTCGCATAAAGGGGCGTGGCATTGCAGGAAAAGACTACCTTATACCCCAGTTTTGCAACCTGCACGCCCATACGTTGGCCACCACAGGAAAGAAAAATAATCCTGATTCATGCCCCTTACATTATTTGTCATTTTTCCTCCTTATAGTAATGCCCAGTATACATTATGCCACATACTGCAATGGCCCTTAGACATTATGCCGCACACAATAATGCACGACACAATATGCACACACTGTAATGCCCCCGACACATTATGCCACACACCGTAATGTCTGTGACACATTATGCCACACACCGTAATGCCTGTGACACATTATGACAGGAATCGCAATGCCCGTTATACATTATGCTACACACTGCAATGCCCCTGATACATTATAGCACATACAATGTCTGTGACACATTATGACACACACCGCAATGTCCGTGATACATTATGCCACACACTGCAATGCCCGATACATTATAGCACATACAATGCCTGTGACACATTATGCCACACACTGCAATGACCTTGAGACATTATACCACAATGCCCGTGATATAGTATACCATACACCGTAATGCCTGTGACACATACCGCAATGCCCTGCCCGTTATACCCTATGCCACACATCGCAATGCCCGTTATGTATTATGCCACACTGCAATGACCCTGATACATTATACCACATACCACAATGCCCGTGATATAGTATACCACACACCGTAATGCCTGACACATTATGACACACACCGCAATGTCCGTGATACATTATGCCACACACTGCAATGACCCTGAGACATTATACCACATATCACAATGCCTGCGATATAGTATACCATACACCGTAATGCCTGCGACACATTATGACACACACCGCAATGTCCGTGATACATTATGCCACACACCGTAATGCCCATTACACATTAAGTCCTACAGTAAGGCTTCTAATTACTTTTCAATTACCTGCTCGTTGTCAGGGGTTTCATGCACTGGGTGTCATGCTCGTTGCCAGGGGTTTCATGCTCTTGGTTCCATGCACGGTGCCAGCGGTTTTCATGCTCAGGGTGTCATGCTCGTTGCCAGGGGTTTCATGCACTGGGTGTCATGCTCGTTGCCAGGTGTTTCATGCACTGGGTGTCATGCTCGTTGCCAGATGTTTCATGCACTGGGTGTCATGCTCGTTGCTAGGAGGTAGTCCTTGTTGCTAGGGCTGTGCTCCCAGTGCCACATATGTCCCCAGTGCCAGATATTCCCCCACGGTGCCAGGTACTTACATGCCCCAGTGCCAAATATAGTCGTCCCCCCCATGTGCCAGGTACACATATGCCCCCAGTGCCAGATATTCCCCCCCAGTGCCATATATGCCCCCAGTGCCAGATATTCCCCCCAGTGCCATATATGCCCCCCGTGCCATATATGCCCCCAGTGCCAGATACCCCCCCCCCAGTGCCATATATGCCCCCAGTGCCAGATATTCCCCCCCAGTGCCATATATGCCCCAGTGCCAGATATCTCCCCCAGTGGCCAGATATTCCTTCCCCCCCCCCCCGTGCCATATATGCCCCCAGTGCCAGATATTTACACACACCCCCCGCCGTCGCTTTTTGGAGGGACACGGAGGGCACAGCTCGTCTCTCCTGTGTCCCTCCTGCTGCATCATCTCCGGCGGCCGCGGGTCTAATAGGGGGAAGTGCCGGTTCGTGAGCCAATTAGAGCTCACGGACGGCACTTCCCCCTATTAGACCCGCGGCCGCCGGAGATGATGCAACAGGAGGGACACAGGGAGGCGCGCTGTGTGCCCTCCGTGTCCCTCCAAAAAGCGGCGGAGGGAAGGAGACTGCAGACTGACATGCGGACGCTCGTCCGCATGTCAGTCTGCTGTAAATCAGTGGCGCCCCCGCAGCCCCTCGCCCCCAAGCCACCGCGAGGACTGCGGGGGCAGTAGTTACGCCACTGGTCCAATCTCATCTGATGATGGAAGCTAAGCAGTGTTGTGCCTGGTTTGTTTTTGGATTTCAAGTCCTGCCTTCTGGTTTGGCCACGGCACCTCGGATATTCACCAAGGTCATGGCCGTGATGACGACCCTTCACCATCAGAGAATCAGGATCCTGCCAAATCTGGACGACTTGCTGATCCTGGTGAACTCCCAAGAGGTTCTCCACAGTTATCTGGAACTGGCGGTCCAATTCCTAAAAGTCCACGGGTGGCTCATCAACTGAAAAAAGTCCTCGCTGGTCCCTGCTCGGAACATTGTGCACCTAGGGGCACTGCTGGACACACACAGCCAACAATTGTTTCTGTCTCCAGAGAAAGTCCTGAAAATTCAGGACAGTATCGTCCTCTCTCGCCCAAGAGTGTTGATACACACAGCGATGCAAGTACTAGACCTCATGGTGTCAGCTTTCGATATGGTAGAGTACGCTCAATTTCATTACCGCCCTCTGCAGAGGTTAATCCTCTCCAAGTGGGACGGCCTGCCTCATCGGATGATGTCTCAAATGATCTCCTTGACTCCGGAGGTTCGTCTGACACTGAGCTGGTGGCTACAGGACCAACAGTTGAGCAGGGGCCATCCCTTCTGGATCTCCAACTGTGTCCTCCTGACAATGGATGCCAGTCTTTTGGGCTGGGCCATGGTGTTGGAGCAACACTTTCTCCAGGGTCGGTGGACCAGGGAGGAATCTCTCCTCCTGATATACATTCTGGAATTGCAGGCAGTGTTCAATTAATTGACACTGGCCCTGCCTCTAGTACAAAACAGGCCTGTTCAAGTACAATCTGACAACGCCACCACGGTAGTGTACACAAATCATCAAGGCGGCACTCGAAACTGCATGGCAAAGCTGGAAGTATCAAAAATCCTCCGTTGGGTAGAAAGTCATCTGACAGCAATATCGGCAGTGTTCATTCCCGGAGTCCTCAACTAGGAAGCGGATTTCCTCAGTCGTCAGGACGTTCACGCTGGAGAGTGGAGAGGCTGCAGCAGAAATGTCTACACTGGTGTCAGTAGGTGACTGAGGCAGGGATGACTGGGAGATAGTGGGTGACTGAAGCATGTATGAGTGGGAGATAGTGGGTGACTGAGGCCGGGGTGACTGGGAGATAGTGGGTGACAGTGAGATAGTGGGTTACTGAGGGAGGGGTGATAGGAAGGGGTTGGGTAAGTATGGGAAGAAAGTGGGTGACAGGTATAATAAATGACTAAGGCAGGGGTGATAGGGAGATAGTGGATGACTGTGGCAGGGGTGACAGGGACAGTAAGAGACTGAGGCAGGGGTGACAGGGATAGTGGCTGACTGAGGCAGGGGTGACTGGGAGATAGTGGGTGACTGAGGCAGGGTTGACAGGGATAGTGGGTGACTGAAGCAGGGGTGATAGGGTGACAGTGGGTGACTAAAGCAGGGGTGACTGGTATAGTGGGTTACTGAGGCAGGGATCGCAGATATAGTGGTTGACTGAGGCAGCGGTGACTGGGAGATAGTGGGTAACTGAGGCAGGGGTGACAGGGAAAGTGTGTGACTCAGGCAGGGGTGATAGGGAGATAGTGGGCTGCATATCTCTGCCTCACTGCAGCAGCACATACCTGCTTCAATGACAGCAGCACATCCCTACCTCACTTATAGCAGCACATCCCTGCCTCGCTGACAGCAGCACATCCCTGCCTCGCTGACAGCAGCACATCCCTGCCTCGCTGACAGCAGCACATCCCTGCTTCACTGACAGCAGCACATCCCTGCTTCGCTGACAGCAGCACATCCCTGCTTCGCTGACAGCAGCACATCCCTGCCTCGCTGACAGCAGCACATCCCTGTCTCGCTGACAGCAGCACAGCACTGCTTCGCTGACAGCAGCACATCACTGCTTCACTACCAGCAGCACATCCCTGCCTCACTGGCAGCAGCACATCCTTGCCTTACTGACAGCTGTATATAGGGCCTAATTCAGACCTGATCCCTGCTGTGCATATTCACACAACAGGAGATCAGGTCTGAAGTGCGTGTGTGCTGGTGCCGCAGTGCACCGGCACATGCCAGAGATGCGATCAGCATCTCTGCCCAGTGAGCGCCTCTGCCTGATTGACAGGCAGAGGCGGTCACTGGGCAGGAGGAGTCGGGCCAGCGGCGTTGTGCCGCCATTTTGGGGGCACAGTCAGGACAACGCAGACATGACCGGACCGTATGGGGGCGGGCCGTGACGGCTGCGTGACCCGGACAGCAACGGGCCTTATTTACTAAAATCTCAGATAAATTTTATGGCATTTATGTGCAGTCTAGTTTGCACAGTTGATAGAGTGTTGATCTTGCACTATCAATGTAAGCCTCACATAGGTTTGATACACATGTAAGTTTGTTTTTATTTTACTACATTGTGGTTTGTGGCTCTATACCATGTAATGCATGTCTTTTAACAGTAGTCAAGTCTTCCAATGTGCTTGTTAGTGAAACCCAATAGATAGCTTTATTTTATTTTGTTTCTTCAAATATTGAATGCATATGTCTTATAACTTTTTTTTTTTTCAATATACAGGTTGAGTATCTGTATATACATTTTTATTATAAGATTTTCAATGACACAAGTACATCCAAGTTGCAGATTATGGATTGTGAAGGACAAATCAACCATATAAACAATTTAAGCAATTTAAATTGCATGCAGGTAGTAGAATATCAAACTCCTTGGATGAGAGTTGGTCGTAATAAACTAGGATAGAAAAGAATAAAGTAGAAAATAAGATTTTAAACCTACCGGTAAATCTTTTTCTCGTAGTCCGTAGAGGATGCTGGGGACTCCGTAAGGACCATGGGGATAGACGGGCTCCACAGGAGACATGGGCACTTTAAGAAAGACTTTAGTTCTGGGTGTGCACTGGCTCCTCCCTCTATGCCACAGTTAGAGAAACTGTGCCCAGAGGAGACGGACAGTATGAGGAAAGGATTTTGTTAATCCAGGGCAAGATTCATACCAGCCACACCAATCACACCGTATAACTTGTGATAAACTACCCAGTTATCAGTATGAAAAAACAACATAGCATCAGTGCAGGACCGATGCAACTATAACATAACCCTTATTGAAGCAATAACTATATACAAGTATTGCAGAAGTAGTCCGCACTTGGGACGGGCGCCCAGCATCCTCTACGGACTACGAGAAAAATATTTACCAGTAGGTTTAAAATCTTATTTTCTCTAACGTCCTAGAGGATGCTGGGGACTCCGTAAGGACCATGGGGATTATACCAATGCTCCAAAACGGGCGGGAGAGTGCGGATGACTCTGCAGCACCGATTGAGCAAACATGAGTTCCTCCTCAGCCAGGGTATCAAACTTATAGTATTTTGCAAAGGTGTGTGAACCCGACCAAGTAGCAGCTTGACACAGCTGTAGCGCCGAAACCCCTCGGGCAGCCGCCCAAGAAGAGCCCACTTTCCTCGTGGAATGGGCCTTGACCGATTTCAGTAACTGCAATCCAGCCATAGAATGCGCTTGCTAAATCGTGTTACAAATCCGGCGAGCAATAGCCTGCTTTGAAGCAGGGGCACCAATCTTGTTGGTTGCATACAGGACAAACAGCGCTTCAGTTTTCCTGACTCTAGCCGTCCTGGCCACGTAAATTTTCAAAGCCCTAACCACATCAAGTAACTCGGAATCCTCCAAGTCACGCGTAGCCACAGGCACCACAATAGGTTGGTTCATATGAAAAGATGAGACCACTTTTGGTAGGAATTGAGGACGGGTCTGCAATTCCGCTCTATCCACATGGAATACCAAATATGGGCTTTTATGTGACAAAGCCGCTAATTCCGACACTCGCCTAGCCGAAGCCAAGGCTAATAACATGACCACCTTCCATGTGAGATATTTTAACTCCACTGTTTTAAGTGGTTCAAACCAGTGTAATTTTAGAAAACTTAACACCACGTTAAGGTCCCAAGGTGCCACCGGAGGCACAAAAGGAGGCTGAATATGCAGCACTCCTTTTACAAAAGTCTGAACTTCTGGAAGAGAAGCCAATTCTTTTTGAAAGAAAATGGATAAGGCCGAAATCTGGACCTTAATAGAGCCTAATTTTAGGCCCAAATTCACTCCAGTTTGTAGGAAGTGAAGGAAACGGCCCAGATGGAATTCTTCCGTAGGAGCATTCCTGGCCTCACACCAAGAAACATAATTTCGCCATATACGGTGTAATGTTTTAACGTTACATCCTTCCTAGCCTTTATCAGCGTAGGGATGACCTCAACCGGAATGCTAGGATCCGGCATTCAACCGCCATGCCGTCAAACGCAGCCGCGGTAAGTCTTGGAACAGACAGGGCCCCTGATGCAACAGGTCCTGTCTTAGAGGGAGAGGCCACAGATCTTCTGTGAGCATTTCCTGCAGATCCGGATACCAGGTCCTCCGTGGCCAATCTGGAACAATGAGGATTGTTCTCACTCCTCTTTGTCTTATTATCCTCAACACCTTGGGTATGAGAGGAAGAGGAGGAAATGCCGACCGGAACACCCACGGTGTCACTAGGGCGTCTACAGCTACTGCCTGAGGGTCTCTTGACCTTGCGCAATACCTCTGTAGCTTTTTGTTGAGCCGGGACGGCATCATGTCTATCTGTGGCAGTTCCCACCGACTTGTAATCTGTGCAAAGACTTCCTGATGAAGTCCCCACTCTCCCGGATGTAGGTCGTGTCTGCTGAGGATGTCTGCTTCCCAGTTGTCCACTCCCGGAATGAACACTGCTGACAGTGCGCTTGCGTGATTCTCCACCCAGCGAAGAATTCTGGTGGCTTGTGCCATCGCCACTCTGCTTCTTGTGCCGCCTTGGCGGTTTACATGAGCCACTGCGGTGACGTTGTCTGACTGGATCAGAACCGGTTGGTCGCAAAGTAAGGTCTCCGCTTGACGTAGGGCATTGTATATGGCCCTTAGTTCCAGGATGTTGATGTGAAGACAAGTCTCTTGACTTGACCAAAGACCTTGGAAATTTCTTCCCTGTGTGACTGCTCCCCAACCTTGGAGGCTTGCGTCTGTGGTCACCAGGATCCAGCCCTGAATGCTGAATCTGCATCCCTCGAGAAGGTGAGCACTCTGCAGCCACCACAAGAGTGATACCCTGACCCTGGGGGACAGGGTGATCAACCAATGCATCTGTAAATGTGACCCGGACCACTTGTCCAGTAGGTCCCATTGGAAAGTCCTCGCATGGAACCTGCCGAATGGAATGGCCTCGTATGATGCCACCATCTTTCCCAGGACTCGAGTGCAGTGATGCACTGACACCTGTTTTGGTTTCAATAGGTTCCTGACAAGAGTCATGAGTTCCTGGGCCTTTTCTATCAGGAGATAAACCTTCTTCTGGTCTGTGTCCAGAATCATGCCCAAGAAAGACAGACGAGTAGTAGGAATCAACTGCGACTTCGGGATATTGAGAATCCAGCCGTGTTGCTGTAACACTTTCAGTGAAAGTGATACGCTGTTCAGCAACTGCTCTCTTGATCTCGCTTTTATGAGATCGCCCAAGTACGGGATAATTGTGACACCTTGCTTGCACAGGAGCACCATCATTTCCGCCATTACCTTGGTGAAAATTCTCAGGGCCATGGAGAGACCAAACAGCAACGTCTGAAATTGGCAATGACAGTCCTGTACCGCAAATCTGAGTTACGCCTGATGAGGTGGATAAATGGGGACATGAAGGTATGCATCCTGTACACAAATGCGGACAACAGGTGTCAAGCCGTGTGTTGCCTTTGTCAAGCTGTAATAAGTAGGGATAAGGACGTTAACCACCTCGGAACATCCTCCCTTATACGTCACCTGCAGCGCATTCATCATAAGTCAGTGACAAGTTCAAAAACTTTGGATGACAGCGGAAGCAGTCCACTAACCACTAAATCCCTTCCTCTTGTAACCAAGCTCCTGCAAACCACACCACCAACTCCCTCAGTGTCAATTTCCTCCTTAGACAGGAGAGCCAATAGTCCTGCAGGCCATGTCACTGGCAAGTCTGACGAGTCCTCTCCTGCCTGGGATTCCTCCGATGCATCCTTGAGTGTAACGCCTACTGCTGCTGGCGCTGCTGTTGTTGCTGCTGGGAGTCGATCGTCATCCCAGAGGGGAAGTCGGAAGACCACTTGTACTTCTTCCAGTAAGCAATTGACTGTCCAACAGTCCTTTGCGAGGAAGATGAAATATCACAGCAGTCATCCTGCTGCAAAGCGGATAACTCAGGTCTGGGTGGTGAAAAACGTGGTTCCGGTATCCATCGTTAATTTAGAGGCAACTAGAGACTTGATTGAGGTACTGTGTCCACGGTACCAAATACCCTCTAGGTTCCATTTCTCTAGGCAGGCGATACCGAAAATGTACACAGACCTCAGAAAAAGAGTCACCAGTGTCCTAAAAAATGCAGTTGTACCCAATGTCCACTTGTCTGTGGTTAAGTGGAGCAGGGCAGACTCAGGACTATATGACTGTGACAGCCCACTGGGTAGATGTATTGCCTCCCGCAGCAAGAACAGCAGCGGCGGCACCAGTAGCAGCATCTCGCAATTGCCAACTCGTTCCTGGGCAGGCTACGCTTTGTATCACCGCTTTCCATAAGAGGCACACAGCTGACAACCTCTTACGGAAACTGAGGAACATCATCGCAGAATGGCTTACCCCAATTGAACTCTCCTGGGGATTTGTGACATCGGACAACGCCACCAATATTGTGCGTGCATTACATCTGGGCAAATTCCAGCACGTCCCATGTTTTGCACATACATTGAACTTGGTGGTGCAGAATTATTTAAAAAACGACAGGGGCGTGCAAGAGATGCTGTCGGTGGCCCGAAGAATTGCGGGCCACTTTCTGCCTTCAGCCACCGCATGCCGAAGACTGGAGCACCACCAAACATTCCTGAACCTGCCCTGCCATCATCTGAAGCAAGAGGTGGTAACGAGGTGGAATTCAACCCTCTATATGCTTCAGAGGATGGAGGAGCAGCAAAAGGCCATTCAAGCCTATACATCTGCCCACGATATAGGCAAAGGAGGGGGAATGCACCTGACTCAAGCGCAGTGGAGAATGATTTCAACGTTGTGCAAGGTTCTGCAACCCTTTGAACTTTCCACACGTGAAGTCAGTTCAGACACTGCCAGCCTGAGTCAGGTCATTCCCCTCATCAGGCTTTTGCAGAAGAAGCTGGAGACATTGAAGGAGGAGCTAAAACAGAGCGATTCAACTAGGCATGTGGGACTTGTGGATGGAGCCCTTAATTTGCTTGACCAGGATTCAATCTGTTGAAATCAGAGCACTACATTTTGGCCGCCGTGCTCGATCCTAGATTTAAAACCTACATTGTATCTCTCTTTCCGGCAGACACAAGTCTGCAGAGGTTCAAAGACCTGCTGGTGAGAAAATTGTCAAGTCAAGCGGAACGTGACCCGTCAACAGCTCCTCCTTCACATTCTCCCGCAACTGGGGGTGCGAGGAAAAGGCTAAGAATTCCGAGCCCACCCACTGGCGGTGATGCAGGGCAGTCTGGAGTGAGTGCTGACATCTGGTCCAGACTGAAGGACCTGGCAACGATTACTGACATGTCGTCTACTGTCACTGCATATGATTCTGTCACCTTTGAAAGAATGGTGGAGAAAAAGAGGCAATTTGGAGGCCCTTGCACAAACTGGCTTTATTCTACCTAAGTTGCCCTCCCTCCAGTGTGTACTCCGAAAGAGTGTTTAGTGCGGCCGCTCACCTTGTCAGCAATCGGCGTACAAGGTTACTTCCAGAAAATGTGGAGAAGATGATGATCATCAAAATTAATTATAATCAATTCCTCCGTGGAGACATTCACCAGCAATTGCCTCCAGAAAGTACACAGGGATCTGAGATGGTGGATTCCAGTGGGGACGAATTAATAATCTGTGAGGAGGGGGATGTACACAGTGAAAGGGGTGAGGAATCGGAGGATGATGAGGTGGACATCTTGCCTCTGTAGAGCCAGTTTGTGCAAGGAGAGATTGATTGATTCTTTTTTGGTGGGGGCCCAAACCAACCAGTCATTTCAGTCAGTCGTGTGGCAGACCCTGTCGCTGAAATGATGGGTTCGTCAATGTTTTTCTTTTCAATCTAAACCCCTGCAGTTTTCTGTAAGCATCTGCTTCGCTATGATGATCAACAAGTCACAAGGGAAAACACTCAGGGCTGGAGGCGTAGATCTTAGGACCAGCTGCTACAAGCATGGCAGAGGTGTCACTATCACTGGTGACACCCAGAGAGGCGGCGAGGGAGATTGTAATGCAGTGCGCGCAGATAAGCAGCGCAATGGTAAAAAGGAGGCATGGTCTCATAGGTAGGGGCGTGGCCTGAATCACCATTTTGTTGCTGCAGGTATCCCGGGGGTTGGGGGCTGTACCCGGGGACTAGTGTGTGAGTGGTGCTGGCTCCTGCACAGTGACAGAAACTGGGTATTGCACGTAATGTCACAGTGAAACACCCATATTCTGTCACTGAAGAAGAGCCGGCACTTTTGTGTCACCCCACTTGGCGGGTGACACTCGGGTGTGTGCCGCAACCCCGTTGTGATGCCACTGACCCATGGGAAGCTTTACGTGGCTTACCCATGTGTTAGTAGCCCCAAGCATCTTTTGTGTTAGTCCCTGAAGAAAAACTTCAAATATTGTTTACAATTTTGTAATCAATGGCCTAATTCAGTAAGGATTGCAAATTCTGCTAAGTAACAGAATTTGCAATCCTTTGGTTCGCATGCTGGGGCCACCCATCACAGGGCATGGCCACCCAGCATGCCGCCTCCCTTCTTGACCACGCTGAAATTGCAGTCTCAGTGCAGTTCAGCGTGATCATAAAAAATGGGTTAGCCTCCTGTTGGTGCAGACTGTACGTGTGCGCAGGAAGCCGCCACCATTTTTGTGATCGCAACGGCTGCATGTGATGTCATGCAGCCGCTCTGACCACGCCTCCTGTTTCTCCGTTGAAGCCCTGCCCCCGCACCGCTCCATCTCCGACTTTGAAATGGAGTGTTGCTGACCCCCCCCCCCCCGCACCGATTGACAGTAACAGAAAATGCAGGCGCATGCGTATGCTCTTAGCAATTTTTGCAGTTGGATTGCTTATTGTGATTGCAATCCAACCTGAATCAGGCTCTATTACCTATCACAATGCACTGCAGGTAGTATAAAATGGGGTTAATATAGGAGAAAACCCCCCAGAGCTGTGCTCCTTAACTGTCCCTGGTGGCTAGTGGAGCGGCTGCCCAGTAATCAGTGTCCACGCCAGTGCGCACACGGCCCGCCCCCTACAGCCATGCTGGATCACGGTATAGTGTGGGCACAGAAGCCCCTTACCTCCCTTTCATCAGCGGCCTCGTGATCCCGGAGGGCGGTGTGTGTGTGACTGACCTTAGGAAGAAACCGGAGCCTCCGCTGCAGTGACCCAGCAACCAGGGCACGGGAGAATACTGCGCCGCTGGGAGTGATGGAGCTGCAGTAAAGATGTCTATTAGACCTAGCCTGCTGCAGCCCTTGTACATTCTTATAAAAAAAGTTCTTCTTTTCTTGTCAAAATTAATAGCTAAGTATAGGCTGCCTGAGGCAGCCCCCTGTTAAGTGTCCTGCTACTGAAGGCACCAACTACAAACTTAGCTCCCTGTTCATGGAAGCGAGGTTATAGAGCAGGGGGCGCTGAGCATCTTGGGAACAGTCAAAAGCTTTGAGCCTGTTGGTGCCTCAGATCAAGATCCTACTCTACACCACAATGTGAATCCTTGTGGAGTCCAGTGTACCCCACAGAAGAAATGAATGTGTCACACCCATTGGCAGCAACATTAGAATAGCTGCTGATGGGCACAATTGAGAAAGGAAGGGGGGAAAACATTTGAATCCAGCACATATATGTAATTTGAATATGTAATTTGTACCTTCCTACTTTAAAATGTAATGGATGAACCTCACCCTGTGAGAACTATCTTCATGATCAAGAGATCTCATATGCAAGATAAGTATGTGTTGGCAGAGGCGCTCACTGGGCAGAGATGCTGATCGCATCTCTGGCATGTGCCGGTGCACTGCGGCACCAGCACACACACACACACACACACACACACACACACACACACTTCAGACCTGATCTCCTGTTGTGTGAATATGCACAGCAGAGATCAGGTCTGAATACAGCTGTCAGTAAGGCAGGGATCTGCTGCTGCCAGTGAGGCAGGGATGTGCTGCTGTCAGTGAAGCAGTGATCTGCTGCTGCCAGTGAGGCAGGGATCTGCTGCTGCCAGTGAGGCAGGGATGTGCTGCTATAAGTGAGGCAGGTATGTGCTGCTGTCAATGAGGCAGGGATGTGCTGCTGTCAGTGAAGCAGGGATGTGCTGCTGTCAGCAAGGCAGTGATCTGCTGCCGACTATCTCCCTATCACCCCTGCCTGAGTCACACACTTTCCCTGTCACCCCTGCCCCAGTTACCCACTATCTCCCAGTCACCGCTGCCTCAGTTAACCACTATACCTGCGACCCCTGCCTCAGTCACCCACTATACCAGTCACCCCTGCTTTAGTCACCCACTATCTCTGTCACCCCTGCCTCAGTCAACCACTATCTCCATATCTCCCCTACCTCAGTCACCCGCTATCCCTGTCACCTCTGCCTCAGTCACCCACTGTCACCCTATCACCCCTGCCTCAGTCACCCACTATCCCTGTCACCCCTGCCTCAGTCTCCTACTGTCCCTGTCACCCCTGCCACAGTCATCCACTATATCCCTATCACCCCTGCCTTAGTCACTGACTATCTCCCAGTCACCCCGGCCTCAGTCACCCACTATCTCCCAGTCATACATGCTTCAGTCACCCACTATCTCCCAGTCATCCCTGCCTCAGTCACCTACTGACACCAGTGCAGACATTTCTGCTGCGGCCTCTCCACTCTCCAGCGTGAACGTACTGACGACTGAGGAAATCCGCTTCCCAGTTGAGGACTCCGGGAATGAACACTGCCGATATTGCTGGCAGATGACGTTCTACCCAACTGAGGATTTTTGATACTTCCAGCTTTGCCATGCAATTTCGAGTGCCGCCTTGATGATTTGTGTACACTACAGTGCAGTGGTGGGATTCAAATAAATTAACAACCGGTTCTATGTCCTAATGACCATTTTAAGTATACCAAAAGACATACCTAAAGGTAGTTTAATAATTCACGTATTTAATACTCCAATAAGAACAATAAAAGAGGTACACAAAAGTAGATGAAAAGAGGGACTACATACATACCCCCCCAGCCAGTCGCCCTTACCACAGGACAGGTCCTGCACTTGATTCCTCGATGCAGCTGCACGCTGGTGGTAGGTGGTGATAGGTGAGTGACCGCTCCGCTCCTGAAAATGGTGCCTCATAGGAACGGGCATTCCGGAACCAGTGGTGGAGCCCTCTGTCACCCCTGCTTAACCTGAGCTGCCGTCCGCACACCCGCCCCCCCGCACAGACCGCAACAGGGCCTTGTGTCTGTGTAGCACTGCAGAGTTCCTCCGCGCCCGGTCCACCCTCTCTCAGCGTCTGGACATGCTTACTGCGCATGTCAGGACTCCAGGGAGAGGAGGAGTCAGCAGGACAGGGCCGGGCGCAGAGGAACTCTGCAGTGGTACACAAACAATGACGCTCGGCCCTGTTGCGGTCACCGGTCTGTGCTGGCGGGCTGGTGTGCGGGCGGCAGCTCAGGCTAGGATAGAGGGCTTCCGGTGCAAATATATCCCTGGCAGTGCTCATTAGCAAACGGTTCTCAGAACTGTACCTAATATTAGGTATCGGTTCTATGGAACCGGTGCGAACCGGCTGAATCCCACCACTGCTACCGTGGTGTCGTTGTCCGATTGTACTTGAACAGGCCTGTTCTGTACTAGAGGCAGGGCCAGTGTCAATGAATTGAACACTGCCCGCAATTCCAGAATGTTTATCGGGAGGAGAGATTCCTCCCAGGTCCACCGATGGTGAAGGGTCGTTATCACGGCCATGACCTTGGTGAATTTCCGAGGTGCCGTGGCCAAACCAGAAGGCAGGACCTGAAATCCAAAAACTAACCAGGCACAACACTGCTTAGCTTCCAACATCAGATGAGATTGGACATATCCAGTGTGATGCGGCTGTAGATGATGTTTGCTGTTTCTAACTTCTACTTCTAACTACTGGTACATCAATGAATAAGTTTCAAAATATAATGCATCAAGAGAACGGTGTTGGTAGTATAAAACTACCTACAGCACCTGGTATTCCCAGGTGGTCTCACATCCAAGAACAAACCAGGCCTAAAATCAGGTGATATTGGGCATATACAGTGTGGTGTGGCTGTAGATGAGCTTAGTGGTTTCTGTTAGAGTTCTTCTACTTCTAACTACTCGTACATAAATGAGTAAGCAGCCGATTTATTAAACCTGGTGAAATGATAATTTGCATGGTGATAAAGTACCAGCCAATCAGCTCCTAATTGCCATGTCACAGGCTGGGTTTGAAAAA
The DNA here is from genome assembly GCF_028390025.1 of Pseudophryne corroboree. Lineage (NCBI taxonomy): Eukaryota > Metazoa > Chordata > Amphibia > Anura > Myobatrachidae > Pseudophryne > Pseudophryne corroboree. The sequence continues at coordinate 151,157 of NW_026970253.1, forward strand.
TGACAGTTAGGAGCTGACTGGCTGGTACTTTATCACCTTGCACTTTATCAGTTCACCAGGCTTAATAGATCTGCCCCAATGTTTCAAAATGGAATGTATCAAGAGAACGGTGTTAGTATTGTAAAAATACACACAGCTCCTGGTATTTCCTTGTGGTCTCCCATCCAAGTACTAAAACCAGGACCAACACTGCTCAGCTTCCATGATCAGGAGAGATTGGGCAAATCCAGTGTGCTGTGGCTGTAGATGAGCTGGTGGTTTCTGTTACAGCTCTTCTACTTCTAACTTCTGGTACATAAAAGAATACATGTAAAAATTAAATGTACCAAGAAAATGGTGTTGGTAGTTTAAAAACACCTAAAGAATCTGATACTACCAAGCAGTCTCCCATCCATGTATTAACAAAGTCCAATACTGCTTTGCTTCAAAAATCAAATGAGATTGGGCATATCCAGTGTGGTGTGGCTTTAGATAAGCTTTGTGGTTTCTGTTAGAGCTCTTCTACTTCTAACTACTGGTACATTAACGAATATGTATAACAGGCATGTCCAAACTGCGGCCCTCCAGCTGTTGAGAAACTACTCATCCCAGCATGCCCTGACGCAGCTTTAGCATTCCCTGACAGCAAAACTGTGTCTGGGCATGCTGGGATATGTAGTTTCACAACAGCTGGAGGGCCGCAGTTTGGACATGCCTGATGTATAAGGTTGTAGTTTATCCAATATGCCTTTACTACCTTACCTTTCAACCCCCCCTCCCTCCCCTCTTCTCCTTATAACTTCCTTAGTTCTCTCCTCCTCGTGTGTGCGTTATTTGTTTTCTCATACGTCCTAGAGGATGCTGGGGTCACATTAAGAACCATGGGGTATAGACGGGATCCGCAGGAGACATGGGCACTTTAAGACTTTCAAAGGGTGTGAACTGTCTCCTCCCTCTATGCCCCTCCTCCAGACTCCAGTTTTAGTATTGTGCGCAGTGATACTGGATGCACTACAGAGGAGCTCTACTGAGTTTCTCTGAAAAGACTAGTTCGTTTTTTTTATTTTCAGGGAGGCTGCTGGCAACAGTCTCCCTGCTTCGTTGGACTTAGGGGAGAGAAGTATGACCAACTTCTAGTGAGTTCAATGGCTCTGCTTCAGGCTGACAGGACACCATTAGCTCCTGAGGGTGCTGATCGCTGGGTACGCCTAGATGCACACTCCCGCAGCCTGCCGTCACCCCCTTACAGAGCCAGAAGACAGGTGAGTAGCAGAAGAACAGAAGACTTCTTCTTCAGTGACGGCATTCTGAGGTACCGAGCAGCGAGCGGAACGCTGCGCGCCATGCTCACACACAAACACAGGCACTGCAGGGTGCAGGGCACGGGGGGGGGGGGCACCCTGGGCAGCATAAATTCCTCACAAAAGGCTGGAAAAAGTGGACATTAGTGCCTGGGCACTGTCCTTACCCCAATAGCGTAATTAATTATTTCTGAGCGGGACAGATACGCGCCATTACAGCGGCGGGGCTTCTTCCTCACCTCACCAGAACATCTTTAGAGCATTACAAGTCTATCACTATAGAGTTTATTATTTCCCAGACTGTGTACTTTTGGCGCTGGATTGTGAGCTGAAAAATCCTCTGTGTCCCTCTGACAGATTTACTGACGGTCTGTCCCCCATAAGCCGGTGTGTCTGTGGGTACTTGGTATATGTGTGTCAACATGTCGGTGGCTGAATGTTTTTCCCAAGAGGAAACTATATTAGGAATGCAGACATATGATGGTGGCCCTGTTGGCACCACCAATAACTGACTGGGTAAATGTTTCAGTAATATCAGAGTAAGGTTGGATAAATCTGTGTCCCAGACACAGACGTAGAGAATAGATGTGATATTCATGGCTATGTTTCTTTTCCCTCAGGCCCCGCTGGGTCGCAAAAATGTTATTTTGCCCAGTTACTACACACTGATACTGACACGGATACTGATACTTATGTCGACCATAATGTTTCCTGATTAGATCCAATATTGGCAAGGAGCATTCAGTACATGATTGTGGATATTAAGGACATATTAAAATCACTGAAGACCCTGCTGTTCCTGACAAAGGGGTCTATATGTATGTATATATAGATATATAATGAAAGCTGATGTAACGTTCCTCCATCTCTGTTTGAGAAAGTCTGGGCCAGCTCGACAAGATGGTTTCAAATCCCCAAAAGGATTCTGGTTGTTTATTCATTTCCCGCCGCGGACAGAATAAAGTGGGAGTCACCCCCTGTTCTGCACGGGGCCCTGTCACAAATCCAGCGGATCGTATGCAGGAAGCTACATTATTTCTAGTTATGTAACCACGGGTACATTACTTAGACCTGCCATTACATGTGCATGGGTGAGTAGTAGTATTCAAGAATTGGTCGAATACCTTGTCATCCGATATAGATACCCTGGAGAGATGGGATACTCCTTACGTTGTATCATATCAAGGACACTGCAGCATACTTACGTGAGACTGCAAGGGATATAGGACTCTTGAGTTCACGGGCCAATTTCATGGCAGTGTCGAATAGGAGGGCATTGTGGATTCACCAAGAGAATGCTGATGCTGACTCCAAGAAGAAAGGGAGTCTCTTCCCTATGAAGGTGAAGCCTTGTTTGGTGACTGCCTAGTTAATTTGATCTCGGCAGCTCCCGCAGGTAAGTCAACCTTCTTGCCCTATGTTCCCTCCCAACGGATGAAGACGCATCATTCTCTGATGCAGTCATTTCGGCCCAATAGATATGCAAGAAGTTAAGATTCCCCTTTCTTTGCAGGTAGAGGAAGGAGAAGAGAGAAGAGGTCTGCATCCTCTTCAAGATCGCAGGAGCAGAGATCATCCTCTGCTTCTGCCAAATCCACTGCATGACGCTGGGGCTCTCTTGCAGGAGCCCGCACCAGTGGGGGCACGTCTAAAACTCTTCAGTCAGTTCTGGATTCATTCGGACATGGACTCGTGTGTTTTACAAATAGTGTCCCAAGGGTACAAACTGGGGTTTCAAGATGTTCCCCCTCACCGATTGTTCAAACATTAAGTTACTGTGCTATTCCTGGGTTATATAGCGCTGGGGTATGTGCTGGCATACTCTCTCTCTGTCTCTCCAAAGGGCCTTGTGGGGAAAATGTCTTCAGTATTGGCAAGGAAAAGCTGTCTTGTACCTTTGCATTTTTCTCCCAAACGAAGGACACTAGAAAGAAAATTTTAAAGCCTCCTGTTAGGCCATCATCTACACGACATAGCCCTGAATTTTCCAATGCGTAGCTCTTTGCAAAAGAGAGATATTGGCAAGGAAAAGCTGTCTTGTACCTTTGCATTTTTCTCCCAAACGAAGGACACTAGAAAGAAAATTTTAAAGCCTCCTGTTAGGCCATCATCTACACGACATAGCCCTGAATTTTCCAATGCGCAGCTCTTTGCAAAAGAGAGATATTGGCAAGGAAAAGCTGTCTTGTACCATTGCATTTTTCTCCCAAACGAAGGACACTAGAAAGAACATTTTAAAGCCTCCTGTTAGGCCATCATCTACACGACATAGCCCTGAATTTTCCAATGCGCAGCTCTTTGCAAAAGAGAGATATTGGCAAGGAAAAGCTGTCTTGTACCTTTGCATTTTTCTCCCAAACGAAGGTCACTAGAAAGAAAATTTTAAAGCCTCCTGTTAGGCCATCATCTACACGACATAGCCCTGAATTTTCCAATGCGTAGCTCTTTGCAAAAGAGAGATATTGGCAAGGAAAAGCTGTCTTGTACCTTTGCATTTTTCTCCCAAACGAAGGACACTAGAAAGAAAATTTTAAAGCCTCCTGTTAGGCCATCATCTACACGACATAGCCCTGAATTTTCCAATGCGCAGCTCTTTGCAAAAGAGAGATATTGGCAAGGAAAAGCTGTCTTGTACCTTTGCATTTTTCTCCCAAACGAAGGACACTAGAAAGAAAATTTTAAAGCCTCCTGTTAGGCCATCATCTACACGACATAGCCCTGAATTTTCCAATACTTGACTGCATAATTTGTGTTTCCCCTGGTCGGCTCTCATATAATTCAGATCTCTTTGTCTCAGGTCTCTCTCCAGCCTAGTTTGCTGTCTGTTTCCACTTCTCTTTTCTTGAGCCGCTCCCTTCTATGCCCTTGCGCACTATCCTGACTTCTCCCGTCTGCTTACTTTGTGCCTTCCAACGCACAATGCGAACTACAGGTAGTGCTGCAGGGCCCACACCCTTTTATTTGCCTTACAGAGCAGCTCTGGAGCTGTTACAGTGCCCAGCTGCTGCAAGAAATCAGCTTGAATGCTTCAGGGGCTGGGGCATAGCCAACATGAGCCCCACACCGAATGAGGGTGCAGGTGTTTAATGCGAACTAGGGGTCATCCAAGCGCCGCAAAAGGCCGCCATGCCCTGCACGCCCCTTTTCTCTTTTCATATGCAGATGAGGGTTGAAGCCAACTTTGACCCACTGCTTGGATGACATCACCATATGCAAATCCATCTGCTGCAGGCCTTCCCCCAGGAATGCTTGTACTAGTTGTTGCATTTGGTTTGTTGTTTGGGGGTGCTTCAGTATTAGGCAGCCTTCTGCCCTCCCATGTTCATCTGAAAATATGTGTTCTCCCTGCAGTTGTTGTCCCCAGATGAGAGTTCCCTTGTGCTGCCTCAGTTGAATCTCCTTTACTTGACAGAGATGTGCCTGAGCAGCGGCCCTCCCCAGCCCTATCCCAAATCATACTTATTTTGCATAGGAGATACCATGGTCATGAAGATTGTTCTCCCAGGGTGAGGTTCATTCATTGCATTCTGGGTATGCTGACCCCTGTGATTTCCCCAAATGTGGGAAACTCGACTGCATTATTTGTGGTAGAGGGGGACTATGTTTGTGCTTTCCTCTGGTCAGCTCTGGTAAAAGTCAGATTTATTTGTCTCAGATCTTCCTCTAGCCTTGTTCCTCTTTCAAGAGTTCCCTTGTGCTGCCTCAGTTGGATCTCCTTCACTTGACAGGGGGGTGCCCGAGCAGCGACCCTCCCCAGCTCTAGCCCAACTCCTACTTACCTGCCAGGTGAGATACTATGATCATGAAGGTGCTTCTCCCAGGGCAAGGCTCACCCATTGCACTCTGGGTGTGCTGCTCCTGCAATTTCCCCAAATGTGGGACACTTGACTGCATAATTTGTGTTTCCCCTGGTCGGCTCTCGTATAATTCAGATCTCTTTGTCTCAGGTCTCTCTCCAGCCTAGTTTGCTGTCTGTTTCCACTTCTCTTTTCTTGAGCCGCTCCCTTCTATGCCCTTGCGCACTATCCTGACTTCTCCCGTCTGCTTACTTTGTGCCTTCCAATGCACAATGCAAACTACAGGTAGTGCTGCAGGGCCCACACCCTTTTACTTGCCTTACAGAGCAGCTCTGGAGCTGTTACAGTGCCCAGCTGCTGTAAGAAATCAGCTTGAATGCTTCAGGGGCTGGGGCATAGCCAACATGAGCCCCACACCGAAGGAGGGTGGAGGTGTTTAATGCGAACTAGGGGTCATCCAAGCGCCGCAAAAGGCCGCCATGCCCTGCACGCCCCTTTTCTCTTTTTTGATATGCAGACGAGGGTTGAAGCCAACTTTGACCCACTGCTTGGATGGCATTACCATATGCAAATCAATCTGCTGCAGGCCTTCCCCCAGGAATGCTTGCACTAGTTGTTGCATTTGGTTTGTTGTTTGGGGGTGCTTCAGTATTAGGCAGCCTTCTGCCCTCCCATGTTCATCTGAAAATATGTGTTCTCCCTGCAGTTGTTGTCCCCAGATGAGAGTTCCCTTGTGCTGCCTCAGTTGAATCTCCTTTACTTGACAGAGATGTGCCTGAGCAGCGGCCCTCCCCAGCCCTATCCCAAATCATACTTATTTTGCATAGGAGATACCATGGTCATGAAGATTGTTCTCCCAGGGTGAGGTTCATTCATTGCATTCTGGGTATGCTGACCCCTGTGATTTCCCCAAATGTGGGAAACTCGACTGCATTATTTGTGGTAGTGGGGGACTGTGTTTGTGCTTTCTTCTGGTCAACTCTGGTAAAAGTCAGATTTCTTTGTCTCAGATCTTCCTCTAGCCTTGTTCTTCTTTCGAGAGTTCCCTTGTGCTGCCTCAGTTGGATCTCCTTCACTTGACAGGGGGGTGCACGAGCAGCGACCCTCCCCAGCTCTAGCCCAACTCCTATTTACCTGCCAGGTGAGATACTATGATCAGGAAGGTGCTTCTCCCAGGGCAAGGCTCACCCATTGCACTTTGGGTGTGCTGCTCCTGCGATTTCCCCAAATGTGGGACACTTGACTGCATAATTTGTGTTTCCTCTGGTCGGCTCTCATATAATTCAGATCTCTTTGTCTCAGGTCTTTCTCCAGCCTAGTTTGCTGTCTGTTTCCACTTCTCTTTTCTTGAGCCGCTCCCTTCTATGCCCTTGCGCACTATCCTGACCTCTCCCGTCTGCTTACTTTGTGCCTTCCAACGCACAATGCATACTACAGGTAGTGCTGCAGGGCCCACACCCTTTTACATGCTTTACAGAGCAGCTCTGGAGCTGTTACAGTGCCCAGCTGCTGCAAGAAATCATCTTGAATGCTTCAGGGGCTGGGGCATAGCCAACATGAGCCCCACACCGAAGGATGGTGGAGATGTTTAATGCGAATTAGGGGTCATCCAAGCGCCACAAAAGGACGCCATGCCCTGCACATCCCTTTTTTCTTTTCATATGCAGACGAGGGTTGAAGCCAACTTTGACCCACTGCTTGGATGACATCACCATATGCAAATCCATCTGCTGCAGGCCTTCCCCCAGGAATGCTTGCACTAGTTGTTGCATTTGGTTTGTTGTTTGGGGGTGCTTCAGTATTAGGCAGCCTTCTGCCCTCCCATGTTCATCTGAAAATATGTGTTCTCCCTGCAGTTGTTGTCCCCAGATGAGAGTTCCCTTGTGCTGCCTCAGTTGAATCTCCTTTACTTGACAGAGATGTGCCTGAGCAGCGGCCCTCCCCAGCCCTATCCCAAATCATACTTATTTTGCATAGGAGATACCATGGTCATGAAGATTGTTCTCCCAGGGTGAGGTTCATTCATTGCATTCTGGGTATGCTGACCCCTGTGATTTCACCAAATGTGGGAAACTCAACTGCATTATTTGTGGTAGTGGGGGACTGTGTTTGTGCTTTCTTCTGGTCAACTCTGGTAAAAATCAGATTTCTTTGTCTCAGATCTTCCTCTAGCCTTGTTCCTCTTTCGAGAGTTCCCTTGTGCTGCCTCAGTTGGATCTCCTTCACTTGACAGGGGGGTACCCGAGCAGCGACCCTTCGCAGCTCTAGCCCAACTCCTACTTACCTGCCAGGTGAGATACTATGATCATGTAGGTGCTTCTCCCAGGGCAAGGCTCACCCATTGCACTCTGGGTGTGCTGCCCCTGTGATTTCCCCAAATGTGGGAAACTTGACTGCATAATTTGTGTTTCCCCTGGTCGGCTCTCGTATAATTCAGATCTCTTTGTCTCAGGTCTCTCTCCAGCCTAGTTTGCTGTCTGTTTCCACTTCTCTTTTCTTGAGCCGCTCCCTTCTATGCCCTTGCGCACTATCCTGACATCTCCCGTCTGCTTACTTGTGCCTTCCAACGCACAATGCATACTACAGGTAGTGCTGCAGGGCCCACACCCTTTTACATGCCTTACAGAACAGCTCTGGAGCTGTTACAGTGCCCAGCTGCTGCAAGAAATCATCTTGAATGCTTCAGGGGCTGGGGCATAGCCAACATGAGACCCACACCGAAGGAGGGTGGAGATGTTTAATGTGAATTAGGGGTCATCCAAGCGCCACAAAAGGACGCCATGCCCTGCACATCCCTTTTTTCTTTTCATATGCAGACGAGGGTTGAAGCCAACTTTGACCCACTGCTTGGATGACATCACCATATGCAAATCCATCTGCTGTAGGCCTTCCCCCAGGAATGCTTGTACTAGTTGTTGCATTTGGTTTGTTGTTTGGGGGTGCTTCAGTATTAGGCAGCCTTCTGCCCTCCCATGTTCATCTGAAAATATGTGTTCTCCCAGCAGTTGTTGTCCCCAGATGAGAGTTCCCTTGTGCTGCCTCAGTTGAATCTCCTTTACTTGACAGAGATGTGCCTGAGCAGCGGCCCTCCCCAGCTCTATCCCAAATCATACTTATTTTGCATAGGAGATACCATGGTCATGAAGATTGTTCTCCCAGGGTGAGGTTCATTCATTGCATTCTGGGTATGCTGACTCCTATGATTTCCCCAAATGTGGGAAACTCGACTGCATTATTTGTGGTAGTGGGGGACTGTGTTTGTGCTTTCCTCTGGTCAGCTCTGGTAAAAGTCAGATTTATTTGTCTCAGATCTTCCTCTAGCCTTGTTCTTCTTTCGAGAGTTCCCTTGTGCTGCCTCAGTTGGATCTCCTTCACTTGACAGGGGGGTGCCCGAGCATCGACCCTCCCCAGCTCAAGCCCAACTCCTACTTACCTGCCAGGTGAGATACTATGATCATGAAGGTGCTTCTCCCAGGGCAAGGCTCACCCATTGCACTCTGGGTGTGCTGCTCCTGCGATTTCCCCAAATGTGGGAAACTTGACTGCATAATTTGTTTTCTTTCAAAAATCCACTTAATTTTCTTTACCCTATTATTAAAATGGTAATTGACAAAAACAAACTACATTGTCACCAGAAGAGCAATACAAAATGTACAAGTGATATATTAAAATCATCTTTCCAGCTTGAATTTCAATGATGCATTAGGGCAACGATTTTGTGAGAAACATCTTCACCCTTAAATAAAGATTTTCTTAATTCCTTACCTGTGTGATAATTAGATATCACCTTGTTTTCGCATTAAACAGACTTCCACATGAGAAAACAGCAAGGATGCAGTGGCGTTAATGTTTCCTGGTGTCAACTTGTATTATTTCAGTAGACATTGAAATGAGGATGCATCTTGCTGCCTTTCCAATGAAGCAAGTTTAATTTAGTAATAGGTGAAAAACCATCCTTACAAAGGTGTTAATCAGAGACTTGGCTTTGTGGACACTTTTCAGAGAACAAATTTGTTAGCATAAAAATAAAGCCAGAAAATGAAGAGCTGTTTAATCACTCAATTGGATTTTTCTGCCAGCATATTTTTTTTCTCTGCAAACCACTGCTAAATTGTGCTTCCTAGCTGTTTTTATAAAATCAATGAATCAAATCTAACTCTGATTACATCAGAGAAGGCCAGGTACCCTACACAATAAGATGGGGTTTGAAATTTTGACTTGTCTACTTAAATATCACCAAAATCTGATCACAAGGTCAATTACGTCCCTGGGTGGGATTGAACCACCAACCTTTTGGTTAACAGCCGTACACACTAACTGATTGCGCCACAGAGACACTTTGCAAAAGTACTAACTGACAAATGCTAATAAGCATTCATCTAAAACGTTTCCTAGAAAAACTTAAAAAAGTCAATAATCTGGAGAGTTTTTGTAAGATGTTTCTTCTATCAACGAACGAAGAAACACATTGGTACTTTCCCATGATGAGTGAGTGCTTCAGGATCTCTTGCACTTACATGTGCAGCAGAGTACAGCAATGGAAGCATGCTGGGCCCATAACCCAGAGGTAGGCAGATTGAAACTATCCTCTGCTATATGCATTTTTTTTTGTTAATTAAAGTAATCCAAAACTGGGATTGATATTTTGGCTCTTTTATTTTTACTTAAAGTACAATAACTTTTACCATTTTAATTTGTTTTAATAGTATATTGACAGTATTGTTTTCTTTCAAAAATCCACTTAATTTTCTTTACCCTATTATTAAAATGGTAATTGACAAAAACAAACTACATTGTCACCAGAAGAGCAATACAAAATGTACAAGTGATATATTAAAATCATCTTTCCAGCTTGAATTTCAATGATGCATTGGGGCAACGATTTTGTGAGAAACATCTTCACCCTTAAATAAAGATTTTCTTAATTCCTTACCTGTGTGCTAATTAGATATCACCTTGTTTTCACATTAAACAGACTTCCACATGAGAAAGCAGCAAGGATGCAGTGGCGTTAATGTTTCCTGGTGTCAACCTGTATTATTTCAGTAGACATTGAAATGAGGATGCATCTTGCTGCCTTTCCAATGAAGCAAGTTTAATTTAGTAATAGGTGAAAAACCATCCCTACAAAGGTGTTAATCAGAGACTTTGCTTTGTGGACACTTTTCAGAGAACAAATTTGTTAGCATAAAAATAAAGCCAGAAAATGAAGAGCTGTTTAATCACTCAATTGGATTTTTCTGCCAGCATATTTCTTTTTCTCTGCAACCCACTGCTAAATTGTGCTTCCTAGCTGTTTTTATAAAATCACTGAATCAAATCTAACTCTGATTACATCAGAGAAGGCCAGGTACCCTACACCATAACAGGGGGTTTGAAATTTTGACTTGTCTACTTAAAGATCACCAAAATCTGATAACAAGGTCAATTACGTACCTGGGTGGGATTGAACCACCAACCTTTTGGTTAATAGCCGTACACACTAACTGATTGCGCCACAGAGACACATTGCAAAAGTATATACTGACAAGGGCTAATAAGCATTCATCTAAAACGTTTCCTAGAAAAACTTTAAAAAGTCAATAATCTGGAGAGTTTTTGTAAGATGTTTCTTCCATCAACCAACGAAGGAACACATTGGTACTTTCCCATGATGAGTGAGTGCTTCAGGATCTCTTGCACTTACATGTGCAGCAGAGTACAGCAATGGAAGCATGCTGGGCCCATAACCCAGAGGTAGGCAGATTGAAAATATCCTCTGCTATATGCTTTTTTTTTGTTAATTAAAGTAATCCAAAACTGGGATTGATATTTTGGCTCTTTTATTTTTACTTAAAGTACAATAACTTTTACCATTTTAATTTGTTTTAATAGTATATTGACAGTATTGTTTTCTTTCAAAAATCCACTTAATTTTCTTTACCCTATTATTAAAATGGTAATTGACAAAAACAAACTACATTGTCACCAGAAGAGCAATACAAAATGTACAAGTGATATATTAAAATCATCTTTCCAGCTTGAATTTCAATGATGCATTGGGGCAACGATTGTGTGAGAAACATCTTCACCCTTAAATAAAGATTTACTTAATTCCTTACCTGTGTGCTAATTAGATATCACCTTGTTTTCACATTAAACAGACTTCCACATGAGAAAGCAGCAAGGATGCAGTGGCGTTAATGTTTCCTGGTGTCAACCTGTATTATTTCAGTAGACATTGAAATGAGGATGCATCTTGCTGCCTTTCCAATGAAGCAAGTTTAATTTAGTAATAGGTGAAAAACCATCCCTACAAAGGTGTTAATCAGAGACTTGGCTTTGTGGACACTTTTCAGAGAACAAATTTGTTAGCATAAAAATAAACCAGAAAATGAAGAGCTGTTTAATCACTCAATTGGATTTTTTTGCCAGCATATTTTTTTTCTCTGCAACCCACTGCTAAATTGTGCTTCCTAGCTGTTTTTTATAAAATCACTGAATCAAATCTAACTCTGATAACATCAGAGAAGGCCAGGTACCCTACACAATAAGAGGGGGTTTGAAATTTTGACTTGTCTACTTAAAGATTACCAAAATCTGAACACAAGGTCAATTACGTCCCTGGGTGGGATTGAACCACCAACCTTTTGGTTAATAGCCTTACACACTAACCAATTGCACCACAGAGACACTTTGCAAAAGTACATACTGACAAAATCTAATAAGCATTCATCTAGAACGTTTCCTAGAAAAACTTTAAAAAGTCAATAATCTGGAGAGTTTTTGTAAGATGTTTCTTCCATCAACCAATGAAGAAACACATTGGTACTTTCCCATGATGAGTGAGTGCTTCAGGATCTTTTGCACTTACATGTGCAGCAGAGTACTGCAATGGAAGCATGCTGGGCCCATAACCCAGAGGTAGGCAGATTGAAACTATCCTTTGCTATATGCATTTTTTTTGTTAATTAAAGTAATCCAAAACTGGGATTGATATTTTGGCTCTTTTATTTTTACTTAAAGTACAATAACTTTTACCATTTTAATTTGTTTTGATAGTATATTGACAGTATTGTTTTCTTTCAAAAATCCACTTAATTTTCTTTACCCTATTATTAAAATGGTAATTGACAAAAACAAACTACATTGTCACCAGAAGAGCAATACAAAATGTACAAGTGATATATTAAAATCATCTTTCCAGCTTGAATTTCAATGATGCATTGGGGCAACGATTTTGTGAGAAACATCTTCACCCTTAAATAAAGATTTTCTTAATTCCTTACCTGTGTGCTAATTAGATATCACCTTGTTTTCACATTAAACAGACTTCCACATGAGAAAGCAGCAAGGATGCAGTGGCGTTAATGTTTCCTGGTGTCAACCTGTATTATTTCAGTAGACATTGAAATGAGGATGCCTCTTGCTGCCTTTCCAATGAAGCAAGTTTAATTTAGTAATAGGTGAAAAACCATCCCTACAAAGGTGTTAATCAGAGACTTGGCTTTGTGGACACTTTTCAGAGAACAAATTTGTTAGCATAAAAATAAACCAGAAAATGAAGAGCTGTTTAATCACTCAATTGGATTTTTTTGCCAGCATATTTTTTTTTCTCTGCAACCCACTGCTAAATTGTGCTTCCTAGCTGTTTTTTTTATAAAATCACTGAATCAAATCTAACTCTGATAACATCAGAGAAGGCTAGGTACCCTACACAATAAGAGGGGGTTTGAAATTTTGACTTGTCTACTTAAAGATCACCAAAATCTGAACACAAGGTCAATTACGTCCCTGGGTGGGATTGAACCACCAACCTTTTGGTTAATAGCCTTACACACTAACCAATTGCGCCACAGAGACACTTTGCCAAAGTACATACTGACAAAATCTAATAAGCATTCATCTAGAACGTTTCCTAGAAAAACTTTAAAAAGTCAATAATCTGGAGAGTTTTTGTAAGATGTTTCTTCCATCAACCAATGAAGAAACACATTGGTACTTTCCCATGATGAGTGAGTGCTTCAGGATCTTTTGCACTTACATGTGCAGCAGAGTACTGCAATGGAAGCATGCTGGGCCCATAACCCAGAGGTAGGCAGATTGAAACTATCCTTTGCTATATGCATTTTTTTTGTTAATTAAAGTAATCCAAAACTGGGATTGATATTTTGGCTCTTTTATTTTTACTTAAAGTACAATAACTTTTACCATTTTAATTTGTTTTGACAGTATATTGACAGTATTGTTTTCTTTCAAAAATCCACTTAATTTTCTTTACCCTATTATTAAAAAAAATGGTAATTGACAAAAACAAACTACATTGTCACCAGAAGAGCAATACAAAATGTACAAGTGATATATTAAAATCATCTTTCCAGCTTGAATTTCAATGATGCATTGGGGCAACGATTTTGTGAGAAACATCTTCACCCTTAAATAAAGATTTTCTTAATTCCTTACCTGTGTGCTAATTAGATATCACCTTGTTTTCACATTAAACAGACTTCCACATGAGAAAGCAGCAAGGATGCAGTGGCGTTAATGTTTCCTGGTGTCAACCTGTATTATTTCAGTAGACATTGAAATGAGGATGCATCTTGCTGCCTTTCCAATGAAGCAAGTTTAATTTAGTAATAGGTGAAAAACCATCCCTACAAAGGTGTTAATCAGAGACTTGGCTTTGTGGACACTTTTCAGAGAACAAATTTGTTAGCATAAAAATAAAGCCAGAAAATGAAGAGCTGTTTAATCACTCAATTGTATTTTTTTGCCAGCATATTTTTTTTATCTGCAACCCACTGCTAAATTGTGCTTCCTAGCTGTTTTTTATAAAATCACTGAATCAAATCTAACTCTGATTACATCAGAGAAGGCCAGGTACCCTACACAATAAGAGGGGGTTTGAAATTTTGACTTGTCTACTTAAATATCACCAAAATCTGATCACAAGGTCAATTACATTCCTGGGTGGGATTGAACCACCAACCTTTTGTTAATAGCCTTACACACTAACCAATTGCGCCACAGAGACACTTTGCAAAAGTACATACTGACAAAGGCTAATAAGCATTCATCTAGAACGTTTCCTAGAAAAACTTTAAAAAGTCAATAATCTGGAGAGTTTTTGTAAGATGTTTCTTCCATCAACCAACGAAGAAACACATTGGTACTTTCCCATGATGAGTGAGTGCTTCAGGATCTCTTGCACTTACATGTGCAGCAGAGTACTGCAATGGAAGCATGCTGGGCCCATAACCCAGAGGTAGGCAGATTGAAATTATCCTTTGCTATATGCATTTTTTTTTGTTAATTAAAGTAATCCAAAACTGGGATTGATATTTTTGCTCTTTTATTTTTACTTAAAGTACAATAACTTTTACCATTTTAATTTGTTTTAATAGTATATTGACAGTATTGTTTTCTTTCAAAAATCCACTTAATTTTCTTTACCCTATTATTAAAATGGTAATTGACAAAAACAAACTACATTGTCACCAGAAGAGCAATACAAAATGTACAAGTGATATATTAAAATCATCTTTCCAGCTTGAATTTCAATGATGCATTGGGGCAACGATTTTGTGAGAAACATCTTCACCCTTAAATAAAGATTTTCTTAATTCCTTACCTGTGTGCTAATTAGATATCACCTTGTTTTCACATTAAACAGACTTCCACATGAGAAAGCAGCAAGGATGCAGTGGCGTTAATGTTTCCTGGTGTCAACCTGTATTATTTCAGTAGACATTGAAATGAGGATGCATCTTGCTGCCTTTCCAATGAAGCAAGTTTAATTTAGTAATAGGTGAAAAACCATCCCTACAAAGGTGTTAATCAGAGACTTGGCTTTGTGGACACTTTTCAGAGAACAAATTTGTTAGCATAAAAATAAACCAGAAAATGAAGAGCTGTTTAATCACTCAATTGGATTTTTTTGCCAGCATATTTTTTTTCTCTGCAACCCACTGCTAAATTGTGCTTCCTAGCTGTTTTTTATAAAACCACTGAATCAAATCTAACTCTGATAACATCAGAGAAGGCCAGGTACCCTACACAATAGATGGGGTTTGAAATTTTGACTTGTCTACTTAAATATCACCAAAATCTGATCACAAGGTCAATTACGTCGCTGGGTGGGATTGAACCACCAACCTTTTGGTTAATAGCCTTACACACTAACCAATTGCGCCACAGAGACACTTTGCAAAAGTACATACTGACAAAGGCTAATAAGCATTCATCTAGAACGTTTCCTAGAAAAACTTTAAAAAGTCAATAATCTGGAGAGTTTTTGTAAGATGTTTCTTCCATCAACCAATGAAGAAACACATTGGTACTTTCCCATGATGAGTGAGTGCTTCAGGATCTCTTGCACTTACATGTGCAGCAGAGTACTGCAATGGAAGCATGCTGGGCCCATAACCCAGAGGTAGGCAGATTGAAACTATCCTTTGCTATATGCATTTTTTTTGTTAATTAAAGTAATCCAAAACTGGGATTGATATTTTGGATCTTTTATTTTTACTTAAAGTACAATAACTTTTACCATTTTAATTTGTTTTGATAGTATATTGACAGTATTGTTTTCTTTCAAAAATCCACTTAATTTTCTTTACCCTATTATTAAAATGGTAATTGACAAAAACAAACTACATTGTCACCAGAAGAGCAATACAAAATGTACAAGTGATATATTAAAATCATCTTTCCAGCTTGAATTTCAATGATGCATTGGGGCAACGATTTTGTGAGAAACATCTTCACCCTTAAATAAAGATTTTCTTAATTCCTTACCTGTGTGCTAATTAGATATCACCTTGTTTTCACATTAAACAGACTTCCACATGAGAAAGCAGCAAGGATGCAGTGGCGTTAATGTTTCCTGGTGTCAACCTGTATTATTTCAGTAGACATTGAAATGAGGATGCATCTTGCTGCCTTTCCAATGAAGCAAGTTTAATTTAGTAATAGGTGAAAAACCATCCCTACAAAGGTGTTAATCAGAGACTTGGCTTTGTGGACACTTTTCAGAGAACAAATTTGTTAGCATAAAAATAAAGCCAGAAATGAAGAGCTGTTTAATCACTCAATTGGATTTTTTTGCCAGCATATTTCTTTTTCTCTGCAACCCACTGCTAAATTGTGCTTCCTAGCTGTTTTTATAAAATCACTGAATCAAATCTAACTCTGATTACATCAGAGAAGGCCAGGTACCCTACACAATAGATGGGGTTTGAAATTTTGACTTGTCTACTTAAATATCACCAAAATCTGATCACAAGGTCAATTACGTCCCTGGGTAGAATTTAACCACCAACCTTTTGGTTAATAGCCGTACACACTAACCAATTGCGCCACAGAGACACTTTGCAAAAAGTACATACTGACAAAGGCTAATAAGCATTCATCTAGAACGTTTCCTAGAAAAACTTTAAAACGTCAATAATCTGGAGAGTTTTTGTAAGATGTTTCTTCCATCAACCAACAAAGAAACACATTGGTACTTTCCCATGATGAGTGAGTGCTTCAGGATCTCTTGCACTTACATGTGCAGCAGAGTACTCCAATGGAAGCATGCTGGGCCCATAACCCAGAGGTAGGCAGATTGAAACTATCCTTTGTTATATGCATTTTTTTTGTTAATTAAAGTAATCCAAAACTGGGATGGATATTTTTGCTCTTTTATTTTTACTTAAAGTACAATAACTTTTACCATTTTAATTTGTTTAATAGTATATTGACAGTATTGTTTTCTTTCAAAAATCCACTTAATTTTCTTTACCCTATTATTAAAATGGTAATTGACAAAAACAAACTACATTGTCACCAGAAGAGCAATACAAAATGTACAAGTGATATATTAAAATCATCTTTCCAGCTTGAATTTCAATGATGCATTGGGGCAACGATTTTGTGAGAAACATCTTCACCCTTAAATAAAGATTTTCTTAATTCCTTACCTGTGTGCTAATTAGATATCACCTTGTTTTCACATTAAACAGACTTCCACATGAGAAAGCAGCAAGGATGCAGTGGCGTTAATGTTTCCTGGTGTCAACCTGTATTATTTCAGTAGATATTGAAATGACGATGCATCTTGCTGCCTTTCCAATGAAGCAAGTTTAATTTAGTAATAGGTGAAAAACCATCCCTACAAAGGTGTTAATCAGATACTTGGCTTTGTGGACACTTTTCAGAGAAAAAATTTGTTAGCACAAAAATAAAGCAAGAAAATGAAGAGCTGTTTAATCACTCAATTGGATTTTTTTGCCAGCATATTTCTTTTTCTCTGCAACCCACTGCTAAATTGTGCTTCCTAGCTGTTTTTTTTATAAAATCACTTAATCAAATCTAACTCTGATTACATCAGAGAAGGCCAGGTACCCTACACCACAAGAGGGGGTTTGAAATTTTGACTTGTCTACTTAAAGATCACCAAAATCTGATAACAAGGTAAATTACGTCCCTGGGTGGGATTGAACCACCAACCTTTTGGATAATAACCGAACACGCTAACTGATTGCGCCACAGAGACACTTTGCAAACGTACATTCTGACAAACGCTAATAAGCATTCATCTAGAACGTTTCCTAGAAAAACTTTAAAAAGTCAATAATCTGGAGAGTTTTTGTAAGATGTTTCTTCCATCAATCAACGAAGAACATTCAAGCTGATTTCTTGCAGCAGCTGGGCACTGTAACAGCTCCAGAGCTGCTCTGTAAGGGAACTAAAAGGGTGTGGGCCCTGCAGCACTACCTGTAGTTCGCATTGTGCGTTGGAAGGCACAAAGTAAGCAGACGGGAGAAGTCAGGATAGTGCGCAAGGGCATAGAAGGGAGCGGCTCAAGAAAAGAGAAGTGGAAACAGACAGCAAACTAGGCTGGAGAGAGACCTGAGACAAAGAGATCTGAATTATACGAGAGCCGACCAGGGGAAACACAAATTATGCAGTCGAGTTTCCCACATTTGGGGAAATAGCTGGAGCAGCACACACAGAGTGCAATGGGTGAGCCTTGCCCTGGGAGAAGCACCTTCATGATCATAGTATCTCACCTGGCAGGTAAGTAGGAGTTGGGCAAGAGCTGAGGAGGGTCGCTGCTCGGGCACCCCCCTGTCAAGTGAAGGAGATCCAACTGAGGCAGCACAAGAGAACTCTCGAAAGAAGAACAAGGCTAGAGGAAGATCTGAGACACAGAAATCTGGCTTTTACCAGAGCTGACCAGAGGAAAGCACAAACACAGTCCCCCACTACCACAAATTATGCAGTCGAGTTTCCCACATTTGGGGAAATCACAGGGGTCAGCATACCCAGAATGCAATGAATGAACCTCACCCTGGGAGAACAATCTTCATGACCATGGTATCTCCTATGCAAAATAAGTATGATTTGGGATAGGGCTGGGGAGGGCCGCTGCTCAGGCACATCTCTGTCAAGTAAAGGAGATTCAACTGAGGCAGCACAAGGGAACTCTCATCTGGGGACAACAACTGCAGGGAGAACACATATTTTCAGATGAACATGGGAGGGCAGAAGGCTGCCTAATACTGAAGCACCCCCAAACAACAAACCAAATGCAACAACTAGTACAAGCATTCCTGGGGGAAGGCCTGCAGCAGATGGATTTGCATATGGTGATGTCATCCAAGCAGTGGGTCAAAGTTGGCTTCAACCCTCGTCTGCATATGAAAAGAGAAAAGGGGCGTGCAGGGCATGGCGGCCTTTTGCGGCGCTTGGATGACCCCTAGTTCGCATTAAACACCTCCACCCTACTTCGGTGTGGGGCTCATGTTGGCTATGCCCCAGCCCCTGAAGCATTCAAGCTGATTACTTGCAGCAGCTGGGCACTGTAATAGCTCCAGAGCTGCTCTGTAAGGCAAGTAAAAGGGTGTGGGCCCTGCAGCACTACCTGTAGTTCGCATTGTGCGTTGGAAGGCACAAAGTAAGCAGATGGGAGAAGTCAAGATAGTGCGCAAGGGCATAGAAGGGAGCGGCTCAAGAAAAGAGAAGTTGAAACAGACAGCAAACTAGGCTGGAGAGAGACCTGAGACAAAGAGATCTGAATTATACGAGAGCTGACCAGGGGAAACACAAATTATGCAGTCAAGTTTCCCACATTTGGGGAAATCGCAGGAGCAGCACACCCAGAGTGCAATGGGTGAGCCTTGCCCTGGGAGAAGCACCTTCATGATCATAATATCTCACCTGGCAGGTAAGTAGGAGTTGGGCTTGAGCTGGGGAGGGTCGATGCTCGGGCACCCCCCTGTCAATTGAAGGAGATCCAACTGAGGCAGCACAAGGGAACTCTCGAAAGAAGAACAAGGCTAGAGGAAGATCTGAGACAAATAAATCTGACTTTTACCAGAGCTGACCAGAGGAAAGCACAAACACAGTCCCCCACTACCACAAATAATGCAGTCAAGTTTCCCACATTTGGGGAAATCATAGGAGTCAGCATACCCAGAATGCAATGAATGAACCTCACCCTGGGAGAACAATCTTCATGACCATGGTATCTCCTATGCAAAATAAGTATGATTTGGGATAGAGCTGGGGAGGGCCGCTGCTCAGGCACATCTCTGTCAAGTAAAGGAGATTCAACTGAGGCAGCACAAGGGAACTCTCATCTGGGGACAACAACTGCTGGGAGAACACATATTTTCAGATGAACATGGGAGGGCAGAAGGCTGCCTAATACTGAAGCACCCCCAAACAACAAACCAAATGCAACAACTAGTACAAGCATTCCTGGGGGAAGGCCTACAGCAGATGGATTTGCATATGGTGATGTCATCCAAGCAGTGGGTCAAAGTTGGCTTCAACCCTCGTCTGCATATGAAAAGAAAAAAGGGATGTGCAGGGCATGGCGTCCTTTTGTGGCACTTGGATGACCCCTAATTCACATTAAACATCTCCACCCTCCTTCGGTGTGGGTCTCATGTTGGCTATGCCCCAGCCCCTGAAGCATTCAAGATGATTTCTTGCAGCAGCTGGGCACTGTAACAGCTCCAGAGCTGTTCTGAAAAGCATGTAAAAGGGTGTGGGCCCTGCAGCACTACCTGTAGTATGCATTGTGCGTTGGAAGGCACAAGTAAGCAGACGGGAGAGGTCAGTATAGTGTGCAAGGGCATAGAAGGGAGCGGCTCAAGAAAAGAGAAGTGGAAACAGACAGCAAACTAGGCTGGAGAAAGACCTGAGACAAAGAGATCTGAATTATACGAGAGCCGACCAGAGGAAACACAAATTATGCAGTCAAGTTTCCCACATTTGGGGAAATCGCAGGAGCAGCACACCCAGAGTGCAATGGGTGAGCCTTGCCCTGGGAGAAGCACCTTCCTGATCATAGTATCTCACCTGGCAGGTAAGTAGGAGTTGGGCTAGAGCTGGGGAGGGTCGCTGCTCGGGCACCCCCCTGTCAAGTGAAGGAGATCCAACTGAGGCAGCACAAGGGAACTCTCGAAAGAAGAACAAGGCTAGAGGAAGATCTGAGACATAGAAATCTGATTTTTACCAGAGCTGAGCAGAGGAAAGCACAAACACAGTCCCCCACTACCACAAATAATGCAGTCGAGTTTCCCACATTTGGGGAAATCACAGGGGTCAGCATACCCAGAATGCAATGAATGAACCTCAACCTGGGAGAACAATCTTCATGACCATGGTATCTCCTATGCAAAATAAGTATGATTTGGGATAGGGCTGGGGAGGGCCGCTGCTCAGGCACATCTCTGTCAAGTAAAGGAGATTCAACTGAGGCAGCACAAGGGAACTCTCATCTGGGGACAACAACTGCAGGGAGAACACATATTTTCAGATGAACATGGGAGGGCAGAAGGCTGCCTAATACTGAAGCACCCCCAAACAACAAACCAAATGCAACAACTAGTGCAAGCATTCCTGGGGGAAGGCCTGCAGCAGATTGATTTGCATATGGTAATGCCATCCAAGCAGTGGGTCAAAGTTGGCTTCAACCCTCGTCTGCATATGAAAAGAGAAAAGGGGCATGCAGGGCATGGCGGCCTTTTGCGGCGCTTGGGTGACCCTTAGTTCGCATTAAACACCCCCACCCTCCTTCGGTGTGGGGCTCATGTTGGCAATGCCCCAGCCCCTGAAGCATTCAAGCTGATTTCTTGCAGCAGCTGGGCACTGTAACAGCTCCAGAGCTGCTCTGTGAGGCAAGTAAAAGGGTGTGGGCCCTGCAGCACTACCTGTAGTTTGCATTGTGTGTTGGAAGGCACAAAGTAAGCAGACGGGAGAAGTCAGGATAGTGCGCAAGGGCATAGAAGGGAGCGGCTCAAGAAAAGAGAAGTGGAAACAGACAGCAAACTAGGCTGGAGAGAGACCTGAGACAAAGAGATCTGAATTATACGAGAGCCGACCAGGGGAAACACAAATTATGCAGTCAAGTTTCCCACATTTGGGGAAATCACAGGGGCAGCACACCCAGAGTGCAATGGGTGAGCCTTGCCCTGGGAGAAGCACCAACATGATCATAGTATCTCACCTGGCAGGTACCAACGGCGAAACTCCGTACAACAAACCTCTGCAGGATTTCTACCCTGTCTGAGAGCGCGCAACTGACTTTCAGCGGACGCCTCTCTATCAGGGTCATCATACAAGAGCCCTAAAGACTCAAAAAAAGCGTCAATTGACAACAATGCCGGATCCTCTGCTCTTAAACCAAATGCCCAGGTCTGAGGATCCCCCTGGAGCAAAGAAATAATAAACCCGACCCGCTGAGATTCAGTACCCGAGGAAGTCGGTCTTAAACGAAAATAAAGTTTACAGGATTCTTTAAAATTAAAAAACTCTTTTCTATCACCAGAAAAACGGTCAGGCAAATGCATTTTTGGTTCAGGGACTACCCTTGGGGAAGCTCGCAAAAGATCTTCCTGCGACTTCACCCGAAGAGAAAGATCCTGAACCAACTGAGTAAGTTCTTGAATCTGGCTGACTAAGAGCTGACCAGGATTTGGCCCTAAACCTGTTGGATTCATGAGGCCGATAAACTCTCACAAAACTGAATGAGAAAAAATTAAACCCCGTTTAATTTTAAGTTTTGGTATGGCCGGTAATAATGTTATGATTCCAGCACTCTGGTCAGAGAAGATCTTATGGCAAGGACTGGAGCACTGGAACGGAATGCTGGGGAAGGGAGCAGGACAGGAAAATAGCCCCTGGCGCCCTAACTCTGTTGTCTCACCCATGTTGTCAGAAATCCCCTGCGAGACTATGGTTTCTTGAGCCCTTGGCAGCCGCGTTTGAAGGGCGGATTATGTCTGCCCAACTTCGATGCCCCCCGGTCTTAATGAGAGACAAAGGGAAACCTGAGACAGGGTGATAACAAGAGGCCCTCTAACTAAACAACCAGGCCAGGGGCTAAGCAAACTCAAAACTATAATATGTGCGGAGAAACCGCCAGGAAAAAGGACAACCAAAATATCCACTTGTCCAATTCTCCTACCCGGCACCGCCAAGTACCAGAGAGGACTTGTGGAAGCGGAACCCTCCGCAAATGCTCCAAACACAAAATATAAAAGGTAAAGCGGCTGAGCCGCAACACACGGCAGAGCCGCAACTCACGAACACCACTGGATATAAAACGGTGATCAGTCAGGACTCCAGGGAACCAAACGAACTCTTGGGATGAGATGACAACTCCCGAATACCGGACTTCTGCGGACTGGAATGACCGGATACAGCAGGACTGGAAACAGACTCTCAGCAAACAAAGGCAGCATGCAGGAAGCTATTACCGGCGTCTGTGAGAAGCCCTGGGAGTGTATTTAACAAGGAGTCCTCCAATCAGCTGCTAAAGGCTGATTAGAATAAATGCCGTGCAGCTGCCTTGCTGCACGGCCAGAGAGCAGGTGAATATCTTAATTTCCTAAAGCCTAGCAACGGGGAACGCGGTCCGCCAGTGGCGTCCCCGTTGCTAGGGTCCGTGCGGCTCAGCGCGCCCGGCGTCTAGCGTTGCTAGGGAGCCGGCGGCTGTACGTGCACGGCGTCTCTAGTTGCTAGGCGCCGGGCCGCGCAGACCATCAAGCGGACCCCGGCGCCTAACAGTATGACTCCCAAAAACAACAACCGCGTCATTGGGACCAACTGCGATTTTGGCAAGTTTAGGAGCCAACCATGTTGTTGAAGAACTGTCAGGGAGAGTGCAATGTTTTGCACCAACTGGTCCCTGGATCTCGCCTTTATCAGGAGATCATCCAAGTACGGGATAATTGTGACTCCTTGCTTGCGAAGGAGAACCATAATTTCCGCCATCACCCTGGTGAAAATCCTCGGAGCCGTGGACAGACCAAACGGCAATGTCTGAAATTGGTAATGACAATCCTGAATTGCAAACCTTAGGTAGCTTGAGGCAGTGGCTAAATGGGAACATGTAAGTAGGCATCCTTTATGTCTACCAAAACCATGAAATCTCCGTCCTCCGGACTGGAGATCACTGCCCTGAGAAATTCCATCTTGAAATTGAATTTCTTTAGGAAGAAATTGAGGGATTTCAGATTTAAGATTGGTCTGACTGAGCCGTCCGGCTTCGGGACCACGAAGAGGCTTGAATAAAAACCTTCTCCCTGCTGACTAAGGCCAATTTGAACAATCGGTGAGGGGGAACGTCTTGAAACCCCCGTTTGTACCCTTGGGACACTATTTGTAAAACCCACGAGTCCAGGTCCGAATGAATCCAGAACTGACTGAAGAGTTTTAGACGTGCCCCCACTGGTGTGGGCTCCTGCAAGAAAGCCCCAGTGTCATGCAGTGGATTTGGCAGAAGCAGAGGACAATCTCTGGTCCTGCGATCTTGAAGAGGCTACAGACCTCTTCCTTTTCCTTCCTCTACCTGCAAAGAAAGGGGAATCTAAACTTCTTGCATATCTATTGGGCCAAAATGACTGCGGTAGATAATGATGCGTCTTCATCCGTTGACAGGGAACATAGGGCAAGAAGGTTGACTTACCATTGAAATGAGGATGCATCTTGCTGCCTTTCCAATGAAGCAAGTTTAATTTAGTAATAGGTGAAAAACCATCCTTACAAAGGTGTTAATCAGAGACTTGGCTTTGTGGACACTTTTCAGAGAACAAATTTGTTAGCATAAAAATAAAGCCAGAAAATGAAGAGCTGTTTAATCACTCAATTGGATTTTTCTGCCAGCATATTTTTTTTCTCTGCAACCCACTGCTAAATTGTGCTTCCTAGCTGTTTTTATAAAATCACTGAATCAAATCTAACTCTGATTACATCAGAGAAGGCCAGGTACCCTACACCATAACAGGGGGTTTGAAATTTTGACTTGTCTACTTATTATAGTTTTGAGTTTGCTTAGCCCCTGGCCTGGTTGTTTAGTTAGAGGGCCTCTTGTTATCACCCTGTCTCAGGTTTCCCTTTGTCTCTCATTAAGACCGGGGGGGCATCGAAGTTGGGCAGACATAATCCGCCCTTCAAACGCGGCTGCCAAGGGCTCAAGAAACCATAGTCTTGCAGGGGATTTCTGACAACACGGGTGAGACAACAGAGTTAGGGCGCCAGGGGCTATTTTCCAGTCCTGCTCCCTTCCCCAGCATTCCGTTCCAGTGCTCCAGTCCTTGCCATAAGATCTTCTCTGACCAGAGTGCTGGAATCATAACATTATTACCGGCCATACCAAAACTTAAAATTAAACGGGGTTTAATTTTTTCTCATTCAGTTTTGTGAGAGTTTATCGGCCTCATGAATCCAACAGGTTTAGGGCCAAATCCTGGTCAGCTCTTAGTCAGCCAGATTCAAGAACTTACTCAGATGGTTCAGGATCTTTCTCTTCGGGTGAAGTCGCAGGAAGATCTTTTGCGAGCTTCCCCAAGGGTAGTCCCTGAACCAAAGATGCATTTGCCTGACCGTTTTTCTGGTGATAGAAAAGAGTTTTTTAATTTTAAAGAATCCTGTAAACTTTATTTTCGTTTAAGACCGACTTCCTCGGGTACTGAATCTCAGCGGGTCGGGTTTATTATTTCTTTGCTCCAGGGGGATCCTCAGACCTGGGCATTTGGTTTAAGAGCAGAGGATCCGGCATTGTTGTCAATTGACGCTTTTTTTGAGTCTTTAGGGCTCTTGTATGATGACCCTGATAGAGAGGCGTCCGCTGAAAGTCAGTTGCGCCCTCTCAGACAGGGTAGAAATCCTGCAGAGGTTTATTGTACGGAGTTTCGCCGTTGGTCGAACGACTGTGGCTGGAATGACCCAGCCCTGCGCAGTCAGTTTCGCCTCGGCTTATCAGAGTCTATAAAAGACAGTCTCCTTCAGTACCCTGCTCCTGAGACTCTCGATAAACTCATGGAGCTTTCTATTAAGATTGATCGTCGTCTCAGAGAGCGGAGGGCTGAAAAAGGAGCACCTGTAAGGACAAGTCCGTGTGTATATTCCATTCCTGAAGACGTAGAGGAGACCATGCAGATGGGTCTCTCCCGGCTGTCTCCTGAAGAAAGAGCCAGAAGGCAAAATTCTGGTCTTTGTCTGTACTGTGGGGGTAAGGGACATTTTGCTCGTAATTGTCCGAACAAGTCGGGAAACGCTTTGACCAGGTGAATTGTGAGGGGGTTCACCTAGGTCTGCAGCTTATCTCCTCGAATAACTCCCTTTTAGTCCCAGTTAAAGTTTCCTTTGGCAGCCTCAGTTCTTTGGTGTCGGCTTTTGTTGACAGTGGAGCTGCAGGAAACTTTATGGATTTAACTTGGGCTAAGGCCTTAGGCATTCCTCAGTTACCTTTGGGTAGGTGTGTCACCATGCATGGCTTAGATGGGAGTCCGCTGTCTAATGGGATTATTTCTCTCCGTACACCCCCTGTACTACTTACAGTAGGAGCTCTACATTCCGAGAAAATCGAGTTCTTTCTTACACATTGCCCAGCAGTTCCAGTTGTTCTGGGTTACCCTTGGCTGGCCTTTCATAATCCCACCATTGATTGGCGGTCGGGGAAGATTTCACATTGGGGTACTTTTTGTGATAAGGAATGTATCACGTTTCCAGTCAGAGTAGCAGCTATCATTCCAGAACTCATTCCGGTGGAATACCAGGAGTTTGCTGATGTTTTCTCCAAAGGCAATGCGGACATTCTGCCTCCCCATCGGCCTTATGATTGTGCTATTGAGTTAATTCCTGGTGCCGCATTGCCAAAGGGAAGATTATATGCATTATCCGGGCCAGAAACTGCGGCTATGAATGATTATGTAAAGGAGAGCCTTGAGAAAGGATTTATTAGACCATCAAAATCTCCTTTAAGTGCAGGCTTCTTCTTTGTGGAGAAAAAGGATGGCTCGCTTAGACCTTGCATTGATTTTAGAGCCCTGAATAAGATCTCAGTTAAAAACACCTATCCTTTGCCGTTGATTTCTGTACTCTTTGATCAGTTACGTTCTGCTGTGATTTTTTCTAAAATTGACCTTAGAGGAGCGTACAACCTCATCCGAATTAAATCTGGAGATGAGTGGAAAACGGCCTTCAGTTCTCAGTCGGGTCACTACGAATACCTGGTGATGCCGTTCGGCCTGTCCAATGCTCCGGCAGTTTTTCAAGACCTCATTAACGATGTGCTCCGTGACTTCCTAGGGAAATTCGTGGTCGTTTACTTAGACGACATCCTGATTTTTTCTAAATCAATGGAACAACATGTTACCCAGGTGCGTCTGGTTCTTCAAAAGTTATGTGAGAATCATTTATATGCCAAGCTGGAGAAGTGTGAGTTTCATGTCACGGAAGTATCTTTTTTAGGGTACATAATTTTCCATGGAACCAAAGAAACTCCAGGCCATCCTTAGTTGGGCGCAACCCACCAATTTAAAAGCAATTAAGCGTTTTTTAGGGTTTGCGAATTATTATAGGAGGTTCATTCATTCTTTTTCTGACCTGGTTGCTCCCATTGTAGCTCTGACAAAGAAAGGAGCGGATCCTACCAACTGGTCGCGTGAAGCTGAGTTGTCCTTCCGGGCCTTGAAACAAGCCTTTGTCTCGGCTCCAGTCCTCTGACATCCTAATCCGGAATTGCCCTTTGTGGTGGAGGTTGATGCCTCGGAGGTTGGAGTGGGGGCTATCCTTTCTCAAAAGGATCCGGAGTCTCTGGAGTTACATCCTTGTGCCTTTATGTCCAGGAAATTCTCCTCCGCTGAATCCAACTATGACGTTGGTAATCGGGAGTTACTGGCGGTAAAATGGGCTTTCGAGGAGTGGAGGCATTGGCTGGAGGGAGCAAAACATACTATTTCGGTATTGACTGACCATAAGAACCTGCAATAGATTGAATCGGCTAAGCGGCTTAATGCCCGGCAGGCACGTTGGGCATTATTTTTTACGCGTTTCAAATTTATAATCACTTTCAGGCCTGGTTCCAAGAATACTAAGGCTGATGCCCTGTCACATAGCTTTCTTCCGGTTCACAATAACAATCCTGTTACCCCCATACTTCCATCTTCGGTCATCTGGGCGGGCCTCACACAAGATTTATTTACCCAGTTAAAACAGCTTCAACACCAAGCTCCTAGAATTACTCCTGCTGGTCGTCTTTACGTCCCTGAGTTTTTGAGAGTTACTGTTTTAACGGAATTCCATGATAACAAAGTTTCAGGGCATCCAGGAGTCTCTAAGACATTGGAGTTAGTCTCTCGCTCAGTATGGTGGCCTGGTCTTTCTAAAGACGTCAAGGAATTTGTTTATTCAAGTCAGGTTTGTGCACAGCATAAGGTTCCCCGTTCCTTGCCCATCGGGCAACTTATGCCCGTAAATGTTCCTCTCCGGCCGTGGTCTCATATTTCCATGGATTTTGTGGTTGACCTTCCCCTTTCAGCCGGATTCCGAGTCATATGGGTGGTAGTGGACCGTTTTAGTAAAATGGCTCATTTTATTGCTCTTCCCCGATTGCCTTCTGCCCAAGGGTTGGCAGTTTTGTTTCTCCGCCATGTATTCAGGCTTCATGGGTTGCCTACTGATATTGTTTCTGATCGGGGTCCACAATTCATCGCACAATTCTGGAAATGTTTTTGTGCCTCATTGAAGATGAAATTGTCGTTAACATCCGGTTACCACCCACAATCCAACGGGCAAACCGAACGAGTTAACCAATCATTGAAACAATATTTGCGCTTGTATTCAGCCAAACTCCAGAATGATTGGTCCGAGTTTCTTCCGTTGGCTGAATTTGCTTACAATAATTCTTGTCATTCCTCCACTAAAGAGTCTCCATTCTTTTCAGTTTTTGGTTTTCACCCCAGAGCTAATTCTTTTTTTCATCATTCCTCAGTCTCCTCGCTTACCTTAACCTCCCATCTCAGAGCCATTTGGAAAAAGGTGCACCTTGCTCTCAGAAAAGCGGCCTTTCGAGAGAAGAAATTTTCTGACAGGCTCCGACGTCCTTGCACTTTTAAGGTGGGAGATAGGGTGTGGTTGTCGACTCGCAACATCAGGCTTCGACAATCCTCAGCTAGACTGGGACCCAAATTTATTGGGCCATTTCTTATTATTAAAAGAGTCAACCCAGTTGCCTTTCGGTTACGTTTACCAAGATCTCTCAGGATTGGAAATACGTTTCATTGTTCCCTGTTGAAACAATACGTTTCTTCCAGTAGATTTCCTCGGAAGATCTCTCAGGGTAGATCTCCAGTGGATGTACAGGGACAACAGGAGTTCTTGGTAGAGAAGGTTCTCGATTCCAAATTGTCCCGGGATCGGCTGTATTTTCTGGTTCACTGGAAAGGCTATGGTCCGGAGGAAAGGTCTTGGGTCCTGGATAAGGATCTTCATGCCCCGAGGCTCAAGAGGGCATTTTTCCGGGAATTTCCTCAGAAACCTGGCTTTAGGGGTTCCTTGACCCCTCCTCAAGGGGGGGTACTGTTAGGCGCCGGGGTCCGCTTGATGGTCTGCGCGGCCCGGCGCCTAGCAACTAGAGATGCCATGCACGTACAGCCGCCGGCTCCCTAGCAATGCTAGACGCCGGGCGCGCTGAGCCGCACGGACCCTAGCAACGGGGACGCCACTGGTGGACCGCGTTCCCCGTTGCTAGGCTTTAGGAAATTAAGATATTCACCTGCTCTCTGGCCGTGCAGCAAGGCAGCTGCACGGCATTTATTCTAATCAGCCTTTAGCAGCTGATTG
Organism: Pseudophryne corroboree; assembly: GCF_028390025.1. Classification (NCBI taxonomy): domain Eukaryota; kingdom Metazoa; phylum Chordata; class Amphibia; order Anura; family Myobatrachidae; genus Pseudophryne; species Pseudophryne corroboree. The sequence continues at coordinate 180,339 of NW_026970253.1, forward strand.
GAGGACTCCTTGTTAAATACACTCCCAGGGCTTCTCACAGATGCCGGTAATAGCTTCCTGCATGCTGCCTTTGTTTGCTGAGAGTCTGTTTCCAGTCCTGCTGTATCCGGTCATTCCAGTCCGCAGAAGTCCGGTATTCGGGAGTTGTCATCTCATCCCAAGAGGTCGTTTGGTTCCCTGGAGTCCTGACTGATCACCGTTTTATATCCAGTGGTGTTCGTGAGTTGCGGCTCTGCCGTGTGTTGCGGCTCAGCCGCTTTACCTTTTATATTTTGTGTTTGGAGCATTTGCGGAGGGTTCCGCTTCCACAAGTCCTCTCTGGTACTCGGCGGTGCCGGGTAGGAGAATTGGACAAGTGGATATTTTGGTTGTCCTTTTTCCTGGCGGTTTCTCAGCACATATTATAGTTTTGAGTTTGCTTAGCCCCTGGCCTGGTTGTTTAGTTAGAGGGCCTCTTGTTATCACCCTGTCTCGGGTTTCCCTTTGTCTCTCATTAAGACCGGGGGGCATCGAAGTTGGGCAGACATAATCCGCCCTTCAAACGCGGTTGCCAAGGGCTCAAGAAACCATAGTCTCGCAGGGGATTTCTGACAACACGGGTGAGACAACAGAGTTAGGGCGCCAAGGGCTATTTTCCTGTCCTGCTCCCTTCCCCAGCATTCCGTTCCAGTGCTCCGGTCCTTGCCATAAGATCTTCTCTGACCAGAGTGCTGGAATCATAACACATACTGGACACAGAAGAGGTTTTCTTCCACTGGAAAGGCTATGGAGATCCAGAGTCTGGTCAAACAAATTCTGAAACCAGCAAGAGTGTTAATCCATCAATGCATTCAGTTGCTGGGGAAGATGGTTGTGGCCTACGAGACCATTCAGTTTGGCAGGTTCCATGCCAGAGTGTTCCAGTGGGACCTGTTGGACAATTGGTCCGGATCCCACCTACACATGCACCGGAGGATAATCCTGTCTTCCAAGACCAGAATCTCACTCCATTGGTGGCTGCACAGTTCTCACCTCCTAGAGGGGCGATGGTTCGGGATCCAGGACTGGATCCTAGGGACCACAGATGCAACCCTCCGAGGCTGGGGAGCAGTCACACAGGGGGAAAACGTCCAAGGAAGATGGTCAAGTCAGGAAAGTTGTCTCCACATAAATGTTCTGGAGTTAAGGGCCATTTAATAACTGCAGACACAGTACACACTGGGACGGGTGCCCAGCATCCTCAACAGACTAAGAGAAAAGGATTTACCGGTAGGTATTAAAATCCTAGTTTCTCTAACGTCCTAGAGGATGCTGGGGACTCCGTAAGGACCATGGGGATAGACGGGCTCCACAGAGTTCATGATCTTCACTGAGGTAGCGCACAGCACTGCAGCTGTGCGCCATTGCTCCCATACACCTCACATACTCCGGTCACTGTAAGGGTGCAGGGCGCAGGGGGGGGGCCCTGGGCAGCAATATAAACCTCTTTTTGGCAAAAATATAACATATATACAGCTGGGCACTGTATATATGTATGAGCCCCCACCAATTTTACAGTTTAAGCGGGACAGAAGCCCGCCGCCGAGGGGGCGGGGCTTCTCCCTCAGCACTCACCAGCGCCATTTTTTCTCCACAGCACCGCTGAGAGGAAGCTCCCCGGACTCTCCCCTGCTTATACCACGGTAGAGAAGAGGGTTGAAAAGAGAGGGGGGGCACATAATTCGGCGCAAATTACATACAGCAGCGCTACTGGACAAACATTAAGTTACTGTGTTATTCCTGGGTTATATAGCGCTGGGGAGTGTGCTGGCATACTCTCTCTCTGTCTCTCCAAAGGGCCTTGTGGGGAAAATGTCTTCAGAAAAAGTATTCCCTGTGTGTGTGGTGTGTCGGTACTCGTGTGTCGACATGTCTGAGGAAGAAGGCTATATTAGAGAGGAGCGGGAGCAAATGAATGTGGTGTCTCCGCTGACACCTGATTGGATGGATATGTGGAATGTTTTAAATGCTAGTGTAAACTCATTGTACAAAAGATTAGACAAGGCTGAAGCTTTGGGACAGTCAGGGACTCAACCCATGCCTGATCCTATGTTGCAGGGACTGTCAGGGTCTCATAAGCGCCCACTATCCCAGATTGTTGACACAGATACCGACACGGATTCTGACTCCAGTGTCGATTACGATGATGCAAAGTTACAGCCAAAATTGGCAAAATCCATTCGATATATGATTATGGCAATAAAAGATGTTTTGCACATCACAGAGGAACCCCCTGTCCCTGACAAGAGGGTACATATGTACAAGGGAAAGAAGCCTGAGGTAACCTTTGAGGGGGTCACACGAGCTGAACGAGTTATGTGAAAAAGCTTGGGAATCTCCAGATAAAAGACTGCAGATTTCCAAAAGGATTCTTATGGCGTATCCTTTTCCATCAACGGATAGGTTACGATGGAAATCCTCCCGTAGGATGGACAAAGCATTAACACGCACAGCTACAGTTGGAAAATCAAATTTTTTACCTTATGTTCCCTCACAGCATAAGAAAGCTCCGCATTATCAAATGCAGTCCTTTCGGTCACAAAGAAACAAGAAAGTGCGAGGTGCGTCCTTTCTTGCCAGAGGTAGGGGCAGAGGAATAAAGCTGCACAACACAGCTAGTTCCCAGGAACAGAAGTCCTCCCCGGCCTCTACAAAATCTACCTCATGACGCTGGGGCTCCACTGGCAGAGTCCGGCCCATGTGATGTCATGCAGCTGCTCTGGCCACGCCTCCTGTTTCTCCGTTGCCGACCCCATTTTGAAACCGTGCCCCCGCACCGCTCCATCTCCGACTTGGAAATGGAGTGTTGTTGACCCCCCTCCCCCCCCCCTTCACCGATTCACAGGCAGAGGTGATCGCATTATCTGCGGGGTGCCGCAGAAAATGCAGGCGGATGCGTATGCTCTTAGCAGTTTTTGCAGTTGGATTGCGATCCAACCTGAATTAGGCCCCATTACCTATCACAATGCACTGCGGGTAGTACAAAATGGGGTTAATATAGGAGAAAAACCCCCAGAGCTGTGCTCCTTAACTGTCCCTGGTGGCTAGTGGAGCGGCTGCCCAGTAATCAGTGTCCACGCCAGTGCGCACACGGCCCGCCCCCATCAGCGGCCTCGTGATCCCGGAGGGCGTTGTGTGTGTGACTGACCTTAGGAAGAAACCGGAGCCTCCGCTGCAGTGACCCAGCAACCGGGGCACGGGAGTATACTGCGCCACTGGGAGTGATGGAGCTGCAGTAAAGAGGTCTATTAGACCTAGCCTGCTGCAGCCCTTGTAGATTCTTATAAAAAAAGTTCTTCTTTTCTTGCCAAAATTAATAGCTAAGAATAGGCTGGCTGAGGCAGCCCCCTGTTAAGTGGCCTGCTACTGAAGGCACCAACTACAAACTGAGCTCCCTGTTCATGGAAGCGAGGTTATAGAGGAGGGGGCGCTGAGCATCTTGGGAACAGTCAAAAGCTTTGAGCCTGTTGGTGCCTCAGATCAAGATCCTACTCTGGTGTACATATACAATGTGAATCCTTGTGGAGTCCAGTGTACCCCACAGAAGAAATGAATGCGTCACACCCATTGGCAGCAACATTAGAATAGCTGCTGATGGGCACAATTGAGAAAGGAAGGGGGGAAAACATTTGAATCCAGCACATATATGTAATTTGAATATGTAATTTGTACCTTCCTACTTTAAAATGTAATGGATGAACCTCACCCTGTGAGAACTATCTTCATGATCAAGAGATCTCATATGCAAGATAAGTATGTGTTGGGATAGGGCTGTGGAGGGCGGCTGCTCGGGCACACCCCTGTCAAGTTAAGGAGATTCAACTGAGGAAGCACAAGGGAACTCTCATCTGGGAACAACAACTGCAGGGAGAACACATTTTCAGACGAATGTGGGAGGGCAGAAGGCTGCCTAATACTGAAGCACCCCCAAACAACAAACCAAATGCAACAACTACTGCAAGCATTCCTGGGGGAAGGCCTGCAGCAGATGGATTTGCATATAGTGATGTCATCCAAGCAGTGGGCATAGTTGGCTGCAACCCTCGTCTGCATATGAAAAGAGAAAAGGGTCACGCAGGGCATGGCGGCCTTTGTGGGGTTGCGCTTGGATGACCCCTAAATCGCTTTATACACCCCCACCCCCCATCAGTGTGGGCTCATGTTGGCCATGCCCCAGCCCCTGAAGCATTCAAGCTGATTTCTTGCAGCAGCTGGACCCAGAAACAGCTCCAGAGTTGCTCTACAAGACAAGTAAAAGGGTGTGAGCCCTGCAGCACCACCTGTAGTTTGCATACACACATATATAGGACAGCATCTCTTATATGCCCCAGGGTCAATAAAATAGTATCCTTATCTAGGGTATCCATCCCCTCAGATAAGGTATCCGTCCATGCCGCTACAGCACTACACACCCAGGCCGACGCAATTGCCGGTCTGAGTAAGGTACCTGAATGTGTATAAATGGACTTCAGGGTAATCTCCTGTTTGCGGTCAGCAGACTCTTTGAGGGTAGCCGTATACTGGGACGGGAGGGCTACCTTCTTGGATAAGCGTGTTAATGCTTTGTCCACCCTAGGGTAGGATTCCCATCGTAACCTATCCATTGATGGGAAAGGATACGCCATAAGAATCCTTTTGGAAATCTGCAGTCTTTTATCTGGAGATTCCCAAGCTTTTTCACATAACTCGTTCAGCTCATGTGACCCCCTCAAAGGTTACCTCAGGCTTTTTCACCTTGTAGGGTAGGTGTGTCACCATGCATGGCTTAGATGGGAGTCCGCTGTCTAATGGGATTATTTCTCTCCGTACACCCCCTGTACTACTTACAGTAGGAGCTCTACATTCCGAGAAAATCGAGTTCTTTCTTACACATTGCCCAGCAGTTCCAGTTGTTCTGGGTCACCCTTGGCTGGCCTTTCATAATCCCACCATTGATTGGCGGTCGGGGAAGATTTCACATTGGGGTACTTTTTGTGATAAGGAATGTATCACGTTTCCAGTCAGAGTAGCAGCTATCATTCCAGAACTCATTCCGGTGGAATACCAGGAGTTTGCTGATGTTTTCTCCAAAGGCAATGCGGACATTCTGCCTCCCCATCGGCCTTATGATTGTGCTATTGAGTTAATTCCTGGTGCCGCATTGCCAAAGGGAAGATTATATGCATTATCCGGGCCAGAAACTGCGGCTATGAATGATTATGTAAAGGAGAGCCTTGAGAAAGGATTTATTAGACCATCAAAATCTCCTTTAAGTGCAGGCTTCTTCTTTGTGGAGAAAAAGGATGGCTCGCTTAGACCTTGCATTGATTTTAGAACCCTGAATAAGATCTCAGTTAAAAACACCTATCCTTTGCCGTTGATTTCTGTACTCTTTGATCAGTTACGTTCTGCTGTGATTTTTTCTAAAATTGACCTTAGAGGAGCGTACAACCTCATCCGAATTAAATCTGGAGATGAGTGGAAAACGGCCTTCAGTACTCAGTCGGGTCACTACGAATACCTGGTGATGCCGTTCGGCCTGTCCAATGCTCCGGCAGTTTTTCAAGACCTCATTAACGATGTGCTCCGTGACTTCCTAGGGAAATTCGTGGTCGTTTACTTAGACGACATCCTGATTTTTTCTAAATCAATGGAACAACATGTTACCCAGGTGCGTCTGGTTCTTCAAAAGTTATGTGAGAATCATTTATATGCCAAGCTGGAGAAGTGTGAGTTTCATGTCACGGAAGTATCTTTTTTAGGGTACATAATTTTCCATGGAACCAAAGAAACTCCAGGCCATCCTTAGTTGGGCGCAACCCACCAATTTAAAAGCAATTAAGCGTTTTTTAGGGTTTGCGAATTATTATAGGAGGTTCATTCATTCTTTTTCTGACCTGGTTGCTCCCATTGTAGCTCTGACAAAGAAAGGAGCGGATCCTACCAACTGGTCGCGTGAAGCTGAGTTGTCCTTCCGGGCCTTGAAACAAGCCTTTGTCTCGGCTCCAGTCCTCTGACATCCTAATCCGGAATTGCCCTTTGTGGTGGAGGTTGATGCCTCGGAGGTTGGAGTGGGGGCTATCCTTTCTCAAAAGGATCCGGAGTCTCTGGAGTTACATCCTTGTGCCTTTATGTCCAGGAAATTCTCCTCCGCTGAATCCAACTATGACGTTGGTAATCGGGAGTTACTGGCGGTAAAATGGGCTTTCGAGGAGTGGAGGCATTGGCTGGAGGGAGCAAAACATACTATTTCGGTATTGACTGACCATAAGAACCTGCAATAGATTGAATCGGCTAAGCGGCTTAATGCCCGGCAGGCACGTTGGGCATTATTTTTTACGCGTTTCAAATTTATAATCACTTTCAGGCCTGGTTCCAAGAATACTAAGGCTGATGCCCTGTCACATAGCTTTCTTCCGGTTCACAATAACAATCCTGTTACCCCCATACTTCCATCTTCGGTCATCTGGGCGGGCCTCACACAAGATTTATTTACCCAGTTAAAACAGCTTCAACACCAAGCTCCTAGAATTACTCCTGCTGGTCGTCTTTACGTCCCTGAGTTTTTGAGAGTTACTGTTTTAACGGAATTCCATGATAACAAAGTTTCAGGGCATCCAGGAGTCTCTAAGACATTGGAGTTAGTCTCTCGCTCAGTATGGTGGCCTGGTCTTTCTAAAGACGTCAAGGAATTTGTTTATTCAAGTCAGGTTTGTGCACAGCATAAGGTTCCCCGTTCCTTGCCCATCGGGCAACTTATGCCCGTAAATGTTCCTCTCCGGCCGTGGTCTCATATTTCCATGGATTTTGTGGTTGACCTTCCCCTTTCAGCCGGATTCCGAGTCATATGGGTGGTAGTGGACCGTTTTAGTAAAATGGCTCATTTTATTGCTCTTCCCCGATTGCCTTCTGCCCAAGGGTTGGCAGTTTTGTTTCTCCGCCATGTATTCAGGCTTCATGGGTTGCCTACTGATATTGTTTCTGATCGGGGTCCACAATTCATCGCACAATTCTGGAAATGTTTTTGTGCCTCATTGAAGATGAAATTGTCGTTAACATCCGGTTACCACCCACAATCCAACGGGCAAACCGAACGAGTTAACCAATCATTGAAACAATATTTGCGCTTGTATTCAGCCAAACTCCAGAATGATTGGTCCGAGTTTCTTCCGTTGGCTGAATTTGCTTACAATAATTCTTGTCATTCCTCCACTAAAGAGTCTCCATTCTTTTCAGTTTTTGGTTTTCACCCCAGATCTAATTCTTTTTTTCATCATTCCTCAGTCTCCTCGCTTACCTTAACCTCCCATCTCAGAGCCATTTGGAAAAAGGTGCACCTTGCTCTCAGAAAAGCGGCCTTTCGAGAGAAGAAATTTTCTGACAGGCTCCGACGTCCTTGCACTTTTAAGGTGGGAGATAGGGTGTGGTTGTCGACTCGCAACATCAGGCTTCGACAATCCTCAGCTAGACTGGGACCCAAATTTATTGGGCCATTTCTTATTATTAAAAGAGTCAACCCAGTTGCCTTTCGGTTACGTTTACCAAGATCTCTCAGGATTGGAAATACGTTTCATTGTTCCCTGTTGAAACAATACGTTTCTTCCAGTAGATTTCCTCGGAAGATCTCTCAGGGTAGATCTCCAGTGGATGTACAGGGACAACAGGAGTTCTTGGTAGAGAAGGTTCTCGATTCCAAATTGTCCCGGGATCGGCTGTATTTTCTGGTTCACTGGAAAGGCTATGGTCCGGAGGAAAGGTCTTGGGTCCTGGATAAGGATCTTCATGCCCCGAGGCTCAAGAGGGCATTTTTTCGGGAATTTCCTCAGAAACCTGGCTTTAGGGGTTCCTTGACCCCTCCTCAAGGGGGGGGTACTGTTAGGCGCCGGGGTCCGCTTGATGGTCTGCGCGGCCCGCCTATCAACTAGAGATGCCATGCACGTACAGCCGCCGGCTCCCTAGCAATGCTAGACGCCGGGCGCGCTGAGCCGCACGGACCCTAGCAACGGGGACGCCACTGGTGGACCGCGTTCCCCGTTGCTAGGCTTTAGGAAATTAAGATATTCACCTGCTCTCTGGCCGTGCAGCAAGGCAGCTGCACGGCATTTATTCTAATCAGCCTTTAGCAGCTGATTGGAGGACTCCTTGTTAAATACACTCCCAGGGCTTCTCACAGATGCCGGTAATAGCTTCCTGCATGCTGCCTTTGTTTGCTGAGAGTCTGTTTCCAGTCCTGCTGTATCCGGTCATTCCAGTCCGCAGAAGTCCGGTATTCGGGAGTTGTCATCTCATCCCAAGAGGTCGTTTGGTTCCCTGGAGTCCTGACTGATCACCGTTTTATATCCAGTGGTGTTCGTGAGTTGCGGCTCTGCCGTGTGTTGCGGCTCAGCCGCTTTACCTTTTATATTTTGTGTTTGGAGCATTTGCGGAGGGTTCCGCTTCCACAAGTCCTCTCTGGTACTCGGCGGTGCCGGGTAGGAGAATTGGACAAGTGGATATTTTGGTTGTCCTTTTTCCTGGCGGTTTCTCAGCACATATTATAGTTTTGAGTTTGCTTAGCCCCTGGCCTGGTTGTTTAGTTAGAGGGCCTCTTGTTATCACCCTGTCTCGGGTTTCCCTTTGTCTCTCATTAAGACCGGGGGGCATCGAAGTTGGGCAGACATAATCCGCCCTTCAAACGCGGCTGCCAAGGGCTCAAGAAACCATAGTCTCGCAGGGGATTTCTGACAACACGGGTGAGACAACAGAGTTAGGGCGCCAAGGGCTATTTTCCTGTCCTGCTCCCTTCCCCAGCATTCCGTTCCAGTGCTCCGGTCCTTGCCATAAGATCTTCTCTGACCAGAGTGCTGGAATCATAACACATACTGGACACAGAAGAGGTTTTCTTCCACTGGAAAGGCTATGGAGATCCAGAGTCTGGTCAAACAAATTCTGAAACCAGCAAGAGTGTTAATCCATCAATGCATTCAGTTGCTGGGGAAGATGGTTGTGGCCTACGAGACCATTCAGTTTGGCAGGTTCCATGCCAGAGTGTTCCAGTGGGACCTGTTGGACAATTGGTCCGGATCCCACCTACACATGCACCGGAGGATAATCCTGTCTTCCAAGACCAGAATCTCACTCCATTGGTGGCTGCACAGTTCTCACCTCCTAGAGGGGCGATGGTTCGGGATCCAGGACTGGATCCTAGGGACCACAGATGCAACCCTCCGAGGCTGGGGAGCAGTCACACAGGGGGAAAACGTCCAAGGAAGATGGTCAAGTCAGGAAAGTTGTCTCCACATAAATGTTCTGGAGTTAAGGGCCATTTAATAACTGCAGACACAGTACACACTGGGACGGGTGCCCAGCATCCTCAACAGACTAAGAGAAAAGGATTTACCGGTAGGTATTAAAATCCTAGTTTCTCTAACGTCCTAGAGGATGCTGGGGACTCCGTAAGGACCATGGGGATAGACGGGCTCCACAGAGTTCATGATCTTCACTGAGGTAGCTCACAGCACTACAGCTGTGCGCCATTGCTCCCATACACCTCACATACTCCGGTCACTGTAAGGGTGCAGGGCGCAGGGGGGGCGCCCTGGGCAGTAATATAAACCTCTTTTTGGCAAAAATATAACATATATACAGCTGGGCACTGTATATATGTATGAGCCCCCACCAATTTTACAGTTTAAGCGGGACAGAAGCCCGCCGCCGAGGGGGCGGGGCTTCTCCCTCAGCACTCACCAGCGCCATTTTTTCTCCACAGCACCGCTGAGAGGAAGCTCCCCGGACTGGCAAAATCCATTCGATATATGATTATGGCAATAAAAGATGTTTTGCACATCAGAGAGGAACCCCCTGTCCCTGACAAGAGGGTACATATGTACAAGGTGAAAAAGCCTGAGGTAACCTTTGAGGGGGTCACATGAGCTGAACGAGTTATGTGAAAAAGCTTGGGAATCTCCAGATAAAAGACTGCAGATTTCCAAAAGGATTCTTATGGCGTATCCTTTCCCATCAACGGATAGGTTACGATGGGAATCCTCCCCTAGGGTGGACAAAGCATTAACACGCTTATCCAAGAAGGTAGCCCTCCCGTCCCAGTATACGGCTACCCTCAAAGAGTCTGCTGACCGCAAACAGGAGATTACCCTGAAGTCCATTTATACACATTCAGGTACCTTACTCAGACCGGCAATTGCGTCGGCCTGGGTGTGTAGTGCTGTAGCGGCATGGACGGATACCTTATCTGAGGGGATGGATACCCTAGATAAGGATACTATTTTATTGACCCTGGGGCATATAAGAGATGCTGTCCTATATATGTGTGTATGCAAACTACAGGTGGTGCTGCAGGGCTCACACCCTTTTACTTGTCTTGTAGAGCAACTCTGGAGCTGTTTCTGGGTCCAGCTGCTGCAAGAAATCAGCTTGAATGCTTCAGGGGCTGGGGCATGGCCAACATGAGCCCACACTGATGGGGGGTGGGGGTGTATAAAGCGATTTAGGGGTCATCCAAGCGCAACCCCACAAAGGCCGCCATGCCCTGCGTGACCCTTTTCTCTTTTCATATGCAGACGAGGGTTGCAGCCAACTATGCCCACTGCTTGGATGACATCACTATATGCAAATCCATCTGCTGCAGGCCTTCCCCCAGGAATGCTTGCAGTAGTTGTTGCATTTGGTTTGTTGTTTGGGGGTGCTTCAGTATTAGGCAGCCTTCTGCCCTCCCACATTCGTCTGAAAATGTGTTCTCCCTGCAGTTGTTGTATTCAGCTGTATTCAGACCTGATCTCTGCTGTGCATATTCACACAACAGGAGATCAGGTCTGAAGTGTGTGTGTGTGTGCTGGTGCCGCAGTGCACCTGCACATGCCAGAGATGCGATCAGCATCTCTGCCCAGTGAGCGCCTCTGCCAACACATACTTATCTTGCATATGAGATCTCTTGATCATGAAGATAGTTCTCACAGGGTGAGGTTCATCCATTACATTTTAAAGTAGGAAGGTACAAATTACATATTCAAATTACATATATGTGCTGGATTCAAATGTTTTCCCCCCTTCCTTTCTCAATTGTGCCCATCAGCAGCTATTCTAATGTTGCTGCCAATGGGTGTGACACATTCATTTCTTCTGTGGGGTACACTGGACTCCGCAAGGATTCACATTGTGGTGTAGAGTAGGATCTTGATCTGAGGCACCAACAGGCTCAAAGCTTTTGACTGTTCCCAAGATGCTCAGCGCCCCCTGCTCTATAACCTCGCTTCCATGAACAGGGAGCTCAGTTTGTAGTTGGTGCCTTCAGTAGCAGGACACTTAACAGGGGGCTGCCTCAGGCAGCCTATACTTAGCTATTAATTTTGACAAGAAAAGAAGAACTTTTTTTATAAGAATGTACAAGGGCTGCAGCAGGCTAGGTCTAATAGACATCTTTACTGCAGCTCCGTCACTCCCAGCGGCGCAGTATACTCCCGTGCCCTGGTTGCTGGGTCACTGCAGCGGAGGCTCCGGTTTCTTCCTAAGGTCAGTCACACACACACCGCCCTCCGGGATCACGAGGCCGCTGATGAAAGGGAGGTAAGGGGCTTCTGTGCCCACACTATACCGTGATCCAGCATGGCTGTAGGGGGCGGGCCGTGTGCGCACTGGCGTGGACACTGATTACTGGGCAGCCGCTCCACTAGCCACCAGGGACAGTTAAGGAGCACAGCTCTGGGGGGTTTTCTCCTATATTAACCCCATTTTGTACTACCTGCAGTGCATTGTGATAGGTAATAGAGCCTGATTCAGGTTGGATTGCAATCACAATAAGCAATTCAACTGCAAAAATTGCTAAGAGCATACGCATGCGCCTGCATTTTCTGTGACTGTCAATCGGTGCGGGGGGGGGGGCAGCAACACTCCATTTCAAAGTCGGAGATGGAGCGGTGCGGGGGCAGGGCTTCAACGGAGAAACAGGAGGCGTGGTCAGAGCGGCTGCATGACATCACATGCAGCCGTTGCGATCACAAAAATGGTGGCGGCTTCCTGCGCACACGTACAGTCTGCACCAACAGGAGGCTAACCCATTTTTTATGATCACGCTGAACTGCACTGGGACTGCAATTTCAGCGTGGTCAAGAAGGGAGGCGGCATGCTGGGTGGCCATGCCCTGTGATGGGTGGCCCCAGCATGCGAACCAAAGGATTGCAAATTCTGTTACTTAGCAGAATTTGCAATCCTTACTGAATTAGGCCATTGATTACAAAATTGTAAACAATATTTGAAGTTTTTCTTCAGGGACTAACACAAAAGATGCTTGGGGCTACTAACACATGGGTAAGCCACGTAAAGCTTCCCATGGGTCAGTGGCATCACAACGGGGTTGCGGCACACACCCGAGTGTCACCCGCCAAGTGGGGTGACACCAAAGTGCCGGCTCTTCTTCAGTGACAGAATATGGGTGTTTCACTGTGACATTACGTGCAACACCCAGTTTCTGTCACTGTGCAGGAGCCAGCACCACTCACACACTAGTCCCCGGGTACAGCCCCCAACCCCCGGGATACCCGCAGCAACAAAATGGTGATTCAGGCCACGCCCCTACCTATGAGACCATGCCTCCTTTTTACCATTGCGCTGCTTATCTGCGCGCACTGCATTACAATCTCCCTCGCCGCCTCTCTGGGTGTCACCAGTGATAGTGACACCTCTGCCATGCTTGTAGCAGCTGGTCCTAAGATCTACGCCTCCAGCCCTGAGTGTTTTCCCTTGTGACTTGTTGATCATCATAGCGAAGCAGATGCTTACAGAAAACTGCAGGGGTTTAGATTGAAAAGAAAAACATTGACGAACCCATCATTTCAGCGACAGGGTCTGCCACACGACTGACTGAAATGACTGGTTGGTTTGGGCCCCCACCAAAAAAGAATCAATCTCTCCTTGCACAAACTGGCTCTACAGAGGCAAGATGTCCACCTCATCATCCTCCGATTCCTCACCCCTTTCACTGTGTACATCCCCCTCCTCACAGATTATTAATTCGTCCCCACTGGAATCCACCATCTCAGATCCCTGTGTACTTTCTGGAGGCAATTGCTGGTGAATGTCTCCACGGAGGAATTGATTATAATTAATTTTGATGATCATCATCTTCTCCACATTTTCTGGAAGTAACCTCGTACGCCGATTGCTGACAAGGTGAGCGGCCGCACTAAACACTCTTTCGGAGTACACACTGGAGGGAGGGCAACTTAGGTAGAATAAAGCCAGTTTGTGCAAGGGCCTCCAAATTGCCTCTTTTTCTCCACCATTCTTTCAAAGGTGACAGAATCATATGCAGTGACAGTAGACGACATGTCAGTAATCGTTGCAAGGTCCTTCAGTCTGGACCAGATGTCAGCACTCACTCCAGACCCCCTACCAAGAACTCCTGTTGTCCCTGTACATCCACTGGAGATCTACCCTGAGAGATCTTCCGAGGAAATCTACTGGAAGAAACGTATTGTTTCAACAGGGAACAATGAAACGTATTTCCAATCCTGAGAGATCTTGGTAAACGTAACCGAAAGGCAACTGGGTTGACTCTTTTAATAATAAGAAATGGCCCAATAAATTTGGGTCCCAGTCTAGCTGAGGATTGTCGAAGCCTGATGTTGCGAGTCGACAACCACACCCTATCTCCCACCTTAAAAGTGCAAGGACGTCGGAGCCTGTCAGAAAATTTCTTCTCTCGAAAGGCCGCTTTTCTGAGAGCAAGGTGCACCTTTTTCCAAATGGCTCTGAGATGGGAGGTTAAGGTAAGCGAGGAGACTGAGGAATGATGAAAAAAAGAATTAGATCTGGGGTGAAAACCAAAAACTGAAAAGAATGGAGACTCTTTAGTGGAGGAATGACAAGAATTATTGTAAGCAAATTCAGCCAACGGAAGAAACTCGGACCAATCATTCTGGAGTTTGGCTGAATACAAGCGCAAATATTGTTTCAATGATTGGTTAACTCGTTCGGTTTGCCCGTTGGATTGTGGGTGGTAACCGGATGTTAACGACAATTTCATCTTCAATGAGGCACAAAAACATTTCCAGAATTGTGCGATGAATTGTGGACCCCGATCAGAAACAATATCAGTAGGCAACCCATGAAGCCTGAATACATGGCGGAGAAACAAAACTGCCAACCCTTGGGCAGAAGGCAATCGGGGAAGAGCAATAAAATGAGCCATTTTACTAAAACGGTCCACTACCACCCATATGACTCGGAATCCGGCTGAAAGGGGAAGGTCAACCACAAAATCCATGGAAATATGAGACCACGGCCGGAGAGGAACATTTACGGGCATAAGTTGCCCGATGGGCAAGGAACGGGGAACCTTATGCTGTGCACAAACCTGACTTGAATAAACAAATTCCTTGACGTCTTTAGAAAGACCAGGCCACCATACTGAGCGAGAGACTAACTCCAATGTCTTAGAGACTCCTGGATGCCCTGAAACTTTGTTATCATGGAATTCCGTTAAAACAGTAACTCTCAAAAACTCAGGGACGTAAAGACGACCAGCAGGAGTAATTCTAGGAGCTTGGTGTTGAAGCTGTTTTAACTGGGTAAATAAATCTTGTGTGAGGCCCGCCCAGATGACCGAAGATGGAAGTATGGGGGTAACAGGATTGTTATTGTGAACCGGAAGAAAGCTATGTGACAGGGCATCAGCCTTAGTATTCTTGGAACCAGGCCTGAAAGTGATTATAAATTTGAAACGCGTAAAAAATAATGCCCAACGTGCCTGCCGGGCATTAAGCCGCTTAGCCGATTCAATCTATTGCAGGTTCTTATGGTCAGTCAATACCGAAATAGTATGTTTTGCTCCCTCCAGCCAATGCCTCCACTCCTCGAAAGCCCATTTTACCGCCAGTAACTCCCGATTACCAACGTCATAGTTGGATTCAGCGGAGGAGAATTTCCTGGACATAAAGGCACAAGGATGTAACTCCAGAGACTCCGGATCCTTTTGAGAAAGGATAGCCCCCACTCCAACCTCCGAGGCATCAACCTCCACCACAAAGGGCAATTCCGGATTAGGATGTCAGAGGACTGGAGCCGAGACAAAGGCTTGTTTCAAGGCCCGGAAGGACAACTCAGCTTCACGCGACCAGTTGGTAGGATCCGCTCCTTTCTTTGTCAGAGCTACAATGGGAGCAACCAGGTCAGAAAAAGAATGAATGAACCTCCTATAATAATTCGCAAACCCTAAAAAACGCTTAATTGCTTTTAAATTGGTGGGTTGCGCCCAACTAAGGATGGCCTGGAGTTTCTTTGGTTCCATGGAAAATTATGTACCCTAAAAAAGATACTTCCGTGACATGAAACTCACACTTCTCCAGCTTGGCATATAAATGATTCTCACATAACTTTTGAAGAACCAGACGCACCTGGGTAACATGTTGTTCCATTGATTTAGAAAAAATCAGGATGTCGTCTAAGTAAACGACCACGAATTTCCCTAGGAAGTCACGGAGCACATCGTTAATGAGGTCTTGAAAAACTGCCGGAGCATTGGACAGGCCGAACGGCATCACCAGGTATTCGTAGTGACCCGACTGAGTACTGAAGGCCGTTTTCCACTCATCTCCAGATTTAATTCGGATGAGGTTGTACGCTCCTCTAAGGTCAATTTTAGAAAAAATCACAGCAGAACGTAACTGATCAAAGAGTACAGAAATCAACGGCAAAGGATAGGTGTTTTTAACTGAGATCTTATTCAGGGCTCTAAAATCAATGCAAGGTCTAAGCGAGCCATCCTTTTTCTCCACAAAGAAGAAGCCTGCACTTAAAGGAGATTTTGATGGTCTAATAAATCCTTTCTCAAGGCTCTCCTTTACATAATCATTCATAGCCGCAGTTTCTGGCCCGGATAATGCATATAATCTTCCCTTTGGCAATGCGGCACCAGGAATTAACTCAATAGCACAATCATAAGGCCGATGGGGAGGCAGAATGTCCGCATTGCCTTTGGAGAAAACATCAGCAAACTCCTGGTATTCCACCGGAATGAGTTCTGGAATGATAGCTGCTACTCTGACTGGAAACGTGATACATTCCTTATCACAAAAAGTACCCCAATGTGAAATCTTCCCCGACCGCCAATCAATGGTGGGATTATGAAAGGCCAGCCAAGGGTGACCCAGAACAACTGGAACTGCTGGGCAATGTGTAAGAAAGAACTCGATTTTCTCGGAATGTAGAGCTCCTACTGTAAGTAGTACAGGGGGTGTACGGAGAGAAATAATCCCATTAGACAGCGGACTCCCATCTAAGCCATGCATGGTGACACACCTACCCTACAAGGTGAAAAAGCCTGAGGTAACCTTTGAGGGGGTCACATGAGCTGAACGAGTTATGTGAAAAAGCTTGGGAATCTCCAGATAAAAGACTGCAGATTTCCAAAAGGATTCTTATGGCGTATCCTTTCCCATCAATGGATAGGTTACGATGGGAATCCTACCCTAGGGTGGACAAAGCATTAACACGCTTATCCAAGAAGGTAGCCCTCCCGTCCCAGTATACGGCTACCCTCAAAGAGTCTGCTGACCGCAAACAGGAGATTACCCTGAAGTCCATTTATACACATTCAGGTACCTTACTCAGACCGGCAATTGCGTCGGCCTGGGTGTGTAGTGCTGTAGCGGCATGGACGGATACCTTATCTGAGGGGATGGATACCCTAGATAAGGATACTATTTTATTGACCCTGGGGCATATAAGAGATGCCGGGCATTAAGCCGCTTAGCCGATTCAATCTATTGCAGGTTCTTATGGTCAGTCAATACCGAAATAGTATGTTTTGCTCCCTCCAGCCAATGCCTCCACTCCTCGAAAGCCCATTTTACCGCCAGTAACTCCCGATTACCAACGTCATAGTTGGATTCAGCGGAGGAGAATTTCCTGGACATAAAGGCACAAGGATGTAACTCCAGAGACTCCGGATCCTTTTGAGAAAGGATAGCCCCCACTCCAACCTCCGAGGCATCAACCTCCACCACAAAGGGCAATTCCGGATTAGGATGTCAGAGGACTGGAGCCGAGACAAAGGCTTGTTTCAAGGCCCGGAAGGACAACTCAGCTTCACGCGACCAGTTGGTAGGATCCGCTCCTTTCTTTGTCAGAGCTACAATGGGAGCAACCAGGTCAGAAAAAGAATGAATGAACCTCCTATAATAATTCGCAAACCCTAAAAAACGCTTAATTGCTTTTAAATTGGTGGGTTGCGCCCAACTAAGGATGGCCTGGAGTTTCTTTGGTTCCATGGAAAATTATGTACCCTAAAAAAGATACTTCCGTGACATGAAACTCACACTTCTCCAGCTTGGCATATAAATGATTCTCACATAACTTTTGAAGAACCAGACGCACCTGGGTAACATGTTGTTCCATTGATTTAGAAAAAATCAGGATGTCGTCTAAGTAAACGACCACGAATTTCCCTAGGAAGTCACGGAGCACATCGTTAATGAGGTCTTGAAAAACTGCCGGAGCATTGGACAGGCCGAACGGCATCACCAGGTATTCGTAGTGACCCGACTGAGAACTGAAGGCCGTTTTCCACTCATCTCCAGATTTAATTCGGATGAGGTTGTACGCTCCTCTAAGGTCAATTTTAGAAAAAATCACAGCAGAACGTAACTGATCAAAGAGTACAGAAATCAACGGCAAAGGATAGGTGTTTTTAACTGAGATCTTATTCAGGGCTCTAAAATCAATGCAAGGTCTAAGCGAGCCATCCTTTTTCTCCACAAAGAAGAAGCCTGCACTTAAAGGAGATTTTGATGGTCTAATAAATCCTTTCTCAAGGCTCTCCTTTACATAATCATTCATAGCCGCAGTTTCTGGCCCGGATAATGCATATAATCTTCCCTTTGGCAATGCGGCACCAGGAATTAACTCAATAGCACAATCATAAGGCCGATGGGGAGGCAGAATGTCCGCATTGCCTTTGGAGAAAACATCAGCAAACTCCTGGTATTCCACCGGAATGAGTTCTGGAATGATAGCTGCTACTCTGACTGGAAACGTGATACATTCCTTATCACAAAAAGTACCCCAATGTGAAATCTTCCCCGACCGCCAATCAATGGTGGGATTATGAAAGGCCAGCCAAGGGTGACCCAGAACAACTGGAACTGCTGGGCAATGTGTAAGAAAGAACTCGATTTTCTCGGAATGTAGAGCTCCTACTGTAAGTAGTACAGGGGGTGTACGGAGAGAAATAATCCCATTAGACAGCGGACTCCCATCTAAGCCATGCATGGTGACACACCTACCCAAAGGTAACTGAGGAATGCCTAAGGCCTTAGCCCAAGTTAAATCCATAAAGTTTCCTGCAGCTCCACTGTCAACAAAAGCCGACATCAAAGAACTGAGGCTGCCAAAGGAAACTTTAACTGGGACTAAAAGGGAGTTATTCGAGGAGATAAGCTGCAGACCTAGGTGAACCCCCTCACAATTCACCTGGTCAAAGCGTTTCCCGACTTGTTCGGACAATTACGAGCAAAATGTCCCTTACCCCCACAGTACAGACAAAGACCAGAATTTTGCCTTCTGGCTCTTTCTTCAGGAGACAGCCGGGAGAGACCCATCTGCATGGTCTCCTCTACGTCTTCAGGAATGGAATATACACACGGACTTGTCCTTACAGGTGCTCCTTTTTCAGCCCTCCGCTCTCTGAGACGACGATCAATCTTAATAGAAAGCTCCATGAGTTTATCGAGAGTCTCAGGAGCAGGGTACTGAAGGAGACTGTCTTTTATAGACTCTGATAAGCCGAGGCGAAACTGACTGCGCAGGGCTGGGTCATTCCAGCCACAGTCGTTCGACCAACGGCGAAACTCCGTACAATAAACCTCTGCAGGATTTCTACCCTGTCTGAGAGGGCGCAACTGACTTTCAGCGGACGCCTCTCTATCAGGGTCATCATACAAGAGCCCTAAAGACTCAAAAAAAGCGTCAATTGACAACAATGCCGGATCCTCTGCTCTTAAACCAAATGCCCAGGTCTGAGGATCCCCCTGGAGCAAAGAAATAATAAACCCGACCCGCTGAGATTCAGTACCCGAGGAAGTCGGTCTTAAACGAAAATAAAGTTTACAGGATTCTTTAAAATTAAAAAACTCTTTTCTATCACCAGAAAAACGGTCAGGCAAATGCATCTTTGGTTCAGGGACTACCCTTGGGGAAGCTCGCAAAAGATCTTCCTGCGACTTCACCCGAAGAGAAAGATCCTGAACCATCTGAGTAAGTTCTTGAATCTGGCTGACTAAGAGCTGACCAGGATTTGGCCCTAAACCTGTTGGATTCATGAGGCCGATAAACTCTCACAAAACTGAATGAGAAAAAATTAAACCCCGTTTAATTTTAAGTTTTGGTATGGCCGGTAATAATGTTATGATTCCAGCACTCTGGTCAGAGAAGATCTTATGGCAAGGACTGGAGCACTGGAACGGAATGCTGGGGAAGGGAGCAGGACAGGAAAATAGCCCCTGGCGCCCTAACTCTGTTGTCTCACCCGTGTTGTCAGAAATCCCCTGCAAGACTATGGTTTCTTGAGCCCTTGGCAGCCGCGTTTGAAGGGCGGATTATGTCTGCCCAACTTCGATGCCCCCCCGGTCTTAATGAGAGACAAAGGGAAACCTGAGACAGGGTGATAACAAGAGGCCCTCTAACTAAACAACCAGGCCAGGGGCTAAGCAAACTCAAAACTATAATATGTGCGGAGAAACCGCCAGGAAACAGGACAACCAAAATATCCACTTGTCCAATTCTCCTACCCGGCACCGCCAAGTACCAGAGAGGACTTGTGGAAGCGGAACCATCCGCAAATGCTCCAAACACAAAATATAAAAGGTAAAGCGGCTGAGCCGCAACACACGGCAGAGCCGCAACTCACGAACACCACTGGATATAAAACGGTGATCAGTCAGGACTCCAGGGAACCAAACGACCTCTTGGGATGAGATGACAACTCCCGAATACCGGACTTCTGCGGACTGGAATGACCGGATACAGCAGGACTGGAAACAGACTCTCAGCAAACAAAGGCAGCATGCAGGAAGCTATTACCGGCGTCTGTGAGAAGCCCTGGGAGTGTATTTAACAAGGAGTCCTCCAATCAGCTGCTAAAGGCTGATTAGAATAAATGCCGTGCAGCTGCCTTGCTGCACGGCCAGAGAGCAGGTGAATATCTTAATTTCCTAAAGCCTAGCAACGGGGAACGCGGTCCGCCAGTGGCGTCCCCGTTGCTAGGGTCCGTGCGGCTCAGCGCGCCCGGCGTCTAGCGTTGCTAGGGAGCCGGCGGCTGTACGTGCACGGCGTCTCTAGTTGCTAGGCGCCGGGCCGCGCAGACCATCAAGCGGACCCCGGCGCCTAACAGTATGACTCCCAAAAACAACAACCGCGTCATTGGGACCAACTGCGATTTTGGCAAGTTTAGGAGCCAACCATGTTGTTGAAGAACTGTCAGGGAGAGTGCAATGTTTTGCACCAACTGGTCCCTGGATCTCACCTTTATCAGGAAATCATCCAAGTACGGGATAATTGTGACTCCTTGCTTGCGAAGGAGAACCATAATTTCCGCCATCACCCTGGTGAAAATCCTCGGAGCCGTGGACAGACCAAACGGCAATGTCTGAAATTGGTAATGACAATCCTGAATTGCAAACCTTAGGTAGCTTGAGGCAGTGGCTAAATGGGAACATGTAAGTAGGCATCCTTTATGTCTACCAAAACCATGAAATCTCCGTCCTCCGGACTGGAGATCACTGCCCTGAGAAATTCCATCTTGAAATTTAATTTCTTTAGGAAGAAATTGAGGGATTTCAGATTTAAGATTGGTCTGACTGAGCCGTCCGGCTTCGGGACCACGAAGAGGCTTGAATAAAAACCTTCTCCCTGCTGACTAAGGCCAATTTGAACAATCGGTGAGGGGGAACGTCTTGAAACCCCAGTTTGTACCCTTGGGACACTATTTGTAAAACCCACGAGTCCAGGTCCGAATGAATCCAGAACTGACTGAAGAGTTTTAGACGTGCCCCCACTGGTGTGGGCTCCTGCAAGAAAGCCCCAGTGTCATGCAGTGGATTTGGCAGAAGCAGAGGACAATCTCTGGTCCTGCGATCTTGAAGAGGCTACAGACCTCTTCCTTTTCCTTCCTCTACCTGCAAAGAAAGGGGAATCTAAACTTCTTGCATATCTATTGGGCCAAAATGACTGCGGTAGATAATGATGCGTCTTCATCCGTTGACAGGGAACATAGGGCAAGAAGGTTGACTTACCATTGAAATGAGGATGCATCTTGCTGCCTTTCCAATGAAGCAAGTTTAATTTAGTAATAGGTGAAAAACCATCCTTACAAAGGTGTTAATCAGAGACTTGGCTTTGTGGACACTTTTCAGAGAACAAATTTGTTAGCATAAAAATAAAGCCAGAAAATGAAGAGCTGTTTAATCACTCAATTGGATTTTTCTGCCAGCATATTTTTTTTCTCTGCAACCCACTGCTAAATTGTGCTTCCTAGCTGTTTTTATAAAATCACTGAATCAAATCTAACTCTGATTACATCAGAGAAGGCCAGGTACCCTACACCATAACAGGGGGTTTGAAATTTTGACTTGTCTACTTAAAGATCACCAAAATCTGATAACAAGGTCAATTAGGTCCCTGGGTGGGATTGAACCACCAACCTTATGGTTAATAGCCGTACATACTAACTGATTGCGCCACAGAGACACTTTGCGAAAGACCATACTGACAAAGGCTAATAAGCATTCATCTAAAACGTTTCCTAGAAAAACTTTAAAAAGTCAATAATCTGGAGAGTTTTTGTAAGATGTTTCTTCCATCAACCAACGAAGAAACACATTGGTACTTTCCCATGATGAGTGAGTGCTTCAGGATCTCTTGCACTTACATGTGCAGCAGAGTACTGCAATGGAAGCATGCTGGGCCCATAACCCAGAGGTAGGCAGATTGAAACTATCCTCTGCTATTTGCATTTTTTTTTGTTAATTAAAGTAATCCAAAACTGGGATTGATATTTTGGCTCTTTTATTTTTACTTAAAGTACAATAACTTTTACCATTTTAATTTGTTTTAATAGTATATTGACAGTATTGTTTTCTTTCAAAAATCCACTTCATTTTCTTTACCCTATTATTAAAATGGTAATTGACAAAAACAAACTACATTGTCACCAGAAGAGCAATACAAAATGTACAAGTGATATATTAAAATCATCTTTCCAGCTTGAATTTCAATGATGCATTGGGGCAACGATTTTGTGAGAAACATCTTCACCCTTAAATAAAGATTTTCTTAATTCCTTACCTGTGTGCTAATTAGATATCACCTTGTTTTCACATTAAACAGACTTCCACATGAGAAAGCAGCAAGGATGCAGTGGCGTTAATGTTTCCTGGTGTCAACCTGTATTATTTCAGTAGACATTGAAATGAGGATGCATCTTGCTGCCTTTCCAATGAAGCAAGTTTAATTTAGTAATAGGTGAAAAACCATCCTTACAAAGGTGTTAATCAGAGACTTGGCTTTGTGGACACTTTTCAGAGAACAAATTTGTTAGCATAAAAATAAAGCCAGAAAATAAAGAGCTGTTTAATCACTCAATTGGATTTTTCTGCCAGCATATTTTTTTTCTCTGCAAACCACTGCTAAATTGTGCTTCCTAGCTGTTTTTATAAAATCACTGAATCAAATCTAACTCTGATTACATCAGAGAAGGCCAGGTACCCTACACCATAACAGGGGGTTTGAAATTTTGACTTGTCTACTTAAAGATCACCAAAATCTGATAACAAGGTCAATTAGGTCCCTGGGTGGGATTGAACCACCAACCTTTTGGTTAATAGCCGTACATACTAACTGATTGCGCCACAGAGACACTTTGCAAAAGTACATACTGACAAAGGCTAATAAGCATTCATCTAAAACGTTTCCTAGAAAAACTTTAAAAAGTCAATAATCTGGAGAGTTTTTGTAAGATGTTTCTTCCATCAACCAACGAAGAAACACATTGGTACTTTCCCATGATGAGTGAGTGCTTCAGGATCTCTTGCACTTACATGTGCAGCAGAGTACAGCAATGGAAGCATGCTGGGCCCATAACCCAGAGGTAGGCAGATTGAAACTATCCTCTGCTATATGCATTTTTTTGTTTGTTAATTAAAGTAATCCAAAACTGGGATTGATATTTGGCTCTTTTATTTTTACTTAAAGTACAACAACTTTTACCATTTTAATTTATTTTAATAGTATATTGACAGTATTGTTTTCTTTCAAAAATCCACTTCATTTTCTTTACCCTATTATTAAAATGGTAATTGACAAAAACAAACTACATTGTCACCAGAAGAGCAATACAAAATGTACAAGTGATATATTAAAATCATATTTCCAGCTTGAATTTCAATGATGCATTGGGGCAACGATTTTGTGAGAAACATCTTCACCCTTAAATAAAGATTTTCTTAATTCCTTACCCGTGTGCTAATTAGATATCACCTTGTTTTCATATTAAACAGACTTCCACATGAGAAAGCAGCAAGGATGCAGTGGCGTTAATGTTTCCTGGTGTCAACTTGTATTATTTCAGTAGACATTGAAATGAGGATGCATCTTGCTGCCTTTCCAATGAAGCAAGTTTAATTTAGTAATAGGTGAAAAACCATCCTTACAAAGGTGTTAATCAGAGACTTGGCTTTGTGGACACTTTTCAGAGAACAAATTTGTTAGCATAAAAATAAAGCCAGAAAATGAAGAGCTGTTTAATCACTCAATTGGATTTTTCTGCCAGCATATTTTTTTTCTCTGCAACCCACTGCTAAATTGTGCTTCCTAGCTGTTTTTATAAAATCACTGAATCAAATCTAACTCTGATTACATCAGAGAAGGCCAGGTACCCTACACCGTAACAGGGGGTTTGAAATTTTGACTTGTCTACTTAAAGATCACCAAAATCTGATAACAAGGGAAATTAGGTCCCTGGGTGGGATTGAACCACCAACCTTATGGTAAATAGCCGTACATACTAACTGATTGCGCCACAGAGACACTTTGCAAAAGTCCTTACTGACAAAGGCTAATAAGCATTCATCTAAAACGTTTCCTAGAAAAACTTTAAAAAGTCAATAATCTGGAGAGTTTTTGTAAGATGTTTCTTCCATCAACCAATGAAGAAACACATTGGTACTTTCCCATGATGAGTGAGTGCTTCAGGATCTCTTGCACTTACATGTGCAGCAGAGTACTGCAATGGAAGCATGCTGGGCCCATAACCCAGAGGTAGGCAGATTGAAACTATCCTCTGCTATATGCATTTTTTTTTGTTAATTAAAGTAATCCAAAACTGGGACTGATATTTTGTCTTTTATTTTTACTTAAAGTACAATAACTTTTACCATTTTAATTTGTTTTAATAGTATATTGACAGTATTGTTTTCTTTCAAAAATCCACTTCATTTTCTTTACCCTATTATTAAAATGGTAATTGACAAAAACAAACTACATTGTCACCAGAAGAGCAATACAAAATGTACAAGTGATATATTAAAATCATCTTTCCAGCTTGAATTTCAATGATGCATTGGGGCAACGATTTTGTGAGAAAACATCTTCACCCTTAAATAAAGATTTTCTTAATTCCTTACCTGTGTGCTAATTAGATATCACCTTGTTTTCACATTAAACAGACTTCCACATGAGAAAGCAGCAAGGATGCAGTGGCGTTAATGTTTCCTGGTGTCAACCTGTATTATTTCAGTAGACATTGAAATGAGGATACATCTTGCTGCCTTTCCAATGAAGCAAGTTTAATTTAGTAATAGGTGAAAAACCATCCCTACAAAGGTGTTAATCAGAGACTTGGCTTTGTGGACACTTTTCAGAGAACAAATTTGTTAGCATAAAAATAAAGCCAGAAAATGAAGAGCTGTTGAATCACGCAATTTGATTTTTTTGCCAGCATATTTCTTTTTCTCTGCAACCCACTGCTAAATTGTGCTTCCTAGCTGTTTTTATAAAATCACTGAATCAAATCTAACTCTGATTACATCAGAGAAGGCCAGGTACCCTACACCATAACAGGGGGTATGAAATTTGACTTGTCTACTTAAAGATCACCAAAATCTCATAACAAGGTCAATTACGTCCCTGGGTGGGATTGAACCACCAACCTTTTGGTTAATAGCCGTACACACTAACTGATTGCGCCACAGAGACACTTTTCAAAAGTACATACTGACAAATGCTAATAAGCATTCATCTAAAACGTTTCCTAGAAAAACTTAAAAAAGTCAATAATCTGGAGCGTTTTTGTAAGATGTTTCTTCTATCAACCAACGAAGAAACACATTGGTACTTTCCCATGATGAATGAGTGATTCAGGATCTCTTGCACTTACATGTGCAGCAGAGTACAGCAATGGAAGCATGCTGGGCCCATAACCCAGAGGTAGGCAGATTGAAACTATCCTCTGCTATATGCATTTTTTTTTTGTTAATTAAAGTAATCCAAAACTGGGATTGATATTTTGGCTCTTTTATTTTTACTTAAAGTACAATAACTTTTACCATTTTAATTTGTTTTAATAGTATATTGACAGTATTGTTTTCTTTCAAAAATCCACTTCATTTTCTTTACCCTATTATTAAAATGGTAATTGACAAAAACAAACTACATTGTCACCAGAAGAGCAATACAAAATGTACAAGTGATATATTAAAATCATCTTTCCAGCTTGAATTTCAATGATGCATTGGGTCAACAAATTTGTGAGAAACATCTTCACCCTTAAATAAAGATTTTCTTAATTCCTTACCTGTGTGCTAATTAGATATCACCTTGTTTTCACATTAAACAGACTTCCACATGAGAAAGCAGCAAGGAAGCAGTGGCGTTAATGTTTCCTGGTATCAACTTGTATTATTTCAGTAGACATTGAAATGAGGATGCATCTTGCTGCCTTTCCAATGAAGCAAGTTTAATTTAGTAATAGGTGAAAAACCATCCTTACAAAGGTGTTAATCAGAGACTTGGCTTTGTGGACACTTTTCAGAGAACAAATTTGTTAGCATAAAAATAAAGCCAGAAAACGAAGAGCTGTTTAATCACTGGATTGGATTTTTCTGCCAGCATATTTTTTTTCTCTGCAACCCACTGCTAAATTGTGCTTCCTAGCTGTTTTTTTATAAAATCACTGAATAAAATCTAACTCTGATTACATCAGAGAAGGCCATGTACCCTACACCATAAGAGGGGGTTTGAAATTTTGACTTGTCTACTTAAATATCACCAAAATCTGATCACAAGTTTAATTACGTCCCTAGGTGGGATTGAACCACCAACCTTTCGGTTAATAGCCAAACACACTAACCGATTGCGCCACAGAGACACTTTGCAAAAAGTGCATACTGACAAAGGCTAATAAGCATACATCTAGAACGTTTCCTAGAAAAACATTAAAAAATCAATAATCTGGAGAGTTTTTGTAAGATGTTTCTTCTATCAACCAACGAAGAAACACATTGGTACTTTCCCATGATGAGTGAGTGCTTCAGGATCTCTTGCACTTACATGTGCAGCAGAGTACAGCAATGGAAGCATGCTGGGCCCATAACCCAGAGGTAGGCAGATTGAAACTATCCTCTGCTATATGCATTTTTTTTGTTAATTAAAGTAATCCAAAACTGGGATTGATATTTTGGCTCTTTTATTTTTACTTAAAGTACAATAACTTTTACCATTTTAATTTGTTTTAATAGTATATTGACAGTATTGTTTTCTTTCAAAAATCCACTTAATTTTCTTTACCCTATTATTAAAATGGTAATTGACAAAAACAAACTACATTGTCACCAGAAGAGCAATACAAAATGTACAAGTGATATATTAAAATCATCTTTCCAGCTTGAATTTCAATGATGCATTGGGGAAACGATTTTGTGAGAAACATCTTCACCCTTAAATAAAGATTTCTTAATTCCTTACCTGTGTGATAATTAGATATCACCTTGTTTTCGCATTAAACAGACTTCCACATGAGAAAGCAGCAAGGATGCAGTGGCGTTAATGTTTCCTGGTGTCAACTTGTATTATTTCAGTAGACATTGAAATGAGGATGCATCTTGCTGCCTTTCCAATGAAGCAAGTTTAATTTAGTAATAGGTGAAAAACCATCCTTACAAAGGTGTTAATCAGAGACTTGGCTTTGTGGACACTTTTCAGAGAACAAATTTGTTAGCATAAAAATAAAGCCAGAAAATGAAGAGCTGTTTAATCACTCAATTGGCCATTCAAGCCTATACATCTACCCAAGATATAGACAAAGGAGGGGGAATGCACCTGACTCAAGCGCAGTGGAGAATGATTTCAACGTTGTGCAAGGTTCTGCAATCCTTTGAACTTGCCACACGTGAAGTCAGTTCAGACACTGCCAGCCTGAGTCAGGTCATTCCCCTCATCAGGCTTTTGCAGAAGAAGCTGGAGACATTGATGGAGGAGCTAAAACAGAGCGATTCCGCTAGGCATGTGGGACTTGTGGATGGAGCCCTTAATTCGCTTAACCAGGATTCAATCTGTTGAAATCAGAGCAATAAATTTTGGCCACCGTGCTCGATCCTAGATTTAAAACCTACATTGTATCTCTCTTTCCTGCAGACACAAGTCTGCAGAGGTTCAAAGACCTGCTGGTGAGAAAATTGTCAAGTCAAGCGGAACGTGACCCGTCAACAGCTCCTCCTTCACATTCTCCCGCAACTGGGGGTGCGAGGAAAAGGCTAAGAATTCCGAGCCCACCCGCTGGCGGTGATGCAGGGCAGTCTGGAGTGAGTGCTGACATCTGGTCCGGACTGAAGGACCTGGCAACGATTACTGACATGTCGTCTACTGTCACTGCATATGATTCTGTCACCTTTGAAAGAATGGTGGAGGATTATATGAGTGACCGCATCCAGGTAGGCACGTCAGACAGTCCGTATGTATACTGGCAGGAAAAAGAGGCAATTTGGAGGCCCTTGCACAAACTGGCTTTATTCTACCTAAGTTGCCCTCCCTCCAGTGTGTACTCCAAAAGAGTGTTTAGTGCGGCCGCTCACCTTGTCAGCAATCGGCGTACGAGGTTACTTCCAGAAAATGTGGAGAAGATGATGATCATCAAAATTAATTATAATCAATTCCTCCGTGGAGACATTCACCAGCAATTGCCTCCAGAAAGTACACAGGGATCTGAGATGGTGGATTCCAGTGGGGACGAATTAATAATCTGTGAGGAGGGCGATGTACACAGTGAAAGGGGTGAGGAATCGGAGGATGATGAGGTGAACATCTTGCCTCTGTAGAGCCAGTTTGTGCAAGGAGAGATTGATTGCTTCTTTTTTGGTGGGGGTCCAAACCAACCAGTCATTTCAGTCAGCCGTGTGGCAGACCCTGTTGCTGAAATGATGGGTTCGTCAATGTTTTTCTTTTCAATCTAAGCCCCTGCAGTTTTTTGTAAGAATCTGCTTCGCTATGATGATCAACAAGTCACAAGGGCAAACACTCAGGGCTGGAGGCGTAGATCTTAGGACCAGCTGCTACAAGCATGGCAAAGGTGTCACTATCATTGGTGACACCCAGAGAGGCAGCGAGGGAGATTGTAATGCAGTGCGCGCAGATAAGCAGCGCAATGGTAAAATGGAGGCATGGTCTCATAGGTAGGGGTGTGGCCTGTTGGCCTGAATCTCCATTTTGTTGCTCCGGGTATCCCGGGGGTTGAGTGCTGCACCCGGGGACTAGTGTGTGAGTGGTGCTGGCTCCTGCACAGTGACAGAAACTGGGTGTTGCACGTAATGTCACAGTGAAACACCCATATTCTGCCACTGAAGAGGAGCCGGCACTTTGGTATCACCCCCCTTGGCGGGTGACACTCGGGTGTGGGCCGCAACCCCGTTGTGATGCCACTGACCCATGGGAAGCTTTACGTGGCTTACCCATGTGTTAGTAGCCCCAAGCATCTTTTGTGTTAGTCCCTGAAGAAAAACTTCAAATATTTACAAATACATTTTGTAATCAATGGGCCTAATTCAGTAAGGATTGCAAATTCTGCTAAGTAACAGAATTTGCAATCCTTTGGTTCGCATGCTGGGGCCACCCAGCATGCCGCCTCCCTTCTTGACCACGCTGAAATTGCAGTCGCAGTGCAGTTCAGCGTGATCATAAAAAATGGGTTAGCCTCCTGTTGGTGTAGACTGTATGTGTGCGCAGGAAGCCGCCACCATTTTTGTGATCGCAGCTGCTGCATGTGATGTCATGCAACCGCTCTGACCACGCCTCCTGTTTCTCCGTTGCCGACCCCATTTTGAAGCCCTGCCCACGCACCGCTCCATCTCCGACTTGGAAATGGAGTGTTGCTGACCCCCCCCCCAGCACCGATTGACAGTCAGAGGCGATCGCATTAACTACGGGGTGCCGCAGAAAATGCAGGCGCATGCGTATGCTCTTAGCAATTTTTGCAGTTGGACTGCTTCTTGCGATTGCAATCCAACCTGAATCAGGCTCTATTACCTATCACAATGCACTGCGGGTAGTACAAAATGGGGTTAATATAAGAGAAAACCCCCCAGAGCTGTGCTCCTTAACTGTCCCTGGTGGCTAGTGGAGCGGCTGCCCAGTAATCAGTGTCCACGCCAGTGCGCACATGGCCCGCCCCCTACAGCCACGCTGGATCACGGTATAGTGTGGGCACAGAAGTCCCTTACCTCCCTTTCATCAGCGGCCTCGTGATCCCGGAGGGCGGTGTGTGTGTGACTGACCTTAGGAA
Organism: Pseudophryne corroboree; assembly: GCF_028390025.1. NCBI lineage: Eukaryota > Metazoa > Chordata > Amphibia > Anura > Myobatrachidae > Pseudophryne > Pseudophryne corroboree. Next base: position 210,154 of record NW_026970253.1, read on the forward strand.
GAAACCGGAGCCTCCGCTGCAGTGACCCAGCAACCAGGGCGCGGGAGTATACTGCGCCGCTGGGAGTGATGGAGCTGCAGTAAAGATGTCTATTAGACCTAGCCTGCTGCAGCCCTTGTAGATTCTTATAAAAAAAAGTTCTTCTTTTCTTGTCAAAATTAATAGCTAAGAATAGGCTGCCTGAGGCAGCCCCCTCTTAAGTGGCCTGCTACTGAAGGCACCAACTACAAACTGAGCTCCCTGTTCATGGAAGCGAGGTTATAGAGGAGGGGGCGCTGAGCATCTTGGGAACAGTCAAAAGCTTTGAGCCTGTTGGTGCCTCAGATCAAGATCCTACTCTACACCCCAATGTGAATCCTTATGGAGTCCAGTGTACCCCACAGAAGAAATGAATGTGTCACACCCATTGGCAGCAACATTAGAATAGCTGCTGATGGGCACAATTGAGAAAGGAAGGGGGGAAAACATTTGAATCCAGCACATATATGTAATTTGAATATGTAATTTGTACCTTCCTACTTTAAAATGTAATGGATGAACCTCACCCTGTGAGAACTATCTTCATGATCAAGAGATCTCATACGCAAGAAAAGCATGTGCTGGGATAGGGCTGTGGAGGGCGGCTGCTCGGGCACACACCCGTCAAGTTAAGGAGATTCAACTGAGGAAGCACAAGGGAACTGCAGGGAGACCACATATTTTCAGATGAACATGAGAGGGCGGAAGGCTGCCTAATACTGAAGCACCCTCAAACATCAAACCATATGCAACAACTAGTACAAGCATTCCTGGGGAAAGGTCTGCAGCAGACGGATTTGCATACGGTGATGTCATCCAAGCAATGGGCATAGTTGGCTGCAACCCTCGTCTGCATATGAAAAGAGAAAATGGTCACGCAGGGCATGGCGGCCTTTGTGGGGTTGCGCTTGGATGACCCCTAGATCGCTTTATACACCCCCATCAGTGTGGGGCTCATGTTGGCCATGCCCAAGCCCCTGAAGCATTCAAGCTGATTTCTTGCAGCAGCTGGACCCAGTAACAGCTCCAGAGTTGCTCTACAAGACAAGTAAAAGGGTGTGAGCCCTGCAGCACCACCTGTAGTTTGCATACACACATATATAGGACAGCATCTCTTATATGCCCCAGGGGCAATAAAATAGTAGCCTTATCTAGGGTATCCGTCCATGCCGCTACAGCACTACACACCCAGGCCGACGCAATTGCCGGTCTGAGTAAGGTACCTGAATGTGTATAAATGGACTTCAGGGTAATCTCCTGTTTGCGGTCAGCAGACTCTTTGAGGGTAGCCGTATCCTGGGACGGGAGGGCTACCTTCTTGGATAAGCGTGTTAATGCTTTGTCCACCCAAGGGGAGGATTCCCATCGTAACCTATCCGTTGATGGGAAAGGGGAATCCTTTTGGAAATCTGCAGGAGATTCCCAAGCTTTTTCACATAACTCGTTCAGCTCGTGTGAGGGGGGAAAGGTTACCTCAGGCTTCTTTCCCTTGTACATATGTACCCTCTTGTCAGGGATAGGGGGCTCCTCTGTGATGTGCAAAACATCTTTTATTGCCATAATCATATATCAAATGTATTTTGCCAATTTTGGCTGTAACTTTGCATCATCGTAATCGACACTGGAGTCAGAATCCGTGTCGGTATCTGTGTCAACAATCTGGATAGTGGGCGCTTATGAGACCCTGACAGTCCCTGCGACATAGGATTAGGCATTGGTTGAGACCCTGACTGTCCCAAAGCTTCTGCCTTGTCTAATCTTTTGTGCAATGAGTTTACACTAGCATTTTAAACATTCCACATATCCATCCAATCAGGTGTCGGCGGAGACACCACGTTCATTTGCTCCCGCTCCTCTCTAATATAGCCTTCTTCCTCAGACATGTCGACACACGCGTACCGACACACCACACACACAGGGAATACTTTTACTGAAGACATTTCCCCCACAAGGCCCTTTGGAGAGACAGAGAGAGAGTATGCCAGCACATACCCCAGCGCTATATAACCCAGGAATAGCACAGTAACTTAATGTTTGAACAATCGGTGAGGGGGAACATCTTGAAACCCCAGTTTGTACCCTTGGGACACTATTTGTAAAACACACAAGTCCATGTCCAAATGAATCCAGAACTGACTGAAGAGTTTTAGACGTGCCCCCACTGGTGCGGGCTCCTGCAAGAGAGCCCCAGCGTCATGCAGTGGATTTGGCAGAAGCAGAGGATGATCTCTGCTCCTGCGATCTTGAAGAGGATGCAGACCTCTTCTCTCTTCTCCTTCCTCTACCTGCAAAGAAAGGGGAATCTTAACTTCTTGCATATCTATTGGGCCGAAATGACTGCATCAGATAATGATGCGTCTTCATCCGTTGGGAGGGAACATAGGGCAAGAAGGTTGACTTACCTGCGGGAGCTGCCGAGATCAAATTAACTAGGCAGTCACCAAACAAGGCTTCACCTTCATAGGGAAGAGACTCCCTTTCTTCTTGGAGTCAGCATCAGAATTCTCTTGGTGAATCCACAATGCCCTCCTTTCCGACACTGCCATGAAATTGGCCCGTGAACTCAAGAGTCCTATATCCCTTGCAGTCTCACGTAAGTATGCTGCAGTGTCCTTGATATGATACAACGTAAGGAGTATCCCATCTCTCCAGGGTATCTATATCGGATGACAAGGTATTCGACCAATTCTTGAATACTACTACTCACCCATGCACATGTAATGGCAGGTCTAAGTAATGTACCCGTGGTTACATAACTAGAAATAATGTAGCTTCCTGCATACGATCCGCTGGATTTGTGACAGGGCCCCGTGCAGAACAGGGGGTGACTCCCACTTTATTCTGTCCGCGGCGGGAAATGAATAAACAACCAGAATCCTTTTGGGGATTTGAAACCATCTTGTCGAGCTGGCCCAGACTTTCTCAAACAGAGATGGAGGAACGTTACATCAGCTTTCATTATATATCTATATATACATACATATAGACCCCTTTGTCAGGAACAGCAGGGTCTTCAGTGATTTTAATATGTCCTTAATATCCACAATCATGTACTGAATGCTCCTTGCCAATATTGGATCTAATCAGGAAACATTATGGTCGACATAAGTATCAGTATCCGTGTCAGTATCAGTGTGTAGTAACTGGGCAAAATAACATTTTTGCGACCCAGCGGGGCCTGAGGGAAAAGAAACATAGCCATGAATATCACATCTATTCTCTACGTCTGTGTCTGGGACACAGATTTATCCAACCTTACTCTGATATTACTGAAACATTTACCAAGTCAGTTATTGGTGGTGCCAACAGGGCCACCATCATATGTCTGCATTCCTAATATAGTTTCCTCTTGGGAAAAACATTCAGCCACCGACATGTTGACACACATATACCAAGTACCCACAGACACACCGGCTTATGGGGGACAGACCGTCAGTAAATCTGTCAGAGGGACACAGAGGATTTTTCAGCTCACAATCCAGCGCCAAAAGTACACAGTCTGGGAAATAATAAACTCTATAGTGATAGACTTGTAATGCTCTAAAGATGTTCTGGTGAGGTGAGGAAGAAGCCCCGCCGCTGTAATGGCGCGTATCTGTCCCGCTCAGAAATAATTAATTACGCTAGTGGGGTAAGGACAGTGCCCAGGCACTAATGTCCACTTTTTCCAGCCTTTTGTGAGGAATTTATGCTGCCCAGGGTGCCCCCCCCCCCTGTGCCCTGCACCCTGCAGTGCCTGTGTTTGTGTGTGAGCATGGCGCGCAGCGTTCCGCTCGCTGCTCGGTACCTCAGAATGCCGTCACTGAAGAAGAAGTCTCTGTTCTTCTGCTACTCACCTGTCTTCTGGCTCTGTAAGGGGGTGACGGCAGGCTTCGGGAGTGTGCATCTAGGCGTACCCAGCGATCAGCACCCTCAGGAGCTAATGGTGTCCTGTCAGCCTGAAGCAGAGCCATTGAACTCACTAGAAGTTGGTCATACTTCTCTCCCCTAAGTCCCACGAAGCAGGGAGACTGTTGCCAGCAGCCTCCCTGAAAATAAAAAAAACTAACAAGTCTTTTCAGAGAAACTCAGTAGAGCTCCCCTGTAGTGCATCCAGTATCACTGCGCACAATACTAAAACTGGAGTCTGGAGGAGGGGCATAGAGGGAGGAGACAGTTCACACCCTTTGAAAGTCTTAAAGTGCCCATGTCTCCTGCGGATCCCGTCTATACCCCATGGTTCTTAATGTGACCCCAGCATCCTCTAGGACGTATGAGAAAACAAATAACGCACACACGAGGAGGAGAGAACTAAGGAAGCTATAAGGAGAAGAGGGGAGGGAGGGGGGGTTGAAAGGTAAGGTAGTAAAGGCATATTGGATAAACTACAACCTTATAGATTATTCATTAATGTACCAGTAGTTAGAAGTAGAAGAGCTCTAACAGAAACCACAAAGCTTATCTAAAGCCACACCACACTGGATATGCCCAATCTCATTTGATTTTTGAAGCAAAGCAGTATTGGACTTTGTTAATACATGGATGGGAGACTGCTTGGTAGTATCAGATTCTTTAGGTGTTTTTAAACTACCAACACCATTTTCTTGGTACATTTAATTTTTACATGTATTCTTTTATGTACCAGAAGTTAGAAGTAGAAGAGCTGTAACAGAAACCACCAGCTCATCTACAGCCACAGCACACTGGATTTGCCCAATCTCTCCTGATCATGGAAGCTGAGCAGTGTTGGTCCTGGTTTTAGTACTTGGATGGGAGACCACAAGGAAATACCAGGAGCTGTGTGTATTTTTTCAATACTAACTAGAGATGAGCGCCTGAAATTTTTCGGGTTTTGTGTTTTGGTTTTGGGTTCGGTTCCGCGGCCGTGTTTTGGGTTCGAACGCGTTTTGGCAAAACCTCACCGAATTTTTTTTGTCGGATTCGGGTGTGTTTTGGATTCGGGTGTTTTTTTCAAAAAACACTAAAAAACAGCTTAAATCATAGAATTTGGGGGTCATTTTGATCCCAAAGTATTATTAACCTCAAAAACCATAATTTACACTCATTTTCAGTCTATTCTGAATACCTCACACCTCACAATATTATTTTTAGTCCTAAAATTTGCACCGAGGTCGCTGTGTGAGTAAGATAAGCGACCCTAGTGGCCGACACAAACACCGGGCCCATCTAGGAGTGGCACTGCAGTGTCACGCAGGATGTCCCTTCCAAAAAACCCTCCCCAAACAGCACATGACGCAAAGAAAAAAAGAGGCGCAATGAGGTAGCTGTGTGAGTAAGATTAGCGACCCTAGTGGCCGACACAAACACCGGGCCCATCTAGGAGTGGCACTGCAGTGTCACGCAGGATGGCCCTTCCAAAAAACCCTCCCCAAACAGCACATGACGCAAAGAAAAAAAGAGGCGCAATGAGGTAGCTGTGTGAGTAAGATTAGCGACCCTAGTGGCCGACACAAACACCGGGCCCATCTAGGAGTGGCACTGCAGTGTCACGCAGGATGTCCCTTCCAAAAAACCCTCCCCAAACAGCACATGACGCAAAGAAAAAAAGAGGCGCAATGAGGTAGCTGTGTGAGTAAGATTAGCGACCCTAGTGGCCGACACAAACACCGGGCCCATCTAGGAGTGGCACTGCAGTGTCACGCAGGATGTCCCTTCCAAAAAACCCTCCCCAAACAGCACATGACGCAAAGAAAAAAAGAGGCGCAATGAGGTAGCTGACTGTGTGAGTAAGATTAGCGACCCTAGTGGCCGACACAAACACCGGGCCCATCTAGGAGTGGCACTGCAGTGTCACGCAGGATGGCCCTTCCAAAAAACCCTCCCCAATCAGCACATGATGCAAAGAAAAAGAAAAGAAAAAAGAGGTGCAAGATGGAATTGTCCTTGGGCCCTCCCACCCACCCTTATGTTGTATAAACAAAACAGGACATGCACACTTTAACCAACCCATCATTTCAGTGACAGGGTCTGCCACACGACTGTGACTGATATGACGGGTTGGTTTGGACCCCCCCCAAAAAAGAAGCAATTAATCTCTCATTGCACAAACTGGCTCTACAGAGGCAAGATGTCCACCTCATCTTCACCCTCCGATATATCACCGTGTACATCCCCCTCCTCACAGATTATCAATTCGTCCCCACTGGAATCCACCATCTCAGCTCCCTGTGTACTTTGTGGAGGCAATTGCTGCTGGTCAATGTCTCCGCGGAGGAATTGATTATAATTCATTTTAATGAACATCATCTTCTCCACATTTTCTGGATGTAACCTCGTACGCCGATTGCTGACAAGGTGAGCGGCGGCACTAAACACTCTTTCGGAGTACACACTTGTGGGAGGGCAACTTAGGTAGAATAAAGCCAGTTTGTGCAAGGGCCTCCAAATTGCCTCTTTTTCCTGCCAGTATAAGTACGGACTGTGTGACGTGCCTACTTGGATGCGGTCACTCATATAATCCTCCACCATTCTATCAATGTTGAGAGAATCATATGCAGTGACAGTAGACGACATGTCCGTAATCGTTGTCAGGTCCTTCAGTCCGGACCAGATGTCAGCATCAGCAGTCGCTCCAGACTGCCCTGCATCACCGCCAGCGGGTGGGCTCGGAATTCTGAGCCTTTTCCTCGCACCCCCAGTTGCGGGAGAATGTGAAGGAGGAGATGTTGACAGGTCGCGTTCCGCTTGACTTGACAATTTTGTCACCAGCAGGTCTTTCAACCCCAGCAGACTTGTGTCTGCCGGAAAGAGAGATCCAAGGTAGGCTTTAAATCTAGGATCGAGCACGGTGGCCAAAATGTAGTGCTCTGATTTCAACAGATTGACCACCCGTGAATCCTTGTTAAGCGAATTAAGGGCTCCATCCACAAGTCCCACATGCCTAGCGGAATCGCTCCATGTTAGCTCCTCCTTCAATGTCTCCAGCTTCTTCTGCAAAAGCCTGATGAGGGGAATGACCTGACTCAGGCTGGCAGTGTCTGAACTGACTTCACGTGTGGCAAGTTCAAAGGGCATCAGAACCTTGCACAACGTTGAAATCATTCTCCACTGCGCTTGAGACAGGTGCATTCCACCTACTATATCGTGCTCAATTGTATAGGCTTGAATGGCCTTTTGCTGCTCCTCCAACCTCTGAAGCATATAGAGGGTTGAATTCCACCTCGTTACCACTTCTTGCTTCAGATGATGGCAGGGCAGGTTCAGTAGTTTTTGGTGGTGCTTCAGTCTTCTGTACGTGGTGCCTGTACGCCGAAAGTGTCCCGCAATTCTTCTGGCCACCGACAGCATCTCTTGCACGCCCCTGTCGTTTTTTAAAAAATTCTGCACCACCAAATTCAAGGTATGTGCAAAACATGGGACGTGCTGGAATTTGCCCATATTTAATGCACACACAATATTGCTGGCGTTGTCCGATGCCACAAATCCACAGGAGAGTCCAATTGGGGTAAGCCATTCCGCGATGATCTTCCTCAGTTGCCGTAAGAGGTTTTCAGCTGTGTGCGTATTCTGGAAAGCGGTGATACAAAGCGTAGCCTGCCTAGGAAAGAGTTGGCGTTTGCGAGATGCTGCTACTGGTGCCGCCGCTGCTGTTCTTGCGGCGGGAGTCCATACATCTACCCAGTGGGCTGTCACAGTCATATAGTCCTGACCCTGCCCTGCTCCACTTGTCCACATGTCCGTGGTTAAGTGGACATTGGGTACAACTGCATTTTTTAGGACACTGGTGAGTCTTTTTCTGACGTCCATGTACATTCTCGGTATCGCCTGCCTAGAGAAGTGGAACCTAGATGGTATTTGGTAACGGGGGCACACTGCCTCAATAAATTGTCTAGTTCCCTGTGAACTAACGGCGGATACCGGACGCACGTCTAACACCAACATAGTTGTCAAGGCCTCAGTTATCCGCTTTGCAGTAGGATGACTGCTGTGATATTTCATCTTCCTCGCAAAGGACTGTTGAACAGTCAATTGCTTACTGGAAGTAGTACAAGTGGGCTTACGACTTCCCCTCTGGGATGACCATCGACTCCCAGCGGCAACAACAGCAGCGCCAGCAGCAGTAGGCGTTACACGCAAGGATGCATCGGAGGAATCCCAGGCAGGAGAGGACTCGTCAGAATTGCCAGTGACATGGCCTGCAGGACTATTGGCATTCCTGGGGAAGGAGGAAATTGACACTGAGGGAGTTGGTGGGGTGGTTTGCGTGAGCTTGGTTACAAGAGGAAGGGATTTACTGGTCAGTGGACTGCTTCCGCTGTCACCCAAAGTTTTTGAACTTGTCACTGACTTATTATGAATGCGCTGCAGGTGACGTATAAGGGAGGATGTTCCGAGGTGGTTAACGTCCTTACCCCTACTTATTACAGCTTGACAAAGGGAACACACGGCTTGACACCTGTTGTCCGCATTTCTGGTGAAATACCTCCACACCGAAGAGCTGATTTTTTTGGTATTTTCACCTGGCATGTCAACGGCCATATTCCTCCCACGGACAACAGGTGTCTCCCCGGGTGCCTGACTTAAACAAACCACCTCACCATCAGAATCCTCCTGGTCAATTTCCTCCCCAGCGCCAGCAACACCCATATCCTCCTCATCCTGGTGTACTTCAACACTGACATCTTCAATCTGACTATCAGGAACTGGACTGCGGGTGCTCCTTCCAGCACTTGCAGGGGGCGTGCAAATGGTGGAAGGCGCATGCTCTTCACGTCCAGTGTTGGGAAGGTCAGGCATCGCAACCGACACAATTGGACTCTCCTTGTGGATTTGGGATTTCGAAGAATGCACAGTTCTTTGCTGTGCTGCTTTTGCCAGCTTGAGTCTTTTCATTTTTCTAGCGAGAGGCTGAGTGCTTCCATCCTCATGTGAAGCTGAACCACTAGCCATGAACATAGGCCAGGGCCTCAGCCGTTCCTTGCCACTCCGTGTGGTAAATGGCATATTGGCAAGTTTACGCTTCTCCTCCGACAATTTTATTTTAGGTTTTGGAGTCCTTTTTTTTCTGATATTTGGTGTTTTGGATTTGACATGCTCTGTACTATGACATTGGGCATCGGCCTTGGCAGACGACGTTGCTGGCATTTCATCGTCTCGGCCATGACTAGTGGCAGCAGCTTCAGCACGAGGTGGAAGTGGATCTTGATCTTTCCCTAATTTTGGAACCTCAACATTTTTGTTCTCCATATTTTAATAGGCACAACTAAAAGGCACCTCAGGTAAACAATGGAGATGGATACTAGTATACAATTATGGACTGCCTGCCGACTGCAGACACAGAGGTAGCCACAGCCGTGAACTACCGTACTGTACTGTGTCTGCAGCTAATATAGACTGGTTGATAAAGAGAAGATGTCTATGTAACTATGTATGTATAAAGAAGACTGAAAAAAATCCACGGTTAGGTGGTATACAATTATGGACGGACTGCCTGCCGAGTGCAGACACAGAGGTAGCCACAGCCGTGAACTACCGTACTGTACTGTGTCTGCAGCTAATATAGACTGGTTGATAAAGAGAAGATGTCTATGTAACTATGTATGTATAAAGAAGAATGAAAAAAAACCACGGTTAGGTGGTATACAATTATGGACGGACTGCCTGCCGAGTGCAGACACAGAGGTAGCCACAGCCGTGAACTACCGTACTGTACTGTGTCTGCAGCTAATATAGACTGGTTGATAAAGAGAAGATGTCTATGTAACTATGTATGTATAAAGAAGAATGGAAAAAATCCACGGTTAGGTGGTATTACAATTATGGACGGACTGCCTGCCGAGTGCAGAGACACAGAGGTAGCCACAGCCGTGAACTACCGTACTGTGTCTGCTGCGACTGGATGATAAATGATATAAAAAATATATATATATCACTACTGCAGCCGGACAGGTATATATTATATATTATATAATGACGGACCTGCTGGACACTGTCTGTCAGCAGAATGAGTTTTATTTTTATAGAATAAAAAAAAAAAAACACACAAGTGAAGTCACACGACGAGTGTTTAACTTTTTCAGGCAATCACAATATAAGTATACTACTAACTATACTGGTGGTCAGTGTGGTCAGGTCACTGGTCAGTCACACTGGCAGTGGCACTCCTGCAGCAAAAGTGTGCACTGTTTAATTTTAATATAATATGTACTCCTGGCTCCTGCTATAACCTATAACTGGCACTGCAGTAGTGCTCCCCAGTCTCCCCCACAATTATAAGCTGTGTGAGCTGAGCAGTCAGACAGATATATAATATATATAGATGATGCAGCACACTGGCCTGAGCCTGAGCAGTGCACACAGATATGGTATGTGACTGACTGAGTCACTGTGTGTATCGCTTTTTTCAGGCAGAGAACGGATATATTAAATAAACTGCACTGTGTGTCTGGTGGTCACTCACTATATAATATATTATGTACTCCTGGCTCCTGCTATAACCTATAACTGGCACTGCAGTAGTGCTCCCCAGTCTCCCCCACAATTATAAGCTGTGTGAGCTGAGCAGTCAGACAGATATATATAATATTATATATAGATAATAGATGATGCAGCACACTGGCCTGAGCCTGAGCAGTGCACACAGATATGGTATGTGACTGACTGAGTCACTGTGTGTATCGCTTTTTTCAGGCAGAGAACGGATATATTAAATAAACTGCACTGTGTGTCTGGTGGTCACTCACTATATAATATATTATGTACTCCTGGCTCCTGCTATAACCTATAACTGGCACTGCAGTAGTGCTCCCCAGTCTCCCCCACAATTATAAGCTGTGTGAGCTGAGCAGTCAGACAGATATATATAATATTATATATAGATAATAGATGATGCAGCACACTGGCCTGAGCCTGAGCAGTGCACACAGATATGGTATGTGACTGAGTCACTGTGTGCTGTGTATCACTTTTTTCAGGCAGAGAACGGATTATAAAGTAAACTGCACTGTCCTCACTAGTAAACTCTCTCCACTCAGTCTCTACACTTCTACAGTAACAGTACTCCTCCTAGTCAGCTCCAGTAAATCTCTCTCAGTCTCTTATAATCTAAATGGAGAGGACGCCAGCCATGACCTCTCCCTATCAATCTCAATGCACGTGTGAAAATGGCGGCGACGCGCGGCTCCTTATATAGAATCCGAGTCTCGCGATAGAATCCGAGCCTCGCGAGAATCCGACAGCGTCATGATGACGTTCGGGCGCGCTCGGGTTAACCGAGCAAGGCGGGAAGATCCGAGTCTGCTCGGACCCGTGAAAAAAACCATGAAGTTCTGGCGGGTTCGGATTCAGAGAAACCGAACCCGCTCATCTCTAATACTAACACCGTTCTCTTGATGCATTCCATTTTGAAACATTGGGGCAGATCTATTAAGCCTGGTGAACTGATAAAGTGCAAGGTGATAAAGTACCAGCCAGTCAGCTCCTAACTGTCATTTTTCAAACCCAGCCTGTGACATGGCAATTAGGAGCTGATTGGCTGGTACTTTATCACCATGCAAATTATCATTTCACCAGGTTTAATAAATCGGCTGCTTACTCATTTATGTACGAGTAGTTAGAAGTAGAAGAACTCTAACAGAAACCACTAAGCTCATCTACAGCCACACCACACTGTATATGCCCAATATCACCTGATTTTAGGCCTGGTTTGTTCTTGGATGTGAGACCACCTGGGAATACCAGGTGCTGTAGGTAGTTTTATACTACCAACACCGTTCTCTTGATGCATTATATTTTGAAACTTATTCATTGATGTACCAGTAGTTAGAAGTAGAAGTTAGAAACAGCAAAAATCATCTACAGCCGCATCACACTGGATATGTCCAATCTCATCTGATGTTGGAAGCTAAGCAGTGTTGTGCCTGGTTAGTTTTTGGATTTCAGGTCCTGCCTTCTGGTTTGGCCACGGCACCTCGGAAATTCACCAAGGTCATGGCCGTGATGACGACCCTTCACCATCGGTGGACCAGGGAGGAATCTCTCCTCCCGATAAACATTCTGGAATTGCGGGCAGTGTTCAATTCATTGACACTGGCCCTGCCTCTAGTACAGAACAGGCCTGTTCAAGTACAATCGGACAACGACACCACGGTAGTGTACACAAATCATCAAGGCGGCACTCGAAATTGCATGGCAAAGCTGGAAGTATCAAAAATCCTCAGTTGGGTAGAACGTCATCTGCCAGCAATATCGGCAGTGTTCATTCCCGGAGTCCTCAACTGGGAAGCGGATTTCCTCAGTCGTCAGTACGTTCACGCTGGAGAGTGGAGAGGCCGCAGCAGAAATGTCTGCACTGGTGTCAGTAGGTGACTGAGGCAGGGATGACTGGGAGATAGTGGGTGACTGAAGCATGTATGACTGGGAGATAGTGGGTGACTGAGGCCGGGGTGACTGGGAGATAGTCAGTGACTAAGGCAGGGGTGATAGGGATATAGTGGATGACTGTGGCAGGGGTGACAGGGACAGTAGGAGACTGAGGCAGGGGTGACAGGGATAGTGGGTGACTGAGGCAGGGGTGATAGGGTGACAGTGGGTGACTGAGGCAGAGGTGACAGGGATAGTGGGTGACTGAGGTAGGGGTGATATGGAGATAGTGGTTGACTGAGGCAGGGGTGACAGAGATAGTGGGTGACTAAAGCAGGGGTGACTGGTATAGTGGGTGACTGAGGCAGGGGTCGCAGGTATAGTGGTTAACTGAGGCAGCGGTGACTGGGAGATAGTGGGTAACTGGGGCAGGGGTGACAGGGAAAGTGTGTGACTCAGGCAGGGGTGATAGGGAGATAGTGGGCAGCAGATCACTGCCTCGCTGACAGCAGCACATCCCTGCTTCACTGACAGCAGCACATCCCTGCCTCATTGACAGCAGCACATACCTGCCTCACTTATAGCAGCACATCCCTGCCTCACTGGCAGCAGCAGATCCCTGCCTCACTGGCAGCAGCAGATCACTGCTTCACTGACAGCAGCACATCCCTGCCTCACTGGCAGCAGCAGATCCCTGCCTTACTGACAGCTGTATTCAGACCTGATCTCTGCTGTGCATATTCACACAACAGGAGATCAGGTCTGAAGTGTGTGTGTGTGTGCTGGTGCCGCAGTGCACCTGCACATGCCTGAGATGCGATCAGCATCTCTGCCCAGTGAGCGCCTCTGCCAACACATACTTATCTTGCATATGAGATCTCTTGATCATGAAGATAGTTCTCACAGGGTGAGGTTCATCCATTACATTTTAAAGTAGGAAGGTACAAATTACATATTCAAATTACATATATGTGCTGGATTCAAATGTTTTCCCCCCTTCCTTTCTCAATTGTGCCCATCAGCAGCTATTCTAATGTTGCTGCCAATGGGTGTGACACATTCATTTCTTCTGTGGGGTACACTGGACTCCACAAGGATTCACATTGTGGTGTAGAGTAGGATCTTGATCTGAGGCACCAACAGGCTCAAAGCTTTTGACTGTTCCCAAGATGCTCAGCGCCCCCTGCTCTATAACCTCGCTTCCATGAACAGGGAGCTCAGTTTGTAGTTGGTGCCTTCAGTAGCAGGACACTTAACAGGGGGCTGCCTCAGGCAGCCTATACTTAGCTATTAATTTTGACAAGAAAAGAAGAACTTTTTTTATAAGAATGTACAAGGGCTGCAGCAGGCTAGGTCTAATAGACATCTTTACTGCAGCTCCGTCACTCCCAGCGGCGCAGTATACTCCCGTGCCCTGGTTGCTGGGTCACTGCAGCGGAGGCTCCGGTTTCTTCCTAAGGTCAGTCACACACACACCGCCCTCCGGGATCACGAGGCCGCTGATGAAAGGGAGGTAAGGGGCTTCTGTGCCCACACTATACCGTGATCCAGCATGGCTGTAGGGGGCGGGCCGTGTGCGCACTGGCGTGGACACTGATTACTGGGCAGCCGCTCCACTAGCCACCAGGGACAGTTAAGGAGCACAGCTCTGGGGGGTTTTCTCCTATATTAACCCCATTTTGTACTACCTGCAGTGCATTGTGATAGGTAATAGAGCCTGATTCAGGTTGGATTGCAATCACAATAAGCAATCCAACTGCAAAAATTGCTAAGAGCATACGCATGCGCCTGCATTTTCTGTGACTGTCAATCGGTGCGGGGGGGGGTCAGCAACACTCCATTTCAAAGTCGGAGATGGAGCGGTGCGGGGGCAGGGCTTCAACGGAGAAACAGGAGGCGTGGTCAGAGCGGCTGCATGACATCACATGCAGCCGTTGCGATCACAAAAATGGTGGCGGCTTCCTGCGCACACGTACAGTCTGCACCAACAGGAGGCTAACCCATTTTTTATGATCACGCTGAACTGCACTGAGACTGCAATTTCAGCGTGGTCAAGAAGGGAGGCGGCATGCTGGGTGGCCATGCCCTGTGATGGGTGGCCCCAGCATGCGAACCAAAGGATTGCAAATTCTGTTACTTAGCAGAATTTGCAATCCTTACTGAATTAGGCCATTGATTACAAAATTGTAAACAATATTTGAAGTTTTTCTTCAGGGACTAACACAAAAGATGCTTGGGGCTACTAACACATGGGTAAGCCACGTAAAGCTTCCCATGGGTCAGTGGCATCACAACGGGGTTGCGGCACACACCCGAGTGTCACCCGCCAAGTGGGGTGACACCAAAGTGCCGGCTCTTCTTCAGTGACAGAATATGGGTGTTTCACTGTGACATTACGTGCAACACCCAGTTTCTGTCACTGTGCAGGAGCCAGCACCACTCACACACTAGTCCCCGGGTACAGCCCCCAACCCCCGGGATACCCACAGCAACAAAATGGTGATTCAGGCCACGCCCCTACCTATGAGACCATGCCTCCTTTTTACCATTGCGCTGCTTATCTGCGCGCACTGCATTACAATCTCCCTCGCCGCCTCTCTGGGTGTCACCAGTGATAGTGACACCTCTGCCATGCTTGTAGCAGCTGGTCCTAAGATCTACGCCTCCAGCCCTGAGTGTTTTCCCTTGTGACTTGTTGATCATCATAGCGAAGCAGATGCTTACAGAAAACTGCAGGGGTTTAGATTGAAAAGAAAAACATTGACGAACCCATCATTTCAGCGACAGGGTCTGCCACACGACTGACTGAAATGACTGGTTGGTTTGGGCCCCCACCAAAAAAGAATCAATCTCTCCTTGCACAAACTGGCTCTACAGAGGCAAGATGTCCACCTCATCATCCTCCGATTCCTCACCCCTTTCACTGTGTACATCCCCCTCCTCACAGATTATTAATTCGTCCCCACTGGAATCCACCATCTCAGATCCCTGTGTACTTTCTGGAGGCAATTGCTGGTGAATGTCTCCACGGAGGAATTGATTATAATTAATTTTGATGATCATCATCTTCTCCACATTTTCTGGAAGTAACCTCGTACGCCGATTGCTGACAAGGTGAGCGGCCGCACTAAACACTCTTTCGGAGTACACACTGGAGGGAGGGCAACTTAGGTAGAATAAAGCCAGTTTGTGCAAGGGCCTCCAAATTGCCTCTTTTTCTCCACCATTCTTTCAAAGGTGACAGAATCATATGCAGTGACAGTAGACGACATGTCAGTAATCGTTGCAAGGTCCTTCAGTCTGGACCAGATGTCAGCACTCACTCCAGACTGCCCTGCATCACCGCCAGCGGGTGGGCTCGGAATTCTTAGCCTTTTCCTCGCACCCCCAGTTGCGGGAGAATGTGAAGGAGGAGCTGTTGACGGGTCACGTTCCGCTTGACTTGACAATTTTCTCACCAGCAGGTCTTTGAACCTCTGCAGACTTGTGTCTGCCGAAAAGAGAGATACAATGTAGGTTTTAAATCTAGGATCGAGCACGGCGGCCAAAATGTAGTGCTCTGATTTCAACAGATTGAATCCTGGTTAAGCAAATTAAGGGCTCCATCCACAAGTCCCACATGCCTAGTTGAATCGCTCTGTTTTAGCTCCTCCTTCAATGTCTCCAGCTTCTTCTGCAAAAGCCTGATGAGGGGAATGACCTGACTCAGGCTGGCAGTGTCTGAACTGACTTCACGTGTGGAAAGTTCAAAGGGTTGCAGAACCTTGCACAACGTTGAAATCATTCTCCACTGCGCTTGAGTCAGGTGCATTCCCCCTCCTTTGCCTATATCGTGGGCAGATGTATAGGCTTGAATGGCCTTTTGCTGCTCCTCCATCCTCTGAAGCATATAGAGGGTTGAATTCCACCTCGTTACCACCTCTTGCTTCAGATGATGGTAGGGCAGGTTCAGGAATGTTTGGTGGTGCTCCAGTCTTCGGCATGCGGTGGCTGAAGGCAGAAAGTGGCCCGCAATTCTTCGGGCCACCGACAACATCTCTTGCACGCCCCTGTCGTTTTTTAAATAATTCTGCACCACCAAGTTCAATGTATGTGCAAAACATGGGACGTGCTGGAATTTGCCCAGATGTAATGCACGCACAATATTGGTGGCGTTGTCCGATGTCACAAATCCCCAGGAGAGTTCAATTGGGGTAAGCCATTCTGCGATGATGTTCCTCAGTTTCCGTAAGAGGTTGTCAGCTGTGTGCCTCTTATGGAAAGCGGTGATACAAAGCGTAGCCTGCCTAGGAACGAGTTGGCAATTGCGAGATGCTGCTACTGGTGCCGCCGCTGCTGTTCTTGCTGTGGGAGGCAATACATCTACCCAGTGGGCTGTCACAGTCATATAGTCCTGAGTCTGCCCTGCTCCACTTAACCACAGACAAGTGGACATTGGGTACAACTGCATTTTTTAGGACACTGGTGACTCTTTTTCTGAGGTCTGTGTACATTTTCGGTATCGCCTGCCTAGAGAAATGGAACCTAGAGGGTATTTGGTACCGGGGACAAAGTACCTCAATCAAGTCTCTAGTTGCCTCTAAATTAACGATGGATACCGGAACCACGTTTCTCACCACCCAGACCTGAGTTATCCGCTTTGCAGCAGGATGACTGCTGTGATATTTCATCTTCCTCGCAAAGGACTGTTGGACAGTCAATTGCTTACTGGAAGAAGTACAAGTGGTCTTCCGACTTCCCCTCTGGGATGACGATCGACTCCCAGCAGCAACAACAGCAGCGCCAGCAGCAGTAGGCGTTACACTCAAGGATGCATCGGAGGAATCCCAGGCAGGAGAGGACTCGTCAGACTTGCCAGTGACATGGCCTGCAGGACTATTGGCTCTCCTGTCTAAGGAGGAAATTGACACTGAGGGAGTTGGTGGTGTGGTTTGCAGGAGCTTGGTTACAAGAGGAAGGGATTTAGTGGTTAGTGGACTGCTTCCGCTGTCATCCAAAGTTTTTGAACTTGTCACTGACTTATGATGAATGCGCTGCAGGTGACGTATAAGGGAGGATATTCCGAGGTGGTTAACGTCCTTATCCCTACTTATTACAGCTTGACAAAGGCAACACACGGCTTGACACCTGTTGTCCGCATTTGTGTACAGGATGCATACCTTCATGTCCCCATTTATCCACCTCATCAGGCGTAACTCAGATTTGCGGTACAGGACTGTCATTGCCAATTTCAGACGTTGCTGTTTGGTCTCTCCATGGCCCTGAGAATTTTCACCAAGGTAATGGCGGAAATGATGGTGCTCCTGTGCAAGCAAGGTGTCACAATTATCCCGTACTTGGGCGATCTCATAAAAGCGAGATCAAGAGAGCAGTTGCTGAACAGCGTATCACTTTCACTGAAAGTGTTACAGCAACACGGCTGGATTTTCAATATCCCAAAGTCGCAGTTGATTCCTACTACTCGTCTGTCTTTCTTGGGCATGATTCTGGACACAGACCAGAAGAGGGTTTATCTCCTGATAGAAAAGGCCCAGGAACTCATGACTCTTGTCAGGAACCTATTGAAACCAAAACAGGTGTCAGTGCATCACTGCACTCGAGTCCTGGGAAAGATGGTGGCATCATACGAGGCCATTCCATTCGGCAGGTTCCATGCGAGGACTTTCCAATGGGACCTACTGGACAAGTGGTCCGGGTCACATTTACAGATGCATTGGTTGATCACCCTGTCCCCCAGGGTCAGGGTATCACTCTTGTGGTGGCTGCAGAGTGCTCACCTTCTCGAGGGACGCAGATTCAGCATTCAGGGCTGGATCCTGGTGACCACAGACGCAAGCCTCCAAGTTTGGGGAGCAGTCACACAGGAAAGAAATTTCCAAGGTCTTTGGTCAAGTCAAGAGACTTGTCTTCACATCAACATCCTGGAACTAAGGGCCATATACAATGCCCTACGTCAAGCGGAGACCTTACTTTGCGACCAACCGGTTCTGATCCAGTCAGACAACGTCACCGCAGTGGCTCATGTAAACCGCCAAGGCGGCACAAGAAGCAGAGTGGCGATGGCACAAGCCACCAGAATTCTTCGCTGGGTGGAGAATCACGCAAGCGCACTGTCAGCAGTGTTCATTCCGGGAGTGGACAACTGGGAAGCAGACATCCTCAGCAGACACGACCTACATCCGGGAGAGTGGGGACTTCATCAGGAAGTCTTTGCACAGATTACAAGTCGGTGGGAACTGCCACAGATAGACATGATGCCGTCCCGGCTCAACAAAAAGCTACAGAGGTATTGCGCAAGGTCAAGAGACCCTCAGGCAGTAGCTGTAGACGCCCTAGTGACACCGTGGGTGTTCCGGTCGGTCTATGTATTTCCTCCTCTTCCTCTCATACCCAAGGTGTTGAGGATAATAAGACAAAGAGGAGTGAGAACAATCCTCATTGTTCCAGATTGGCCACGGAGGACCTGGTATCCGGATCTGCAGGAAATGCTCACAGAAGATCTGTGGCCTCTCCCTCTAAGACAGGACCTGTTGCATCAGGGGCCCTGTCTGTTCCAAGACTTACCGCGGCTGCGTTTGACGGCATGGCGGTTGAATGCCGGATCCTAGCATTCCGGTTGAGGTCATCCCTACGCTGATAAAGGCTAGGAAGGATGTAACGTTAAAACATTACACCGTATATGGCGAAATTATGTTTCTTGGTGTGAGGCCAGGAATGCTCCTACGGAAGAATTCCATCTGGGCCGTTTCCTTCACTTCCTACAAACTGGAGTGAATTTGGGCCTAAAATTAGGCTCTATTAAGGTCCAGATTTCGGCCTTATCCATTTTCTTTCAAAAAGAATTGGCTTCTCTTCCAGAAGTTCAGACTTTTGTAAAAGGAGTGCTGCATATTCAGCCTCCTTTTGTGCCTCCGGTGGCACCTTGGGACCTTAACGTGGTGTTAAGTTTTCTAAAATTACACTGGTTTGAACCACTTAAAACAGTGGAGTTAAAATATCTCACATGGAAGGTGGTCATGTTATTAGCCTTGGCTTCGGCTAGGCGAGTGTCGGAATTAGCGGCTTTGTCACATAAAAGCCCATATTTGGTATTCCATGTGGATAGAGCGGAATTGCAGACCCGTCCTCAATTCCTACCAAAAGTGGTCTCATCTTTTCATATGAACCAACCTATTGTGGTGCCTGTGGCTACGCGTGACTTGGAGGATTCCGAGTTACTTGATGTGGTTAGGGCTTTGAAAATTTACGTGGCCAGGACGGCTAGAGTCAGGAAAACTGAAGCGCTGTTTGTCCTGTATGCAACCAACAAGATTGGTGCCCCTGCTTCAAAGCAGGCTATTGCTCGCCGGATTTGTAACACGATTCAGCAAGCGCATTCTATGGCTGGATTGCAGTTACTGAAATCGGTCAAGGCCCATTCCACGAGGAAAGTGGGCTCTTCTTGGGCGGCTGCCCGAGGGGTCTCGGCACTACAGCTGTGTCAAGCTGCTACTTGGTCGGGTTCACACACCTTTGCAAAATACTATAAGTTTGATACCCTGGCTGAGGAGGAACTCATGTTTGCTCAATCGGTGCTGCAGAGTCATCCGCACTCTCCCGCCCGTTTTGGAGCATTGGTATAATCCCCATGGTCCTTACGGAGTCCCCAGCATCCTCTAGGACGTTAGAGAAAATAAGATTTTAAACCTACTGGTAAATCTTTTTCTCGTAGTCCGTAGAGGATGCTGGGCGCCCGTCCCAAGTGCGGACTACTTCTGCAATACTTGTATATAGTTATTGCTTCAATAAGGGTTATGTTATAGTTGCATCGGTCCTGCACTGATGCTATGTTGTTTTTTCATACTGATAACTGGGTAGTTTATCACAAGTTATACGGTGTGATTGGTGTGGCTGGTATGAATCTTGCCCTGGATTAACAAAATCCTTTCCTCATACTGTCCGTCTCCTCTGGGCACAGTTTCTCTAACTGTGGCATAGAGGGAGGAGCCAGTGCACACCCAGAACTAAAGTCTTTCTTAAAGTGCCCATGTCTCCTGTGGAGCCCGTCTATCCCCATGGTCCTTACGGAGTCCCCAGCATCCTCTACGGACTACGAGAAAAAGATTTACCGGTAGGTTTAAAATCTTATTTTCTACTTTATTCTTTTCTATCCTAGTTTATTACGACCAACTCTCATCCAAGGAGTTTGATATTCTACTACCTGCATGCAATTTAAATTGCTTAAATTGTTTATATGGTTGATTTGTCCTTCACAATCCATAATCTGCAACTTGGATGTACTTGTGTCATTGAAAATCTTATAATAAAAATGTATATACAGATACTCAACCTGTATATTGAAAAAAAAAAGTTATAAGACATATGCATTCAATATTTGAAGAAACAAAATAAAATAAAGCTATCTATTGGGTTTCACTAACAAGCACATTGGAAGACTTGACTACTGTTAAAAGACATGCATTACATGGTATAGAGCCACAAACCACAATGTAGTAAAATAAAAACAAACTTACATGTGTATCAAACCTATGTGAGGCTTACATTGATAGTGCAAGATCAACACTCTATCAACTGTGCAAACTAGACTGCACATAAATGCCATAAATGTCACGCAGCCGTCACGGCCCGCCCCCATACGGTCCGGTCATGTCTGCGTTGTCCTGACTGTGCCCCCAAAATGGCGGCACAACGCCGCTGGCCCGACTCCTCCTGCCCAGTGACCGCCTCTGCCTGTCAATCAGGCAGAGGCGCTCACTGGGCAGAGATGCTGATCGCATCTCTGGCATGTGCCGGTGCACTGCGGCACCAGCACACACGCACTTCAGACCTGATCTCCTGTTGTGTGAATATGCACAGCAGGGATCAGGTCTGAATTAGGCCCTATATACAGCTGTCAGTAAGGCAGGGATGTGCTGCTGCCAGTGAGGCAGGGATGTGCTGCTGGTAGTGAAGCAGTGATGTGCTGCTGTCAGCGAAGCAGTGCTGTGCTGCTGTCAGCGAGACAGGGATGTGCTGCTGTCAGCGAGGCAGGGATGTGCTGCTGTCAGCGAAGCAGGGATGTGCTGCTGTCAGCGAAGCAGGGATGTGCTGCTGTCAGTGAAGCAGGGATGTGCTGCTGTCAGCGAGGCAGGGATGTGCTGCTGTCAGCGAGGCAGGGATGTGCTGCTGTCAGCGAGGCAGGGATGTGCTGCTATAAGTGAGGTAGGGATGTGCTGCTGTCATTGAAGCAGGAATGTGCTGCTGCAGTGAGGCAGAGATATGCAGCCCACTATCTCCCTATCACCCCTGCCTGAGTCACACACTTTCCCTGTCACCCCTTCCTCAGTTTCCTGGTGGTCTCCCATCCAAGTACTAAAACCAGGACCAACACTGCTCAGCTTCCATGATCAGGAGAGATTGGGCAAATCCAGTGTGCTGTGGCTGTAGATGAGCTCGTGGTTTCTGTTAGAGCTCTTCTACTTCTAACTTCTGGTACATAAAAGAATATGTGTAAAAATTAAATGTACAGTACCAAGAAAAGGGTGTTGGTAGTTTAAAAACACCTAAAGAATCTGATAATACATGGATGGGAGACTGCTTGGTAGTAACAAAGTCCAATACTGCTTTGCTTCAAAGATCAAATGAGATTGGGCATATCCAGTGTGGTGTGGCTTTAGATAAGCTTTGTGGTTTCTGTTAGAGCTCTTCTACTTCTAACTACTGGTACATTAATGAATATGTATAAGGTTGTAGTTTATCCAATATCCCTTTACTACATTACCCCCCCCCCCCCTCCCCTCCCCTCCCCTCCCCTCCTTATAGCTTCCTTTGTTCTCTCCTCCTCGTGTGTGCGTTATTTGTTTTCTCATACGTCCTAGAGGATGCTGGGATCACATTAAGAGCCATGGGGTATAGACGGGATCCGCAGGAGACATGGGCACTTTAAGACTTTCAAAGGGTGTGAACTGTCTCCTCCCTCTATGCCCCTCCTCCAGACTCCAGTTTTAGAATTGTGCCCAGTGAGACTGGATGCACTACAGGGGAGCTCTACTGAGTTTCTCTGAAAAGACTTATGTTAGTTTTTCTTATTTTCAGGGAGGCTGCTGGCAACAGTCTCCCTGCTTCGTGGAACTTAGGGGAGAGAAGTATGACCAACTTCTAGTGAGTTCAATGGCTCTGCTTCTGGCTGACAGGACACCATTAGCTCCTGAGGGTGCTGATCGCTGGGTACGCCTAGATGCCCACTCCCGTAGCCTGCCATCACCCCCTTACAGAGCCAGAAGTCAGAAGACAGGCGAGTAGCAGAAGAACAGAAGACTTCTTCTCCAGTGACGGCATTCTGAGGTACCACGCAGCGAGCGGAATGCTGTGCGCCATGCTTCCACACAAACACAGGCACTGCAGGGTGCAGGGCATGTGGGTGGGTGGGGGGGGGGGCACCCTGGGCAGCATAAATTCCTCACAAAAGGCTGGCAAAAGTGGACATTAGTGCCTGGGCACTGTCCTTACCCCGCCAGCGTAATTAATTATTTGTTTCTGAGCGGGACAGAAGCGTGCCATTACAGCGGCGGGGCTTCTTCCTCACCTCACCAGCACATCTATAGAGCGTTACAAGTCTATCACTATAGAGTTTATTATTTCCCAGACTGTGTACTTTTGGCGCTGGGTTGTGAGCTGAAAAATCCTCTCTGTCCCTCTGACAGATTTACTGTAGGTCTATCCCCGATAAGCCGATGTGTCTGTGGGTACTTGGTACATGTGTGTCAACATGTCGGTGGCTGAATGTTTTTCCCAAGAGGAAACTATATTAGGAATGCAGACATATGATGGTGGCCCTGTTGGCACCACCAATAACTGACTGGGTGAAAGTTTCAATAATATCAGAGTGAGGTTGGATAAATCTGTGTCCCAGACACAGACGTAGAGAATAGATGTGATGTTCATGGCTATGCTTCTTTTCCCTCAGGCCCGCAAAAATGTTACTACACACTGATACTGACTCGGATACTGATTCCTATGTCGACCATAATATTTCCTGATTAGATCCAATATTGGCAAGGAGCATTCAGTACATGATTGTGGATATTAAGGACATATTAACATCACTGAGGACCCTGCTGTTCCTGACAAAGGGGTCTATATGTATGTATATATAGATATATAATGAAAGCTGATGTAACGTTCCTCCATCTCTGTTTGAGAAAGTCTGGGCCAGCTCGACAAGATGGTTTCAAATCCCCAAAAGGTTTCCGATTGTTTATTCATTTCCTGCTGCGGACAGAATAAAGTGGGAGTCACCCCCTGTTCTGCACGGGGCCCTGTCACAAATCCAGCGGATCATATGCAGGAAGCTACATTATTTCTAGTTATGTAACCACGGGTACATTACTTAGACCTGCCATTACATGCGCATGGGTGAGTAGTAGTATTCAAGAATTGGTCGAATACCTTGTCTTCCGATATAGATATCTTGGAGAGATGGGATACTCCTTACGTTGGATCATATCAAGGACACTGCAGCATACTTACGACTGCAAGGGATATAGGACTCTTGAGTTCACGGGCCAATTTCATGGCAGTCTCGGATAGGAGGGCATTGTGGATTCACCAAGGGAATGCTGATGCTGACTCCAAGAAGAAAGGGAGTCTCTTCCCTATGAAGGTGAAGCCTTGTTTGGCAACGGCCTAGTTAATTTGATCTCGGCAGCTCCCGCAGGTAAGTCAACCTTCTTGCCTTATGTTCCCTCTCAACGGATGAAGACGCATCATTGTCTAACGCAGTCATTTTGTCCCAATAGATATGCAAGAAGTTAAGATTCCCCTTTCTTTGCAGGTAGAGGAAGGAGAAGAGGGAAGAGGTCTGTAGCCTCTTCAAGATCGCAGGAGCAGAGATCGTCCTCTGCTTCTGCCAAATCCACTGCATGACGCTGGGGCTCTCTTGCAGGAGCCCGCACCAGTGGGGGCACGTCTAAAACACTTCAGTCAGTTCTGGATTAATTTGGACCTGGACTCGTGGGTTTTACAAATAGTGTCCCAAGGGTACAAACTAGGGTTTCAAGACGTTCCCCCTCACCGATTGTTCAAATCGGCCTTAGTCAGCAGGGAGAAGGTTTTTATTCAAGCCTCTTCGTGCTCCCGAAGCCGGACGGCTCAGTCAGACCAATCTTAAATCTGAAATCCCTCAATTTCTACCTGAAGAAATTCAATTTCAAGATGGAATCTCTCAGGGTAGGGATCTCCAGTCCGGAGGAAGGAGATTTCATGGTTTTGGTAGACATAAGGATGCCTAATTACATGTTCCCGTTTAGCCACTGCATCAAGCTACCTGAGGTTTGCAATTCAGGATTGTCATTACCAATTTCAGACGTTGCCGTTTGGTCTGTCCACGGCTCCGAGGATTTTCACCAGGGTGATGGTGGAAATGATGGTTCTCCTTCGCAAGCAAGGAGTCACAATTATGCCGTACTTGGATGATCTCCTGATAAAGGCGAGATCCAGGGACCAGTTGGTGCAAAACATCTACTCTCCCTGACAGTTCTTCAACAACATGGTTGGCTCCTAAACTTGCCAAAATCGCAGTTGGTCCCAATGACGCGGTTGTTGTTTCTGGGAGTCATACTGGACACAGAATAGGCTTTCTTCCAGTGGAAAGGCTATGGAGTTCCAGAGTCTGGTCAAACAAATTCTGAAACCAGCAAGAGTGTTAATCCATCAATGCATTCTGTTGCTGGGGAAGATGGTTGCGGCCTACGAGGCCATTCAGTTTGGCAGGTTCCATGCCAGAGTGTTCCAGTGGGACCTGTTGGACAAGTGGTCCGGATCCCACCTACACATGCACCGGAGGATAATCCTGTCTTCCAAGACCAGAATCTTACTCCATTGGTGGCTGCACAGTTCTCACCTCCTAGAGGGGCGATGGTTCGGGATCCAGGACTGGATCCTAGGGACCATGGATGCAACCCTCCGAGGCTGGGGAGCAGTCACACAGGGGGAAAACATCCAAGGAAGATGGTCAAGTCAGGAAAGTTTTCTCCACATAAATGTTCTGGAGTTAAGGGCCATTTAATAACTGCAGGCACAGTACGCACTGGGACGGGTGCCCAGCATCCTCTACGGACTAAGAGAAAAGGATTTACCGGTAGGTATTAAAATCCTATTTTCTCTAACGTCCTAGAGGATGCTGGGGACTCCGTAAGGACCATGGGGATAGATAGGCTCCGCAGGAGACATGGGTACTTTAAGAAAGACTTTAGTTCTGGGTGTGCACTGGCTCCTCCCTCTATGCCCCTCCTCCAGACCTCAGTTTGATACTGTGCCCAGTGGAGACTGGGTGCTTTTCAGGAGCTCTCCTGAGCTTTCTGACAGAAAGTATTTTGTTAGGTTTTTAATTTTCAGGGAGCACTGCTGGCAACAGACTCCCTCATCGAGGGACTGAGGGGAGAGAAGCAGCCCTACTCTCTGAGTTGCAAGGTCCTGCTTCTTAGGCTACTGGACACCATTAGCTCCAGAGGGATTGGTACGCAGGATCTCACCCTCGCCGTCCGTCCCAGAGCCGCGCCTCCATCCCCCTTGCAGAGCCGGAAGATAGAAGCCGGGTGAGTATGAGAAGAAAAGAAGACTTCAGAGGCGGCAGAAGACTTCATAATCTTCACTGAAGTAACGCACAGCACTGCAGCTGTGCGCCATTGATCCCATACACCTCACACACTCCGGTCACTGTAAGGGTGCAGGGCGCAGGGGGGTGGGGGGGCACCCTGGGCAGCAATATAAACCTCTTTTTGGCAAAAATATAACACATATACAGCGGGGCACTGTATATATGTATGAGCCCCCGCCAATTTTACAGTTTAAGCGGGACAGAAGCCTGCCGCCGAGGGTGCGGGGCTTCTCCCTCAGCACTCACCAGCGCCATTTTTTCTTCACAGCACCGCTGAGAGGAAGCTCCCCGGACTCTCCCCTGCTTATACCACAGTAGACAAGAGAGTTGAAAAGAGGGGGGGGGGGCACATAATTTGGCGCAAATTACATGCTGCAGTACTACTGGGCAAACATTAAGTTACTGTGTATTCCTGGGTTATATAGCGCTGGGGTGTGTGCTGGCATACTCTCTCTCTGTCTCTCCAAAGGGCCTTGTGGGGAAACTGTCTTCAGAAAAAGCATTCCCTGTGTGTGTGGTGTGTCGGTACACGTGTGTCGACATGTCTGAGGAAGAAGGCTATATTAGAGAGGAGCAGGAGCAAATGAATGTGGTGTCTCCGCCGACAGCTGATTGGATGGATATGTGGAATGTTTTAAATGCTAGTGTAAACTCATTGCACAAAAGATTAGACAAGGCTGAAGCTTTGGGACAGTCAGGGTCTCAACCCATGCCTGATCCTATGTTGCAGGGACTGTCAGGGTCTCATAAGCGCCCACTATCCCAGATTGTTGACACAGATACAGACACGGATTCTGACTCCAGTGTCGATTACGATGATGCAAAGTTACAGCCAAAATTGGCAAAATCCATTCGATATATGATTATGGCAATAAAAGATGTTTTGCACATCAGAGAGGAACCCCCTGTCCCTGACAAGAGGGTACATATGTACAAGGTGAAAAAGCCTGAGGTAACCTTTGAGGGGGTCACATGAGCTGAACGAGTTATGTGAAAAAGCTTGGGAATCTCCAGATAAAAGACTGCAGATTTCCAAAAGGATTCTTATGGCGTATCCTTTCCCATCAACGGATAGGTTACGATGGGAATCCTCCCCTAGGGTGGACAAAGCATTAACATGCTTATCCAAGAAGGTAGCCCTCCCGTCCCAGTATACGGCTACCCTCAAAGAGTCTGCTGACCGCAAACAGGAGATTACCCTGAAGTCCATTTATACACATTCAGGTACCTTACTCAGACCGGCAATTGCGTCGGCCTGGGTGTGTAGTGCTGTAGCGGCATGGACGGATACCTTATCTGAGGGGATGGATACCCTAGATAAGGATACTATTTTATTGACCCTGGGGCATATAAGAGATGCTGTCCTATATATGTGTGTATGCAAACTACAGGTGGTGCTGCAGGGCTCACACCCTTTTACTTGTCTTGTAGAGCAACTCTGGAGCTGTTTCTGGGTCCAGCTGCTGCAAGAAATCAGCTTGAATGCTTCAGGGGCTGGGGCATGGCCAACATGAGCCCACACTGATGGGGGGTGGGGGTGTATAAAGCGATTTAGGGGTCATCCAAGCGCAACCCCACAAAGGCCGCCATGCCCTGCGTGACCCTTTTCTCTTTTCATATGTAGACGAGGGTTGCAGCCAACTATGCCCACTGCTTGGATGACATCACTATATGCAAATCCATCTGCTGCAGGCCTTCCCCCAGGAATGCTTGCAGTAGTTGTTGCATTTGGTTTGTTGTTTGGGGGTGCTTCAGTATTAGGCAGCCTTCTGCCCTCCCACATTCGTCTGAAAATGTGTTCTCCCTGCAGTTGTTGTTCCCAGATGAGAGTTCCCTTGTGCTTCCTCAGTTGAATCTCCTTAACTTGACAGGGGTGTGCCCGAGCAGCCGCCCTCCACAGCCCTATCCCAACACATACTTATCTTGCATATGAGATCTCTTGATCATGAAGATAGTTCTCACAGGGTGAGGTTCATCCATTACATTTTAAAGTAGGAAGGTACAAATTACATATTCAAATTACATATATGTGCTGGATTCAAATGTTTTCCCCCCTTCCTTTCTCAATTGTGCCCATCAGCAGCTATTCTAATGTTGCTGCCAATGGGTGTGACGCATTCATTTCTTCTGTGGGGTACACTGGACTCCACAAGGATTCACATTGTATATGTACACCAGAGTAGGATCTTGATCTGAGGCACCAACAGGCTCAAAGCTTTTGACTGTTCCCAAGATGCTCAGCGCCCCCTCCTCTATAACCTCGCTTCCATGAACAGGGAGCTCAGTTTGTAGTTGGTGCCTTCAGTAGCAGGCCACTTAACAGGGGGCTGCCTCAGGCAGCCTATTCTTAGCTATTAATTTTGGCAAGAAAAGAAGAACTTTTTTTATAAGAATCTACAAGGGCTGCAGCAGGCTAGGTCTAATAGACCTCTTTACTGCAGCTCCATCACTCCCAGTGGCGCAGTATACTCCCGTGCCCCGGTTGCTGGGTCACTGCAGCGGAGGCTCCGGTTTCTTCCTAAGGTCAGTCACACACACACCGCCCTCCGGGATCACGAGGCCGCTGATGGGGGCGGGCCGTGTGCGCACTGGCGTGGACACTGATTACTGGGCAGCCGCTCCACTAGCCACCAGGGACAGTTAAGGAGCACAGCTCTGGGGTTTTTTCTCCTATATTAACCCCATTTTGTACTACCCGCAGTGCATTGTGATAGGTAATGGGGCCTAATTCAGGTTGGATCGCAATCCAACTGCAAAAACTGCTAAGAGCATACGCATCCGCCTGCATTTTCTGCGGCACCCCGCAGATAATGCGATCACCTCTGCCTGTGAATCGGTGAAGGGGGGGGGAGGGGGGTCAACAACACTCCATTTCCAAGTCGGAGATGGAGCGGTGCGGGGGCACGGTTTCAAAATGGGGTCGGCAACGGAGAAACAGGAGGCGTGGCCAGAGCAGCTGCATGACATCACATGGGCCGGACTCTGCCAGTGGAGCCCCAGCGTCATGAGGTAGATTTTGTAGAGGCCGGGGAGGACTTCTGTTCCTGGGAACTAGCTGTGTTGTGCAGCTTTATTCCTCTGCCCCTACCTCTGGCAAGAAAGGACGCACCTCGCACTTTCTTGTTTCTTTGTGACCGAAAGGACTGCATTTGATAATGCGGAGCTTTCTTATGCTGTGAGGGAACATAAGGTAAAAAATTTGATTTTCCAACTGTAGCTGTGCGTGTTAATGCTTTGTCCATCCTATGGGAGGATTTCCATCGTAACCTATCCGTTGATGGAAAAGGATACGCCATAAGAATCCTTTTGGAAATCTGCAGTCTTTTATCTGGAGATTCCCAAGCTTTTTCACATAACTCGTTCAGCTCGTGTGACCCCCTCAAAGGTTACCTCAGGCTTCTTTCCCTTGTACATATGTACCCTCTTGTCAGGGACAGGGGGTTCCTCTGTGATGTGCAAAACATCTTTTATTGCCATAATCATATATCGAATGGATTTTGCCAATTTTGGCTGTAACTTTGCATCATCGTAATCGACACTGGAGTCAGAATCCGTGTCGGTATCTGTGTCAACAATCTGGGATAGTGGGCGCTTATGAGACCCTGACAGTCCCTGCAACATAGGATCAGGCATGGGTTGAGTCCCTGACTGTCCCAAAGCTTCAGCCTTGTCTAATCTTTTGTACAATGAGTTTACACTAGCATTTAAAACATTCCACATATCCATCCAATCAGGTGTCAGCGGAGACACCACATTCATTTGCTCCCGCTCCTCTCTAATATAGCCTTCTTCCTCAGACATGTCGACACACGTGTACCGACACACCACACACACAGGGAATACTTTTTCTGAAGACATTTTCCCCACAAGGCCCTTTGGAGAGACAGAGAGAGAGTATGCCAGCACACTCCCCAGCGCTATATAACCCAGGAATAACACAGTAACTTAATGTTTGTCCAGTAGCGCTGCTGTATGTAATTTGCGCCGAATTATGTGCCCCCCCTCTCTTTTCAACCCTCTTCTCTACCGTGGTATAAGCAGGGGAGAGTCCGGGGAGCTTCCTCTCAGCGGTGCTGTGGAGAAAAAATGGCGCTGGTGAGTGCTGAGGGAGAAGCCCCGCCCCCTCGGCGGCGGGCTTCTGTCCCGCTTAAACTGTAAAATTGGTGGGGGCTCATACATATATACAGTGCCCAGCTGTATATATGTTATATTTTTGCCAAAAAGAGGTTTATATTGCTGCCCAGGGCGCCCCCCCTGCGCCCTGCACCCTTACAGTGACCGGAGTATGTGAGGTGTATGGGAGCAATGGCGCACAGCTGTAGTGCTGTGAGCTACCTCAGTGAAGATCATGAACTCTGTGGAGCCCGTCTATCCCCATGGTCCTTACGGAGTCCCCAGCATCCTCTAGGACGTTAGAGAAACTAGGATTTTAATACCTACCGGTAAATCCTTTTCTCTTAGTCTGTTGAGGATGCTGGGCACCCGTCCCAGTGTGTACTGTGTCTGCAGTTATTAAATGGCCCTTAACTCCAGAACATTTATGTGGAGACAACTTTCCTGACTTGACCATCTTCCTTGGACGTTTTCCCCCTGTGTGACTGCTCCCCAGCCTCGGAGGGTTGCATCTGTGGTCCCTAGGATCCAGTCCTGGATCCCGAACCATCGCCCCTCTAGGAGGTGAGAACTGTGCAGCCACCAATGGAGTGAGATTCTGGTCTTGGAAGACAGGATTATCCTCCGGTGCATGTGTAGGTGGGATCCGGACCAATTGTCCAACAGGTCCCACTGGAACACTCTGGCATGGAACCTGCCAAACTGAATGGTCTCGTAGGCCACAACCATCTTCCCCAGCAACTGAATGCATTGATGGATTAACACTCTTGCTGGTTTCAGAATTTGTTTGACCAGACTCTGGATCTCCATAGCCTTTCCAGTGGAAGAAAACCTCTTCTGTGTCCAGTATGTGTTATGATTCCAGCACTCTGGTCAGAGAAGATCTTATGGCAAGGACCGGAGCACTGGAACGGAATGCTGGGGAAGGGAGCAGGACAGGAAAATAGCCCTTGGCGCCCTAACTCTGTTGTCTCACCCGTGTTGTCAGAAATCCCCTGCGAGACTATGGTTTCTTGAGCCCTTGGCAGCCGCGTTTGAAGGGCGGATTATGTCTGCCCAACTTCGATGCCCCCCGGTCTTAATGAGAGACAAAGGGAAACCCGAGACAGGGTGATAACAAGAGGCCCTCTAACTAAACAACCAGGCCAGGGGCTAAGCAAACTCAAAACTATAATATGTGCTGAGAAACCGCCAGGAAAAAGGACAACCAAAATATCCACTTGTCCAATTCTCCTACCCGGCACCGCCGAGTACCAGAGAGGACTTGTGGAAGCGGAACCCTCCGCAAATGCTCCAAACACAAAATATAAAAGGTAAAGCGGCTGAGCCGCAACACACGGCAGAGCCGCAACTCACGAACACCACTGGATATAAAACGGTGATCAGTCAGGACTCCAGGGAACCAAACGACCTCTTGGGATGAGATGACAACTCCCGAATACCGGACTTCTGCGGACTGGAATGACCGGATACAGCAGGACTGGAAACAGACTCTCAGCAAACAAAGGCAGCATGCAGGAAGCTATTACCGGCATCTGTGAGAAGCCCTGGGAGTGTATTTAACAAGGAGTCCTCCAATCAGCTGCTAAAGGCTGATTAGAATAAATGCCGTGCAGCTGCCTTGCTGCACGGCCAGAGAGCAGGTGAATATCTTAATTTCCTAAAGCCTAGCAACGG
Organism: Pseudophryne corroboree; assembly: GCF_028390025.1. NCBI lineage: Eukaryota > Metazoa > Chordata > Amphibia > Anura > Myobatrachidae > Pseudophryne > Pseudophryne corroboree. The sequence continues at coordinate 241,898 of NW_026970253.1, forward strand.
GGAACGCGGTCCACCAGTGGCGTCCCCGTTGCTAGGGTCCGTGCGGCTCAGCGCGCCCGGCGTCTAGCGTTGCTAGGGAGCCGGCGGCTGTACGTGCATGGCATCTCTAGTTGATAGGCGGGCCGCGCAGACCATCAAGCGGACCCCGGCGCCTAACAGTACCCCCCCCCTTGAGGAGGGGTCAAGGAACCCCTAAAGCCAGGTTTCTGAGGAAATTCCCGAAAAAATGCCCTCTTGAGCCTCGGGGCATGAAGATCCTTATCCAGGACCCAAGACCTTTCCTCCGGACCATAGCCTTTCCAGTGAACCAGAAAATACAGCCGATCCCGGGACAATTTGGAATCGAGAACCTTCTCTACCAAGAACTCCTGTTGTCCCTGTACATCCACTGGAGATCTACCCTGAGAGATCTTCCGAGGAAATCTACTGGAAGAAACGTATTGTTTCAACAGGGAACAATGAAACGTATTTCCAATCCTGAGAGATCTTGGTAAACGTAACCGAAAGGCAACTGGGTTGACTCTTTTAATAATAAGAAATGGCCCAATAAATTTGGGTCCCAGTCTAGCTGAGGATTGTCGAAGCCTGATGTTGCGAGTCGACAACCACACCCTATCTCCCACCTTAAAAGTGCAAGGACGTCGGAGCCTGTCAGAAAATTTCTTCTCTCGAAAGGCCGCTTTTCTGAGAGCAAGGTGCACCTTTTTCCAAATGGCTCTGAGATGGGAGGTTAAGGTAAGCGAGGAGACTGAGGAATGATGAAAAAAAGAATTAGATCTGGGGTGAAAACCAAAAACTGAAAAGAATGGAGACTCTTTAGTGGAGGAATGACAAGAATTATTGTAAGCAAATTCAGCCAACGGAAGAAACTCGGACCAATCATTCTGGAGTTTGGCTGAATACAAGCGCAAATATTGTTTCAATGATTGGTTAACTCGTTCGGTTTGCCCGTTGGATTGTGGGTGGTAACCGGATGTTAACGACAATTTCATCTTCAATGAGGCACAAAAACATTTCCAGAATTGTGCGATGAATTGTGGACCCCGATCAGAAACAATATCAGTAGGCAACCCATGAAGCCTGAATACATGGCGGAGAAACAAAACTGCCAACCCTTGGGCAGAAGGCAATCGGGGAAGAGCAATAAAATGAGCCATTTTACTAAAACGGTCCACTACCACCCATATGACTCGGAATCCGGCTGAAAGGGGAAGGTCAACCACAAAATCCATGGAAATATGAGACCACGGCCGGAGAGGAACATTTACGGGCATAAGTTGCCCGATGGGCAAGGAACGGGGAACCTTATGCTGTGCACAAACCTGACTTGAATAAACAAATTCCTTGACGTCTTTAGAAAGACCAGGCCACCATACTGAGCGAGAGACTAACTCCAATGTCTTAGAGACTCCTGGATGCCCTGAAACTTTGTTATCATGGAATTCCGTTAAAACAGTAACTCTCAAAAACTCAGGGACGTAAAGACGACCAGCAGGAGTAATTCTAGGAGCTTGGTGTTGAAGCTGTTTTAACTGGGTAAATAAATCTTGTGTGAGGCCCGCCCAGATGACCGAAGATGGAAGTATGGGGGTAACAGGATTGTTATTGTGAACCGGAAGAAAGCTATGTGACAGGGCATCAGCCTTAGTATTCTTGGAACCAGGCCTGAAAGTGATTATAAATTTGAAACGCGTAAAAAATAATGCCCAACGTGCCTGCCGGGCATTAAGCCGCTTAGCCGATTCAATCTATTGCAGGTTCTTATGGTCAGTCAATACCGAAATAGTATGTTTTGCTCCCTCCAGCCAATGCCTCCACTCCTCGAAAGCCCATTTTACCGCCAGTAACTCCCGATTACCAACGTCATAGTTGGATTCAGCGGAGGAGAATTTCCTGGACATAAAGGCACAAGGATGTAACTCCAGAGACTCCGGATCCTTTTGAGAAAGGATAGCCCCCACTCCAACCTCCGAGGCATCAACCTCCACCACAAAGGGCAATTCCGGATTAGGATGTCAGAGGACTGGAGCCGAGACAAAGGCTTGTTTCAAGGCCCGGAAGGACAACTCAGCTTCACGCGACCAGTTGGTAGGATCCGCTCCTTTCTTTGTCAGAGCTACAATGGGAGCAACCAGGTCAGAAAAAGAATGAATGAACCTCCTATAATAATTCGCAAACCCTAAAAAAACGCTTAATTGCTTTTAAATTGGTGGGTTGCGCCCAACTAAGGATGGCCTGGAGTTTCTTTGGTTCCATGGAAAATTATGTACCCTAAAAAAGATACTTCCGTGACATGAAACTCACACTTCTCCAGCTTGGCATATAAATGATTCTCACATAACTTTTGAAGAACCAGACGCACCTGGGTAACATGTTGTTCCATTGATTTAGAAAAAATCAGGATGTCGTCTAAGTAAACGACCACGAATTTCCCTAGGAAGTCACGGAGCACATCGTTAATGAGGTCTTGAAAAACTGCCGGAGCATTGGACAGGCCGAACGGCATCACCAGGTATTCGTAGTGACCCGACTGAGTACTGAAGGCCGTTTTCCACTCATCTCCAGATTTAATTCGGATGAGGTTGTACGCTCCTCTAAGGTCAATTTTAGAAAAAATCACAGCAGAACGTAACTGATCAAAGAGTACAGAAATCAACGGCAAAGGATAGGTGTTTTTAACTGAGATCTTATTCAGGGTTCTAAAATCAATGCAAGGTCTAAGCGAGCCATCCTTTTTCTCCACAAAGAAGAAGCCTGCACTTAAAGGAGATTTTGATGGTCTAATAAATCCTTTCTCAAGGCTCTCCTTTACATAATCATTCATAGCCGCAGTTTCTGGCCCGGATAATGCATATAATCTTCCCTTTGGCAATGCGGCACCAGGAATTAACTCAATAGCACAATCATAAGGCCGATGGGGAGGCAGAATGTCCGCATTGCCTTTGGAGAAAACATCAGCAAACTCCTGGTATTCCACCGGAATGAGTTCTGGAATGATAGCTGCTACTCTGACTGGAAACGTGATACATTCCTTATCACAAAAAGTACCCCAATGTGAAATCTTCCCCGACCGCCAATCAATGGTGGGATTATGAAAGGCCAGCCAAGGGTGACCCAGAACAACTGGAACTGCTGGGCAATGTGTAAGAAAGAACTCGATTTTCTCGGAATGTAGAGCTCCTACTGTAAGTAGTACAGGGGGTGTACGGAGAGAAATAATCCCATTAGACAGCGGACTCCCATCTAAGCCATGCATGGTGACACACCTACCCTACAAGGTGAAAAAGCCTGAGGTAACCTTTGAGGGGGTCACATGAGCTGAACGAGTTATGTGAAAAAGCTTGGGAATCTCCAGATAAAAGACTGCAGATTTCCAAAAGGATTCTTATGGCGTATCCTTTCCCATCAATGGATAGGTTACGATGGGAATCCTACCCTAGGGTGGACAAAGCATTAACACGCTTATCCAAGAAGGTAGCCCTCCCGTCCCAGTATACGGCTACCCTCAAAGAGTCTGCTGACCGCAAACAGGAGATTACCCTGAAGTCCATTTATACACATTCAGGTACCTTACTCAGACCGGCAATTGCGTCGGCCTGGGTGTGTAGTGCTGTAGCGGCATGGACGGATACCTTATCTGAGGGGATGGATACCCTAGATAAGGATACTATTTTATTGACCCTGGGGCATATAAGAGATGCTGTCCTATATATGTGTGTATGCAAACTACAGGTGGTGCTGCAGGGCTCACACCCTTTTACTTGTCTTGTAGAGCAACTCTGGAGCTGTTTCTGGGTCCAGCTGCTGCAAGAAATCAGCTTGAATGCTTCAGGGGCTGGGGCATGGCCAACATGAGCCCACACTGATGGGGGGTGGGGGTGTATAAAGCGATTTAGGGGTCATCCAAGCGCAACCCCACAAAGGCCGCCATGCCCTGCGTGACCCTTTTCTCTTTTCATATGCAGACGAGGGTTGCAGCCAACTATGCCCACTGCTTGGATGACATCACTATATGCAAATCCATCTGCTGCAGGCCTTCCCCCAGGAATGCTTGCAGTAGTTGTTGCATTTGGTTTGTTGTTTGGGGGTGCTTCAGTATTAGGCAGCCTTCTGCCCTCCCACATTCGTCTGAAAATGTGTTCTCCCTGCAGTTGTTGTTCCCAGATGAGAGTTCCCTTGTGCTTCCTCAGTTGAATCTCCTTAACTTGACAGGGGTGTGCCCGAGCAGCCGCCCTCCACAGCCCTATCCCAACACATACTTATCTTGCATATGAGATCTCTTGATCATGAAGATAGTTCTCACAGGGTGAGGTTCATCCATTACATTTTAAAGTAGGAAGGTACAAATTACATATTCAAATTACATATATGTGCTGGATTCAAATGTTTTCCCCCCTTCCTTTCTCAATTGTGCCCATCAGCAGCTATTCTAATGTTGCTGCCAATGGGTGTGACGCATTCATTTCTTCTGTGGGGTACACTGGACTCCACAAGGATTCACATTGTATATGTACACCAGAGTAGGATCTTGATCTGAGGCACCAACAGGCTCAAAGCTTTTGACTGTTCCCAAGATGCTCAGCGCCCCCTCCTCTATAACCTCGCTTCCATGAACAGGGAGCTCAGTTTGTAGTTGGTGCCTTCAGTAGCAGGCCACTTAACAGGGGGCTGCCTCAGGCAGCCTATTCTTAGCTATTAATTTTGGCAAGAAAAGAAGAACTTTTTTTATAAGAATCTACAAGGGCTGCAGCAGGCTAGGTCTAATAGACCTCTTTACTGCAGCTCCATCACTCCCAGTGGCGCAGTATACTCCCGTGCCCCGGTTGCTGGGTCACTGCAGCGGAGGCTCCGGTTTCTTCCTAAGGTCAGTCACACACACACCGCCCTCCGGGATCACGAGGCCGCTGATGGGGGCGGGCCGTGTGCGCACTGGCGTGGACACTGATTACTGGGCAGCCGCTCCACTAGCCACCAGGGACAGTTAAGGAGCACAGCTCTGGGGTTTTTTCTCCTATATTAACCCCATTTTGTACTACCCGCAGTGCATTGTGATAGGTAATGGGGCCTAATTCAGGTTGGATCGCAATCCAACTGCAAAAACTGCTAAGAGCATACGCATCCGCCTGCATTTTCTGCGGCACCCCGCAGATAATGCGATCACCTCTGCCTGTGAATCGGTGAAGGGGGGGGGGAGGGGGGTCAACAACACTCCATTTCCAAGTCGGAGATGGAGCGGTGCGGGGGCACGGTTTCAAAATGGGGTCGGCAACGGAGAAACAGGAGGCGTGGCCAGAGCAGCTGCATGACATCACATGGGCCGGACTCTGCCAGTGGAGCCCCAGCGTCATGAGGTAGATTTTGTAGAGGCCGGGGAGGACTTCTGTTCCTGGGAACTAGCTGTGTTGTGCAGCTTTATTCCTCTGCCCCTACCTCTGGCAAGAAAGGACGCACCTCGCACTTTCTTGTTTCTTTGTGACCGAAAGGACTGCATTTGATAATGCGGAGCTTTCTTATGCTGTGAGGGAACATAAGGTAAAAAATTTGATTTTCCAACTGTAGCTGTGCGTGTTAATGCTTTGTCCATCCTACGGGAGGATTTCCATCGTAACCTATCCGTTGATGGAAAAGGATACGCCATAAGAATCCTTTTGGAAATCTGCAGTCTTTTATCTGGAGATTCCCAAGCTTTTTCACATAACTCGTTCAGCTCGTGTGACCCCCTCAAAGGTTACCTCAGGCTTCTTTCCCTTGTACATATGTACCCTCTTGTCAGGGACAGGGGGTTCCTCTGTGATGTGCAAAACATCTTTTATTGCCATAATCATATATCGAATGGATTTTGCCAATTTTGGCTGTAACTTTGCATCATCGTAATCGACACTGGAGTCAGAATCCGTGTCGGTATCTGTGTCAACAATCTGGGATAGTGGGCGCTTATGAGACCCTGACAGTCCCTGCAACATAGGATCAGGCATGGGTTGAGTCCCTGACTGTCCCAAAGCTTCAGCCTTGTCTAATCTTTTGTACAATGAGTTTACACTAGCATTTAAAACATTCCACATATCCATCCAATCAGGTGTCAGCGGAGACACCACATTCATTTGCTCCCGCTCCTCTCTAATATAGCCTTCTTCCTCAGACATGTCGACACACGAGTACCGACACACCACACACACAGGGAATACTTTTTCTGAAGACATTTTCCCCACAAGGCCCTTTGGAGAGACAGAGAGAGAGTATGCCAGCACACTCCCCAGCGCTATATAACCCAGGAATAACACAGTAACTTAATGTTTGTCCAGTAGCGCTGCTGTATGTAATTTGCGCCGAATTATGTGCCCCCCCTCTCTTTTCAACCCTCTTCTCTACCGTGGTATAAGCAGGGGAGAGTCCGGGGAGCTTCCTCTCAGCGGTGCTGTGGAGAAAAAATGGCGCTGGTGAGTGCTGAGGGAGAAGCCCCGCCCCCTCGGCGGCGGGCTTCTGTCCCGCTTAAACTGTAAAATTGGTGGGGGCTCATACATATATACAGTGCCCAGCTGTATATATGTTATATTTTTGCCAAAAAGAGGTTTATATTGCTGCCCAGGGCCCCCCCCCTGCGCCCTGCACCCTTACAGTGACCGGAGTATGTGAGGTGTATGGGAGCAATGGCGCACAGCTGCAGTGCTGTGCGCTACCTCAGTGAAGATCATGAACTCTGTGGAGCCCGTCTATCCCCATGGTCCTTACGGAGTCCCCAGCATCCTCTAGGACGTTAGAGAAACTAGGATTTTAATACCTACCGGTAAATCCTTTTCTCTTAGTCTGTTGAGGATGCTGGGCACCCGTCCCAGTGTGTACTGTGTCTGCAGTTATTAAATGGCCCTTAACTCCAGAACATTTATGTGGAGACAACTTTCCTGACTTGACCATCTTCCTTGGACGTTTTCCCCCTGTGTGACTGCTCCCCAGCCTCGGAGGGTTGCATCTGTGGTCCCTAGGATCCAGTCCTGGATCCCGAACCATCGCCCCTCTAGGAGGTGAGAACTGTGCAGCCACCAATGGAGTGAGATTCTGGTCTTGGAAGACAGGATTATCCTCCGGTGCATGTGTAGGTGGGATCCGGACCAATTGTCCAACAGGTCCCACTGGAACACTCTGGCATGGAACCTGCCAAACTGAATGGTCTCGTAGGCCACAACCATCTTCCCCAGCAACTGAATGCATTGATGGATTAACACTCTTGCTGGTTTCAGAATTTGTTTGACCAGACTCTGGATCTCCATAGCCTTTCCAGTGGAAGAAAACCTCTTCTGTGTCCAGTATGTGTTATGATTCCAGCACTCTGGTCAGAGAAGATCTTATGGCAAGGACCGGAGCACTGGAACGGAATGCTGGGGAAGGGAGCAGGACAGGAAAATAGCCCTTGGCGCCCTAACTCTGTTGTCTCACCCGTGTTGTCAGAAATCCCCTGCGAGACTATGGTTTCTTGAGCCCTTGGCAACCGCGTTTGAAGGGCGGATTATGTCTGCCCAACTTCGATGCCCCCCGGTCTTAATGAGAGACAAAGGGAAACCCGAGACAGGGTGATAACAAGAGGCCCTCTAACTAAACAACCAGGCCAGGGGCTAAGCAAACTCAAAACTATAATATGTGCTGAGAAACCGCCAGGAAAAAGGACAACCAAAATATCCACTTGTCCAATTCTCCTACCCGGCACCGCCGAGTACCAGAGAGGACTTGTGGAAGCGGAACCCTCCGCAAATGCTCCAAACACAAAATATAAAAGGTAAAGCGGCTGAGCCGCAACACACGGCAGAGCCGCAACTCACGAACACCACTGGATATAAAACGGTGATCAGTCAGGACTCCAGGGAACCAAACGACCTCTTGGGATGAGATGACAACTCCCGAATACCGGACTTCTGCGGACTGGAATGACCGGATACAGCAGGACTGGAAACAGACTCTCAGCAAACAAAGGCAGCATGCAGGAAGCTATTACCGGCATCTGTGAGAAGCCCTGGGAGTGTATTTAACAAGGAGTCCTCCAATCAGCTGCTAAAGGCTGATTAGAATAAATGCCGTGCAGCTGCCTTGCTGCACGGCCAGAGAGCAGGTGAATATCTTAATTTCCTAAAGCCTAGCAACGGGGAACGCGGTCCACCAGTGGCGTCCCCGTTGCTAGGGTCCGTGCGGCTCAGCGCGCCCGGCGTCTAGCATTGCTAGGGAGCCGGCGGCTGTACGTGCATGGCATCTCTAGTTGCTAGGCGCCGGGCCGCGCAGACCATCAAGCGGACCCCGGCGCCTAACAGTACCCCCCCTTGAGGAGGGGTCAAGGAACCCCTAAAGCCAGGTTTCTGAGGAAATTCCCGGAAAAATGCCCTCTTGAGCCTCGGGGCATGAAGATCCTTATCCAGGACCCAAGACCTTTCCTCCGGACCATAGCCTTTCCAGTGAACCAGAAAATACAGCCGATCCCGGGACAATTTGGAATCGAGAACCTTCTCTACCAAGAACTCCTGTTGTCCCTGTACATCCACTGGAGATCTACCCTGAGAGATCTTCCGAGGAAATCTACTGGAAGAAACGTATTGTTTCAACAGGGAACAATGAAACGTATTTCCAATCCTGAGAGATCTTGGTAAACGTAACCGAAAGGCAACTGGGTTGACTCTTTTAATAATAAGAAATGGCCCAATAAATTTGGGTCCCAGTCTAGCTGAGGATTGTCGAAGCCTGATGTTGCGAGTCGACAACCACACCCTATCTCCCACCTTAAAAGTGCAAGGACGTCGGAGCCTGTCAGAAAATTTCTTCTCTCGAAAGGCCGCTTTTCTGAGAGCAAGGTGCACCTTTTTCCAAATGGCTCTGAGATGGGAGGTTAAGGTAAGCGAGGAGACTGAGGAATGATGAAAAAAAGAATTAGCTCTGGGGTGAAAACCAAAAACTGAAAAGAATGGAGACTCTTTAGTGGAGGAATGACAAGAATTATTGTAAGCAAATTCAGCCAACGGAAGAAACTCGGACCAATCATTCTGGAGTTTGGCTGAATACAAGCGCAAATATTGTTTCAATGATTGGTTAACTCGTTCGGTTTGCCCGTTGGATTGTGGGTGGTAACCGGATGTTAACGACAATTTCATCTTCAATGAGGCACAAAAACATTTCCAGAATTGTGCGATGAATTGTGGACCCCGATCAGAAACAATATCAGTAGGCAACCCATGAAGCCTGAATACATGGCGGAGAAACAAAACTGCCAACCCTTGGGCAGAAGGCAATCGGGGAAGAGCAATAAAATGAGCCATTTTACTAAAACGGTCCACTACCACCCATATGACTCGGAATCCGGCTGAAAGGGGAAGGTCAACCACAAAATCCATGGAAATATGAGACCACGGCCGGAGAGGAACATTTACGGGCATAAGTTGCCCGATGGGCAAGGAACGGGGAACCTTATGCTGTGCACAAACCTGACTTGAATAAACAAATTCCTTGACGTCTTTAGAAAGACCAGGCCACCATACTGAGCGAGAGACTAACTCCAATGTCTTAGAGACTCCTGGATGCCCTGAAACTTTGTTATCATGGAATTCCGTTAAAACAGTAACTCTCAAAAACTCAGGGACGTAAAGACGACCAGCAGGAGTAATTCTAGGAGCTTGGTGTTGAAGCTGCTTTAACTGGGTAAATAAATCTTGTGTGAGGCCCGCCCAGATGACCGAAGATGGAAGTATGGGGGTAACAGGATTGTTATTGTGAACCGGAAGAAAGCTATGTGACAGGGCATCAGCCTTAGTATTCTTGGAACCAGGCCTGAAAGTGATTATAAATTTGAAACGCGTAAAAAATAATGCCCAACGTGCCTGCCGGGCATTAAGCCGCTTAGCCGATTCAATCTATTGCAGGTTCTTATGGTCAGTCAATACCGAAATAGTATGTTTTGCTCCCTCCAGCCAATGCCTCCACTCCTCGAAAGCCCATTTTACCGCCAGTAACTCCCGATTACCAACGTCATAGTTGGATTCAGCGGAGGAGAATTTCCTGGACATAAAGGCACAAGGATGTAACTCCAGAGACTCCGGATCCTTTTGAGAAAGGATAGCCCCCACTCCAACCTCCGAGGCATCAACCTCCACCACAAAGGGCAATTCCGGATTAGGATGTCAGAGGACTGGAGCCGAGACAAAGGCTTGTTTCAAGGCCCGGAAGGACAACTCAGCTTCACGCGACCAGTTGGTAGGATCCGCTCCTTTCTTTGTCAGAGCTACAATGGGAGCAACCAGGTCAGAAAAAGAATGAATGAACCTCCTATAATAATTCGCAAACCCTAAAAAACGCTTAATTGCTTTTAAATTGGTGGGTTGCGCCCAACTAAGGATGGCCTGGAGTTTCTTTGGTTCCATGGAAAATTATGTACCCTAAAAAAGATACTTCCGTGACATGAAACTCACACTTCTCCAGCTTGGCATATAAATGATTCTCACATAACTTTTGAAGAACCAGACGCACCTGGGTAACATGTTGTTCCATTGATTTAGAAAAAATCAGGATGTCGTCTAAGTAAACGACCACGAATTTCCCTAGGAAGTCACGGAGCACATCGTTAATGAGGTCTTGAAAAACTGCCGGAGCATTGGACAGGCCGAACGGCATCACCAGGTATTCGTAGTGACCCGACTGAGAACTGAAGGCCGTTTTCCACTCATCTCCAGATTTAATTCGGATGAGGTTGTACGCTCCTCTAAGGTCAATTTTAGAAAAAATCACAGCAGAACGTAACTGATCAAAGAGTACAGAAATCAACGGCAAAGGATAGGTGTTTTTAACTGAGATCTTATTCAGGGCTCTAAAATCAATGCAAGGTCTAAGCGAGCCATCCTTTTTCTCCACAAAGAAGAAGCCTGCACTTAAAGGAGATTTTGATGGTCTAATAAATCCTTTCTCAAGGCTCTCCTTTACATAATCATTCATAGCCGCAGTTTCTGGCCCGGATAATGCATATAATCTTCCCTTTGGCAATGCGGCACCAGGAATTAACTCAATAGCACAATCATAAGGCCGATGGGGAGGCAGAATGTCCGCATTGCCTTTGGAGAAAACATCAGCAAACTCCTGGTATTCCACCGGAATGAGTTCTGGAATGATAGCTGCTACTCTGACTGGAAACGTGATACATTCCTTATCACAAAAAGTACCCCAATGTGAAATCTTCCCCGACCGCCAATCAATGGTGGGATTATGAAAGGCCAGCCAAGGGTGACCCAGAACAACTGGAACTGCTGGGCAATGTGTAAGAAAGAACTCGATTTTCTCGGAATGTAGAGCTCCTACTGTAAGTAGTACAGGGGGTGTACGGAGAGAAATAATCCCATTAGACAGCGGACTCCCATCTAAGCCATGCATGGTGACACACCTACCCAAAGGTAACTGAGGAATGCCTAAGGCCTTAGCCCAAGTTAAATCCATAAAGTTTCCTGCAGCTCCACTGTCAACAAAAGCCGACACCAAAGAACTGAGGCTGCCAAAGGAAACTTTAACTGGGACTAAAAGGGAGTTATTCGAGGAGATAAGCTGCAGACCTAGGTGAACCCCCTCACAATTCACCTGGTCAAAGCGTTTCCCGACTTGTTCGGACAATTACGAGCAAAATGTCCCTTACCCCCACAGTACAGACAAAGACCAGAATTTTGCCTTCTGGCTCTTTCTTCAGGAGACAGCCGGGAGAGACCCATCTGCATGGTCTCCTCTACGTCTTCAGGAATGGAATATACACACGGACTTGTCCTTACAGGTGCTCCTTTTTCAGCCCTCCGCTCTCTGAGACGACGATCAATCTTAATAGAAAGCTCCATGAGTTTATCGAGAGTCTCAGGAGCAGGGTACTGAAGGAGACTGTCTTTTATAGACTCTGATAAGCCGAGGCGAAACTGACTGCGCAGGGCTGGGTCATTCCAGCCACAGTCGTTCGACCAACGGCGAAACTCCGTACAATAAACCTCTGCAGGATTTCTACCCTGTCTGAGAGGGCGCAACTGACTTTCAGCGGACGCCTCTCTATCAGGGTCATTATACAAGAGCCCTAAAGACTCAAAAAAAGCGTCAATTGACAACAATGCCGGATCCTCTGCTCTTAAACCAAATGCCCAGGTCTGAGGATCCCCCTGGAGCAAAGAAATAATAAACCCGACCCGCTGAGATTCAGTACCCGAGGAAGTCGGTCTTAAACGAAAATAAAGTTTACAGGATTCTTTAAAATTAAAAAACTCTTTTCTATCACCAGAAAAACGGTCAGGCAAATGCATCTTTGGTTCAGGGACTACCCTTGGGGAAGCTCGCAAAAGATCTTCCTGCGACTTCACCCGAAGAGAAAGATCCTGAACCATCTGAGTAAGTTCTTGAATCTGGCTGACTAAGAGCTGACCAGGATTTGGCCCTAAACCTGTTGGATTCATGAGGCCGATAAACTCTCACAAAACTGAATGAGAAAAAATTAAACCCCGTTTAATTTTAAGTTTTGGTATGGCCGGTAATAATGTTATGATTCCAGCACTCTGGTCAGAGAAGATCTTATGGCAAGGACTGGAGCACTGGAACGGAATGCTGGGGAAGGGAGCAGGACAGGAAAATAGCCCCTGGCGCCCTAACTCTGTTGTCTCACCCGTGTTGTCAGAAATCCCCTGCAAGACTATGGTTTCTTGAGCCCTTGGCAGCCGCGTTTGAAGGGCGGATTATGTCTGCCCAACTTCGATGCCCCCCCGGTCTTAATGAGAGACAAAGGGAAACCTGAGACAGGGTGATAACAAGAGGCCCTCTAACTAAACAACCAGGCCAGGGGCTAAGCAAACTCAAAACTATAATAAGTAGACAAGTCAAAATTTCAAACCCCCTGTTATGGTGTAGGGTACCTGGCCTTCTCTGATGTAATCAGAGTTAGATTTGATTCAGTGATTTTATAAAAACAGCTAGGAAGCACAATTTAGCAGTGGGTTGCAGAGAAAAAAAATATGCTGGCAGAAAAATCCAATTGAGTGATTAAACAGCTCTTCATTTTCTGGCTTTATTTTTATGCTAACAAATTTGTTCTCTGAAAAGTGTCCACAAAGCCAAGTCTCTGATTAACACCTTTGTAAGGATGGTTTTTCACCTATTACTAAATTAAACTTGCTTCATTGGAAAGGCAGCAAGATGCATCCTCATTTCAATGGTAAGTCAACCTTCTTGCCCTATGTTCCCTGTCAACGGATGAAGACGCATCATTATCTACCGCAGTCATTTTGGCCCAATAGATATGCAAGAAGTTTAGATTCCCCTTTCTTTGCAGGTAGAGGAAGGAAAAGGAAGAGGTCTGTAGCCTCTTCAAGATCGCAGGACCAGAGATTGTCCTCTGCTTCTGCCAAATCCACTGCATGACACTGGGGCTTTCTTGCAGGAGCCCACACCAGTGGGGGCACGTCTAAAACTCTTCAGTCAGTTCTGGATTCATTCGGACCTGGACTCGTGGGTTTTACAAATAGTGTCCCAAGGGTACAAACTGGGGTTTCAAGACGTTCCCCCTCACCGATTGTTCAAATTGGCCTTAGTCAGCAGGGAGAAGGTTTTTATTCAAGCCTCTTCGTGGTCCCGAAGCCGGACGGCTCAGTCAGACCAATCTTAAATCTGAAATCCCTCAATTTCTTCCTAAAGAAATTCAATTTCAAGATGGAATTTCTCAGGGCAGTGATCTCCAGTCCGGAGGACGGAGATTTCATGGTTTTGGTAGACATAAAGGATGCCTACTTACATGTTCCCATTTAGCCACTGCCTCAAGCTACCTAAGGTTTGCAATTCAGGATTGTCATTACCAATTTCAGACATTGCCGTTTGGTCTGTCCACGGCTCCGAGGATTTTCACCAGGGTGATGGCGGAAATTATGGTTCTCCTTCGCAAGCAAGGAGTCACAATTATCCCGTACTTGGATGATCTCCTGATAAAGGCGAGATCCAGGGACCAGTTGGTGCAAAACATTGCACTCTCCCTGACAGTTCTTCAACAACATGGTTGGCTCCTAAACTTGCCAAAATCGCAGTTGGTCCCAATGACGCGGTTGTTGTTTTTGGGAGTCATACTGTTAGGCGCCGGGGTCCGCTTGATGGTCTGCGCGGCCCGGCGCCTAGCAACTAGAGACGCCGTGCACGTACAGCCGCCGGCTCCCTAGCAACGCTAGACGCCGGGCGCGCTGAGCCGCACGGACCCTAGCAACGGGGACGCCACTGGCGGACCGCGTTCCCCGTTGCTAGGCTTTAGGAAATTAAGATATTCACCTGCTCTCTGGCCGTGCAGCAAGGCAGCTGCACGGCATTTATTCTAATCAGCCTTTAGCAGCTGATTGGAGGACTCCTTGTTAAATACACTCCCAGGGCTTCTCACAGACGCCGGTAATAGCTTCCTGCATGCTGCCTTTGTTTGCTGAGAGTCTGTTTCCAGTCCTGCTGTATCCGGTCATTCCAGTCCGCAGAAGTCCGGTATTCGGGAGTTGTCATCTCATCCCAAGAGTTCGTTTGGTTCCCTGGAGTCCTGACTGATCACCGTTTTATATCCAGTGGTGTTCGTGAGTTGCGGCTCTGCCGTGTGTTGCGGCTCAGCCGCTTTACCTTTTATATTTTGTGTTTGGAGCATTTGCGGAGGGTTCCGCTTCCACAAGTCCTCTCTGGTACTTGGCGGTGCCGGGTAGGAGAATTGGACAAGTGGATATTTTGGTTGTCCTTTTTCCTGGCGGTTTCTCCGCACATATTACAGTTTTGAGTTTGCTTAGCCCCTGGCCTGGTTGTTTAGTTAGAGGGCCTCTTGTTATCACCCTGTCTCAGGTTTCCCTTTGTCTCTCATTAAGACCGGGGGGCATCGAAGTTGGGCAGACATAATCCGCCCTTCAAACGCGGCTGCCAAGGGCTCAAGAAACCATAGTCTCGCAGGGGATTTCTGACAACATGGGTGAGACAACAGAGTTAGGGCGCCAGGGGCTATTTTCCTGTCCTGCTCCCTTCCCCAGCATTCCGTTCCAGTGCTCCAGTCCTTGCCATAAGATCTTCTCTGACCAGAGTGCTGGAATCATAACATTATTACCGGCCATACCAAAACTTAAAATTAAACGGGGTTTAATTTTTTCTCATTCAGTTTTGTGAGAGTTTATCGGCCTCATGAATCCAACAGGTTTAGGGCCAAATCCTGGTCAGCTCTTAGTCAGCCAGATTCAAGAACTTACTCAGTTGGTTCAGGATCTTTCTCTTCGGGTGAAGTCGCAGGAAGATCTTTTGCGAGCTTCCCCAAGGGTAGTCCCTGAACCAAAAATGCATTTGCCTGACCGTTTTTCTGGTGATAGAAAAGAGTTTTTTAATTTTAAAGAATCCTGTAAACTTTATTTTCGTTTAAGACCGACTTCCTCGGGTACTGAATCTCAGCGGGTCGGGTTTATTATTTCTTTGCTCCAGGGGGATCCTCAGACCTGGGCATTTGGTTTAAGAGCAGAGGATCCGGCATTGTTGTCAATTGACGCTTTTTTTGAGTCTTTAGGGCTCTTGTATGATGACCCTGATAGAGAGGCGTCCGCTGAAAGTCAGTTGCGCGCTCTCAGACAGGGTAGAAATCCTGCAGAGGTTTGTTGTACGGAGTTTCGCCGTTGGTACCTGCCAGGTGAGATACTATGATCATGTTGGTGCTTCTCCCAGGGCAAGGCTCACCCATTGCACTCTGGGTGTGCTGCCCCTGTGATTTCCCCAAATGTGGGAAACTTGACTGCATAATTTGTGTTTCCCCTGGTCGGCTCTCGTATAATTCAGATCTCTTTGTCTCAGGTCTCTCTCCAGCCTAGTTTGCTGTCTGTTTCCACTTCTCTTTTCTTGAGCCGCTCCCTTCTATGCCCTTGCGCACTATCCTGACTTCTCCCGTCTGCTTACTTTGTGCCTTCCAACACACAATGCAAACTACAGGTAGTGCTGCAGGGCCCACACCCTTTTACTTGCCTCACAGAGCAGCTCTGGAGCTGTTACAGTGCCCAGCTGCTGCAAGAAATCAGCTTGAATGCTTCAGGGGCTGGGGCATTGCCAACATGAGCCCCACACCGAAGGAGGGTGGGGGTGTTTAATGCGAACTAAGGGTCACCCAAGCGCCGCAAAAGGCCGCCATGCCCTGCATGCCCCTTTTCTCTTTTCATATGCAGACGAGGGTTGAAGCCAACTTTGACCCACTGCTTGGATGGCATTACCATATGCAAATCAATCTGCTGCAGGCCTTCCCCCAGGAATGCTTGCACTAGTTGTTGCATTTGGTTTGTTGTTTGGGGGTGCTTCAGTATTAGGCAGCCTTCTGCCCTCCCATGTTCATCTGAAAATATGTGTTCTCCCTGCAGTTGTTGTCCCCAGATGAGAGTTCCCTTGTGCTGCCTCAGTTGAATCTCCTTTACTTGACAGAGATGTGCCTGAGCAGCGGCCCTCCCCAGCCCTATCCCAAATCATACTTATTTTGCATAGGAGATACCATGGTCATGAAGATTGTTCTCCCAGGTTGAGGTTCATTCATTGCATTCTGGGTATGCTGACCCCTGTGATTTCCCCAAATGTGGGAAACTCGACTGCATTATTTGTGGTAGTGGGGGACTGTGTTTGTGCTTTCCTCTGCTCAGCTCTGGTAAAAATCAGATTTCTATGTCTCAGATCTTCCTCTAGCCTTGTTCTTCTTTCGAGAGTTCCCTTGTGCTGCCTCAGTTGGATCTCCTTCACTTGACAGGGGGGTGCCCGAGCAGCGACCCTCCCCAGCTCTAGCCCAACTCCTACTTACCTGCCAGGTGAGATACTATGATCAGGAAGGTGCTTCTCCCAGGGCAAGGCTCACCCATTGCACTCTGGGTGTGCTGCTCCTGCGATTTCCCCAAATGTGGGAAACTTGACTGCATAATTTGTGTTTCCTCTGGTCGGCTCTCGTATAATTCAGATCTCTTTGTCTCAGGTCTTTCTCCAGCCTAGTTTGCTGTCTGTTTCCACTTCTCTTTTCTTGAGCCGCTCCCTTCTATGCCCTTGCACACTATACTGACCTCTCCCGTCTGCTTACTTGTGCCTTCCAACGCACAATGCATACTACAGGTAGTGCTGCAGGGCCCACACCCTTTTACATGCTTTTCAGAACAGCTCTGGAGCTGTTACAGTGCCCAGCTGCTGCAAGAAATCATCTTGAATGCTTCAGGGGCTGGGGCATAGCCAACATGAGACCCACACCGAAGGAGGGTGGAGATGTTTAATGTGAATTAGGGGTCATCCAAGTGCCACAAAAGGACGCCATGCCCTGCACATCCCTTTTTTCTTTTCATATGCAGACGAGGGTTGAAGCCAACTTTGACCCACTGCTTGGATGACATCACCATATGCAAATCCATCTGCTGTAGGCCTTCCCCCAGGAATGCTTGTACTAGTTGTTGCATTTGGTTTGTTGTTTGGGGGTGCTTCAGTATTAGGCAGCCTTCTGCCCTCCCATGTTCATCTGAAAATATGTGTTCTCCCAGCAGTTGTTGTCCCCAGATGAGAGTTCCCTTGTGCTGCCTCAGTTGAATCTCCTTTACTTGACAGAGATGTGCCTGAGCAGCGGCCCTCCCCAGCTCTATCCCAAATCATACTTATTTTGCATAGGAGATACCATGGTCATGAAGATTGTTCTCCCAGGGTGAGGTTCATTCATTGCATTCTGGGTATGCTGACTCCTATGATTTCCCCAAATGTGGGAAACTTGACTGCATTATTTGTGGTAGTGGGGGACTGTGTTTGTGCTTTCCTCTGGTCAGCTCTGGTAAAAGTCAGATTTATTTGTCTCAGATCTTCCTCTAGCCTTGTTCTTCTTTCGAGAGTTCCCTTGTGCTGCCTCAGTTGGATCTCCTTCAATTGACAGGGGGGTGCCCGAGCATCGACCCTCCCCAGCTCAAGCCCAACTCCTACTTACCTGCCAGGTGAGATATTATGATCATGAAGGTGCTTCTCCCAGGGCAAGGCTCACCCATTGCACTCTGGGTGTGCTGCTCCTGCGATTTCCCCAAATGTGGGAAACTTGACTGCATAATTTGTGTTTCCCCTGGTCAGCTCTCGTATAATTCAGATCTCTTTGTCTCAGGTCTCTCTCCAGCCTAGTTTGCTGTCTGTTTCAACTTCTCTTTTCTTGAGCCGCTCCCTTCTATGCCCTTGCGCACTATCTTGACTTCTCCCATCTGCTTACTTTGTGCCTTCCAACGCACAATGCGAACTACAGGTAGTGCTGCAGGGCCCACACCCTTTTACTTGCCTTACAGAGCAGCTCTGGAGCTATTACAGTGCCCAGCTGCTGCAAGTAATCAGCTTGAATGCTTCAGGGGCTGGGGCATAGCCAACATGAGCCCCACACCGAAGTAGGGTGGAGGTGTTTAATGCGAACTAGGGGTCATCCAAGCGCCGCAAAAGGCCGCCATGCCCTGCACGCCCCTTTTCTCTTTTCATATGCAGACGAGGGTTGAAGCCAACTTTGACCCACTGCTTGGATGACATCACCATATGCAAATCCATCTGCTGCAGGCCTTCCCCCAGGAATGCTTGTACTAGTTGTTGCATTTGGTTTGTTGTTTGGGGGTGCTTCAGTATTAGGCAGCCTTCTGCCCTCCCATGTTCATCTGAAAATATGTGTTCTCCCTGCAGTTGTTGTCCCCAGATGAGAGTTCCCTTGTGCTGCCTCAGTTGAATCTCCTTTACTTGACAGAGATGTGCCTGAGCAGCGGCCCTCCCCAGCCCTATCCCAAATCATACTTATTTTGCATAGGAGATACCATGGTCATGAAGATTGTTCTCCCAGGGTGAGGTTCATTCATTGCATTCTGGGTATGCTGACCCCTGTGATTTCCCCAAATGTGGGAAACTCGACTGCATAATTTGTGGTAGTGGGGGACTGTGTTTGTGCTTTCCTCTGGTCAGCTCTGGTAAAAGCCAGATTTCTGTGTCTCAGATCTTCCTCTAGCCTTGTTCTTCTTTCGAGAGTTCTCTTGTGCTGCCTCAGTTGGATCTCCTTCACTTGACAGGGGGGTGCCCGAGCAGCGACCCTCCTCAGCTCTTGCCCAACTCCTACTTACCTGCCAGGTGAGATACTATGATCATGAAGGTGCTTCTCCCAGGGCAAGGCTCACCCATTGCACTCTGTGTGTGCTGCTCCAGCTATTTCCCCAAATGTGGGAAACTCGACTGCATAATTTGTGTTTCCCCTGGTCGGCTCTCGTATAATTCAGATCTCTTTGTCTCAGGTCTCTCTCCAGCCTAGTTTGCTGTCTGTTTCCACTTCTCTTTTCTTGAGCCGCTCCCTTCTATGCCCTTGCGCACTATCCTGACTTCTCCCGTCTGCTTACTTTGTGCCTTCCAACGCACAATGCGAACTACAGGTAGTGCTGCAGGGCCCACACCCTTTTAGTTCCCTTACAGAGCAGCTCTGGAGCTGTTACAGTGCCCAGCTGCTGCAAGAAATCAGCTTGAATGTTCTTCGTTGATTGATGGAAGAAACATCTTACAAAAACTCTCCAGATTATTGACTTTTTAAAGTTTTTCTAGGAAACGTTCTAGATGAATGCTTATTAGCGTTTGTCAGAATGTACGTTTGCAAAGTGTCTCTGTGGCGCAATCAGTTAGCGTGTTCGGTTATTATCCAAAAGGTTGGTGGTTCAATCCCACCCAGGGACGTAATTTACCTTGTTATCAGATTTTGGTGATCTTTAAGTAGACAAGTCAAAATTTCAAACCCCCTCTTGTGGTGTAGGGTACCTGGCCTTCTCTGATGTAATCAGAGTTAGATTTGATTAAGTGATTTTATAAAAAAAACAGCTAGGAAGCACAATTTAGCAGTGGGTTGCAGAGAAAAAGAAATATGCTGGCAAAAAAATCCAATTGAGTGATTAAACAGCTCTTCATTTTCTTGCTTTATTTTTGTGCTAACAAATTTTTTCTCTGAAAAGTGTCCACAAAGCCAAGTATCTGATTAACACCTTTGTAGGGATGGTTTTTCACCTATTACTAAATTAAACTTGCTTCATTGGAAAGGCAGCAAGATGCATCGTCATTTCAATATCTACTGAAATAATACAGGTTGACACCAGGAAACATTAACGCCACTGCATCCTTGCTGCTTTCTCATGTGGAAGTCTGTTTAATGTGAAAACAAGGTGATATCTAATTAGCACACAGGTAAGGAATTAAGAAAATCTTTATTTAAGGGTGAAGATGTTTCTCACAAAATCGTTGCCCCAATGCATCATTGAAATTCAAGCTGGAAAGATGATTTTAATATATCACTTGTACATTTTGTATTGCTCTTCTGGTGACAATGTAGTTTGTTTTTGTCAATTACCATTTTAATAATAGGGTAAAGAAAATTAAGTGGATTTTTGAAAGAAAACAATACTGTCAATATACTATTAAACAAATTAAAATGGTAAAAGTTATTGTACTTTAAGTAAAAATAAAAGAGCCAAAATATCAATACCAATATTGGATTACTTTAATTAAAAAAAAATGCATATAGCAGAGGATAGTTTCAATCTGCCTACCTCTGGGTTATGGGCCCAGCATGCTTCCATTGCAGTACTCTGCTGCACATGTAAGTGCAAGAGATCCTGAAGCACTCACTCATCGTGGGAAAGTACCAATGTGTTTCTTCGTTGGTTGATGGAAGAAACATCTTACAAAAACTCTCCAGATTATTGACTTTTTAAAGTTTTTCTAGGAAACGTTCTAGATGAATGCTTATTAGCCTTTGTCAGTATGTACTTTTTGCAAAGTGTCTCTGTGGCGCAATCGGTTAGTGTGTTCGGCTATTAACCAAAAGATTGGTGGTTCAATCCCATCCAGGGATGTAATTGACCTTGTGATCAGATTTTGGTGATATTTAAGTAGACAAGTCAAAATTTCAAACCCCCTGTTATGGTGTGGGTACCTGGCCTTCCCTGATGTAATCAGAGTTAGATTTGATTCAGTGATTTTATAAAAACAGCTAGGAAGCACAATTTAGCAGTAGGTTGCAGAGAAAAAAAATATGCTGGCAGAAAAATCCAATTGAGTGAATAAACAGCTCTTCATTTTCTGGCTTTATTTTTATGCTAACAAATTTGTTCTCTGAAAAGTGTCCACAAAGCCAAGTCTCTGATTAACACCTTTGTAAGGATGGTTTTTCACCTATTACTAAATTAAACTTGCTTCATTGGAAAGGCAGCAAGATGCATCCTCATTTCAATGTCTACTGAAATAATACAGGTTGACACCAGGAAACATTAACGCCACTGCATCCTTGCTGCTTTCTCATGTGGAAGTCTGTTTAATGTGAAAACAAGGTGATATCTAATTAGCACACAGGTAAGGAATTAAGAAAATCTTTTTTTAAGGGTGAAGATGTTTCTCACAAAATCGTTGCCCCAATGCATCATTGAAATTCAACCTGGAAAGATGATTTTAATATATCACTTGTACATTTTGTATTGCTCTTCTGGTGACAATGTAGTTTGTTTTTGTCAATTACCATTTTAATAATAGGGTAAAGAAAATTAAGTGGATTTTTGAAAGAAAACAATACTGTCAATATACTATTAAAACAAATTAAAATGGTAAAAGTTATTGTACTTTAAGTAAAAATAAAAGAGCAAAAATATCCATCCCAGTTTTGGATTACTTTAATTAACAAAAAAAATGCATATAACAAAGGATAGTTTCAATCTGCCTACCTCTGGGTTATGGGCCCAGCATGCTTCCATTGGAGTACTCTGCTGCACATGTAAGTGCAAGAGATCCTGAAGCACTCACTCATCATGGGAAAGTACCAATGTGTTTCTTTGTTGGTTGATGGAAGAAACATCTTACAAAAACTCTCCAGATTATTGACGTTTTAAAGTTTTTCTAGGAAACGTTCTAGATGAATGCTTATTAGCCTTTGTCAGTATGTACTTTTTGCAAAGTGTCTCTGTGGCGCAATTGGTTAGTGTGTACGGCTATTAACCAAAAGGTTGGTGGTTAAATTCTACCCAGGGACGTAATTGACCTTGTGTTCAGATTTTGGTAATCTTTAAGTAGACAAGTCAAAATTTCAAACCCCCTCTTATTGTGTAGGGTACCTGGCCTTCTCTGATGTTATCAGAGTTAGATTTGATTCAGTGATTTTATAAAAAACAGCTAGGAAGCACAATTTAGCAGTGGGTTGCAGAGAAAAAAAATATGCTGGCAAAAAAATCCAATTGAGTGATTAAACAGCTCTTCATTTTCTGGTTTATTTTTATGCTAACAAATTTGTTCTCTGAAAAGTGTCCACAAAGCCAAGTCTCTGATTAACACCTTTGTAGGGATGGTTTTTCACCTATTACTAAATTAAACTTGCTTCATTGGAAAGGCAGCAAGATGCATCCTCATTTCAATGTCTACTGAAATAATACAGGTTGACACCAGGAAACATTAACGCCACTGCATCCTTGCTGCTTTCTCATGTGGAAGTCAGTTTAATGTGAAAACAAGGTGATATCTAATTAGCACACAGGTAAGGAATTAAGTAAATCTTTATTTAAGGGTGAAGATGTTTCTCACAAAATCGTTGCCCCAATGCATCATTGAAATTCAAGCTGGAAAGATGATTTTAATATATCACTTGTACATTTTGTATTGCTCTTCTGGTGACAATGTAGTTTGTTTTTGTCAATTACCATTTTAATAATAGGGTAAAGAAAATTAAGTGGATTTTTGAAAGAAAACAATACTGTCAATATACTATTAAAACAAATTAAAATGGTAAAAGTTATTGTACTTTAAGTAAAAATAAAAGAGCCAAAATATCAATCCCAGTTTTGGATTACTTTAATTAACAAAAAAAAAGCATATAGCAGAGGATATTTTCAATCTGCCTACCTCTGGGTTATGGGCCCAGCATGCTTCCATTGCTGTACTCTGCTGCACATGTAAGTGCAAGAGATCCTGAAGCACTCACTCATCATGGGAAAGTACCAATGTGTTTCTTCGTTGGTTGATGGAAGAAACATCTTACAAAAACTCTCCAGATTATTGACTTTTTAAAGTTTTTCTAGGAAACGTTTTAGATGAATGCTTATTAGCCCTTGTCAGTATATACTTTTGCAATGTGTCTCTGTGGCGCAATCAGTTAGTGTGTACGGCTATTAACCAAAAGGTTGGTGGTTCAATCCCACCCAGGTACGTAATTGACCTTGTTATCAGATTTTGGTGATCTTTAAGTAGACAAGTCAAAATTTCAAACCCCCTGTTATGGTGTAGGGTACCTGGCCTTCTCTGATGTAATCAGAGTTAGATTTGATTCAGTGATTTTATAAAAACAGCTAGGAAGCACAATTTAGCAGTGGGTTGCAGAGAAAAAGAAATATGCTGGCAGAAAAATCCAATTGAGTGATTAAACAGCTCTTCATTTTCTGGCTTTATTTTTATGCTAACAAATTTGTTCTCTGAAAAGTGTCCACAAAGCAAAGTCTCTGATTAACACCTTTGTAGGGATGGTTTTTCACCTATTACTAAATTAAACTTGCTTCATTGGAAAGGCAGCAAGATGCATCCTCATTTCAATGTCTACTGAAATAATACAGGTTGACACCAGGAAACATTAACGCCACTGCATCCTTGCTGCTTTCTCATGTGGAAGTCTGTTTAATGTGAAAACAAGGTGATATCTAATTAGCACACAGGTAAGGAATTAAGAAAATCTTTATTTAAGGGTGAAGATGTTTCTCACAAAATCGTTGCCCCAATGCATCATTGAAATTCAAGCTGGAAAGATGATTTTAATATATCACTTGTACATTTTGTATTGCTCTTCTGGTGACAATGTAGTTTGTTTTTGTCAATTACCATTTTAATAATAGGGTAAAGAAAATTAAGTGGATTTTTGAAAGAAAACAATACTGTCAATATACTATTAAAACAAATTAAAATGGTAAAAGTTATTGTACTTTAAGTAAAAATAAAAGAGCCAAAATATCAATCCCAGTTTTGGATTACTTTAATTAACAAAAAAAAATGCATATAGCAGAGGATAGTTTCAATCTGCCTACCTCTGGGTTATGGGCCCAGCATGCTTCCATTGCTGTACTCTGCTGCACATGTAAGTGCAAGAGATCCTGAAGCACTCACTCATCATGGGAAAGTACCAATGTGTTTCTTCGTTGGTTGATAGAAGAAACATCTTACAAAAACTCTCCAGATTATTGACTTTTTTAAGTTTTTCTAGGAAACGTTTTAGATGAATGCTTATTAGCATTTGTCAGTTAGTACTTTTGCAAAGTGTCTCTGTGGCGCAATCAGTTAGTGTGTACGGCTGTTAACCAAAAGGTTGGTGGTTCAATCCCACCCAGGGACGTAATTGACCTTGTGATCAGATTTTGGTGATATTTAAGTAGACAAGTCAAAATTTCAAACCCCATCTTATTGTGTAGGGTACCTGGCCTTCTCTGATGTAATCAGAGTTAGATTTGATTCATTGATTTTATAAAAACAGCTAGGAAGCACAATTTAGCAGTGGTTTGCAGAGAAAAAAAATATGCTGGCAGAAAAATCCAATTGAGTGATTAAACAGCTCTTCATTTTCTGGCTTTATTTTTATGCTAACAAATTTGTTCTCTGAAAAGTGTCCACAAAGCCAAGTCTCTGATTAACACCTTTGTAAGGATGGTTTTTCACCTATTACTAAATTAAACTTGCTTCATTGGAAAGGCAGCAAGATGCATCCTCATTTCAATGTCTACTGAAATAATACAAGTTGACACCAGGAAACATTAACGCCACTGCATCCTTGCTGTTTTCTCATGTGGAAGTCTGTTTAATGCGAAAACAAGGTGATATCTAATTATCACACAGGTAAGGAATTAAGAAAATCTTTATTTAAGGGTGAAGATGTTTCTCACAAAATCGTTGCCCTAATGCATCATTGAAATTCAAGCTGGAAAGATGATTTTAATATATCACTTGTACATTTTGTATTGCTCTTCTGGTGACAATGTAGATTGTTTTTGTCAATTACCATTTTAATAATAGGGTAAAGAAAATTAAGTGGATTTTTGAAAGAAAACAAATTATGCAGTCAAGTTTCCCACATTTGGGGAAATCGCAGGAGCAGCACACCCAGAGTGCAATGGGTGAGCCTTGCCCTGGGAGAAGCACCTTCATGATCATAGTATCTCACCTGGCAGGTAAGTAGGAGTTGGGCTTGAGCTGGGGAGGGTCGATGCTCGGGCACCCCCCTGTCAAGTGAAGGAGATCCAACTGAGGCAGCACAAGGGAACTCTCGAAAGAAGAACAAGGCTAGAGGAAGATCTGAGACAAATAAATCTGACTTTTACCAGAGCTGACCAGAGGAAAGCACAAACACAGTCCCCCACTACCACAAATAATGCAGTCGAGTTTCCCACATTTGGGGAAATCATAGGAGTCAGCATACCCAGAATGCAATGAATGAACCTCACCCTGGGAGAACAATCTTCATGACCATGGTATCTCCTATGCAAAATAAGTATGATTTGGGATAGAGCTGGGGAGGGCCGCTGCTCAGGCACATCTCTGTCAAGTAAAGGAGATTCAACTGAGGCAGCACAAGGGAACTCTCATCTGGGGACAACAACTGCTGGGAGAACACATATTTTCAGATGAACATGGGAGGGCAGAAGGCTGCCTAATACTGAAGCACCCCCAAACAACAAACCAAATGCAACAACTAGTACAAGCATTCCTGGGGGAAGGCCTACAGCAGATGGATTTGCATATGGTGATGTCATCCAAGCAGTGGGTCAAAGTTGGCTTCAACCCTCGTCTGCATATGAAAAGAAAAAAGGGATGTGCAGGGCATGGCGTCCTTTTGTGGCGCTTGGATGACCCCTAATTCACATTAAACATCTCCACCCTCCTTCGGTGTGGGTCTCATGTTGGCTATGCCCCAGCCCCTGAAGCATTCAAGATGATTTCTTGCAGCAGCTGGGCACTGTAACAGCTCCAGAGCTGTTCTGTAAGGCATGTAAAAGGGTGTGGGCCCTGCAGCACTACCTGTAGTATGCATTGTGCGTTGGAAGGCACAAGTAAGCAGACGGGAGATGTCAGGATAGTGCGCAAGGGCATAGAAGGGAGCGGCTCAAGAAAAGAGAAGTGGAAACAGACAGCAAACTAGGCTGGAGAGAGACCTGAGACAAAGAGATCTGAATTATACGAGAGCCGACCAGGGGAAACACAAATTATGCAGTCAAGTTTCCCACATTTGGGGAAATCACAGGGGCAGCACACCCAGAGTGCAATGGGTGAGCCTTGCCCTGGGAGAAGCACCTACATGATCATAGTATCTCACCTGGCAGGTAAGTAGGAGTTGGGCTAGAGCTGCGAAGGGTCGCTGCTCGGGTACCCCCCTGTCAAGTGAAGGAGATCCAACTGAGGCAGCACAAGGGAACTCTCGAAAGAGGAACAAGGCTAGAGGAAGATCTGAGACAAAGAAATCTGATTTTTACCAGAGTTGACCAGAAGAAAGCACAAACACAGTCCCCCACTACCACAAATAATGCAGTTGAGTTTCCCACATTTGGTGAAATCACAGGGGTCAGCATACCCAGAATGCAATGAATGAACCTCACCCTGGGAGAACAATCTTCATGACCATGGTATCTCCTATGCAAAATAAGTATGATTTGGGATAGGGCTGGGGAGGGCCGCTGCTCAGGCACATCTCTGTCAAGTAAAGGAGATTCAACTGAGGCAGCACAAGGGAACTCTCATCTGGGGACAACAACTGCAGGGAGAACACATATTTTCAGATGAACATGGGAGGGCAGAAGGCTGCCTAATACTGAAGCACCCCCAAACAACAAACCAAATGCAACAACTAGTGCAAGCATTCCTGGGGGAAGGCCTGCAGCAGATGGATTTGCATATGGTGATGTCATCCAAGCAGTGGGTCAAAGTTGGCTTCAACCCTCGTCTGCATATGAAAAGAAAAAAGGGATGTGCAGGGCATGGCGTCCTTTTGTGGCGCTTGGATGACCCCTAATTCGCATTAAACATCTCCACCATCCTTCGGTGTGGGGCTCATGTTGGCTATGCCCCAGCCCCTGAAGCATTCAAGATGATTTCTTGCAGCAGCTGGGCACTGTAACAGCTCCAGAGCTGCTCTGTAAAGCATGTAAAAGGGTGTGGGCCCTGCAGCACTACCTGTAGTATGCATTGTGCGTTGGAAGGCACAAAGTAAGCAGACGGGAGAGGTCAGGATAGTGCGCAAGGGCATAGAAGGGAGCGGCTCAAGAAAAGAGAAGTGGAAACAGACAGCAAACTAGGCTGGAGAAAGACCTGAGACAAAGAGATCTGAATTATATGAGAGCCGACCAGAGGAAACACAAATTATGCAGTCAAGTGTCCCACATTTGGGGAAATCGCAGGAGCAGCACACCCAAAGTGCAATGGGTGAGCCTTGCCCTGGGAGAAGCACCTTCCTGATCATAGTATCTCACCTGGCAGGTAAATAGGAGTTGGGCTAGAGCTGGGGAGGGTCGCTGCTCGTGCACCCCCCTGTCAAGTGAAGGAGATCCAACTGAGGCAGCACAAGGGAACTCTCGAAAGAAGAACAAGGCTAGAGGAAGATCTGAGACAAAGAAATCTGACTTTTACCAGAGTTGACCAGAAGAAAGCACAAACACAGTCCCCCACTACCACAAATAATGCAGTCGAGTTTCCCACATTTGGGGAAATCACAGGGGTCAGCATACCCAGAATGCAATGAATGAACCTCACCCTGGGAGAACAATCTTCATGACCATGGTATCTCCTATGCAAAATAAGTATGATTTGGGATAGGGCTGGGGAGGGCCGCTGCTCAGGCACATCTCTGTCAAGTAAAGGAGATTCAACTGAGGCAGCACAAGGGAACTCTCATCTGGGGACAACAACTGCAGGGAGAACACATATTTTCAGATGAACATGGGAGGGCAGAAGGCTGCCTAATACTGAAGCACCCCCAAACAACAAACCAAATGCAACAACTAGTGCAAGCATTCCTGGGGGAAGGCCTGCAGCAGATTGATTTGCATATGGTAATGCCATCCAAGCAGTGGGTCAAAGTTGGCTTCAACCCTCGTCTGCATATCAAAAAAGAGAAAAGGGGCGTGCAGGGCATGGCGGCCTTTTGCGGCGCTTGGATGACCCCTAGTTCGCATTAAACACCTCCACCCTCCTTCGGTGTGGGGCTCATGTTGGCTATGCCCCAGCCCCTGAAGCATTCAAGCTGATTTCTTACAGCAGCTGGGCACTGTAACAGCTCCAGAGCTGCTCTGTAAGGCAAGTAAAAGGGTGTGGGCCCTGCAGCACTACCTGTAGTTTGCATTGTGCATTGGAAGGCACAAAGTAAGCAGACGGGAGAAGTCAGGATAGTGCGCAAGGGCATAGAAGGGAGCGGCTCAAGAAAAGAGAAGTGGAAACAGACAGCAAACTAGGCTGGAGAGAGACCTGAGACAAAGAGATCTGAATTATACGAGAGCCGACCAGGGGAAACACAAATTATGCAGTCAAGTGTCCCACATTTGGGGAAATTGCAGGAGCAGCACACCCAGAGTGCAATGGGTGAGCCTTGCCCTGGGAGAAGCACCTTCATGATCATAGTATCTCACCTGGCAGGTAAGTAGGAGTTGGGCTAGAGCTGGGGAGGGTCGCTGCTCGGGCACCCCCCTGTCAAGTGAAGGAGATCCAACTGAGGCAGCACAAGGGAACTCTTGAAAGAGGAACAAGGCTAGAGGAAGATCTGAGACAAATAAATCTGACTTTTACCAGAGCTGACCAGAGGAAAGCACAAACATAGTCCCCCTCTACCACAAATAATGCAGTCGAGTTTCCCACATTTGGGGAAATCACAGGGGTCAGCATACCCAGAATGCAATGAATGAACCTCACCCTGGGAGAACAATCTTCATGACCATGGTATCTCCTATGCAAAATAAGTATGATTTGGGATAGGGCTGGGGAGGGCCGCTGCTCAGGCACATCTCTGTCAAGTAAAGGAGATTCAACTGAGGCAGCACAAGGGAACTCTCATCTGGGGACAACAACTGCAGGGAGAACACATATTTTCAGATGAACATGGGAGGGCAGAAGGCTGCCTAATACTGAAGCACCCCCAAACAACAAACCAAATGCAACAACTAGTACAAGCATTCCTGGGGGAAGGCCTGCAGCAGATGGATTTGCATATGGTGATGTCATCCAAGCAGTGGGTCAAAGTTGGCTTCAACCCTCATCTGCATATGAAAAGAGAAAAGGGGCGTGCAGGGCATGGCGGCCTTTTGCGGCGCTTGGATGACCCCTAGTTCGCATTAAACACCTGCACCCTCATTCGGTGTGGGGCTCATGTTGGCTATGCCCCAGCCCCTGAAGCATTCAAGCTGATTTCTTGCAGCAGCTGGGCACTGTAACAGCTCCAGAGCTGCTCTGTAAGGCAAATAAAAGGGTGTGGGCCCTGCAGCACTACCTGTAGTTCGCATTGTGCGTTGGAAGGCACAAAGTAAGCAGACGGGAGAAGTCAGGATAGTGCGCAAGGGCATAGAAGGGAGCGGCTCAAGAAAAGAGAAGTGGAAACAGACAGCAAACTAGGCTGGAGAGAGACCTGAGACAAAGAGATCTGAATTATATGAGAGCCGACCAGGGGAAACACAAATTATGCAGTCAAGTATTGGAAAATTCAGGGCTATGTCGTGTAGATGATGGCCTAACAGGAGGCTTTAAAATTTTCTTTCTAGTGTCCTTCGTTTGGGAGAAAAATGCAAAGGTACAAGACAGCTTTTCCTTGCCAATATCTCTCTTTTGCAAAGAGCTGCGCATTGGAAAATTCAGGGCTATGTCGTGTAGATGATGGCCTAACAGGAGGCTTTAAAATTTTCTTTCTAGTGTCCTTCGTTTGGGAGAAAAATGCAAAGGTACAAGACAGCTTTTCCTTGCCAATATCTCTCTTTTGCAAAGAGCTACGCATTGGAAAATTCAGGGCTATGTCGTGTAGATGATGGCCTAACAGGAGGCTTTAAAATTTTCTTTCTAGTGACCTTCGTTTGGGAGAAAAATGCAAAGGTACAAGACAGCTTTTCCTTGCCAATATCTCTCTTTTGCAAAGAGCTGCGCATTGGAAAATTCAGGGCTATGTCGTGTAGATGATGGCCTAACAGGAGGCTTTAAAATGTTCTTTCTAGTGTCCTTCGTTTGGGAGAAAAATGCAATGGTACAAGACAGCTTTTCCTTGCCAATATCTCTCTTTTGCAAAGAGCTGCGCATTGGAAAATTCAGGGCTATGTCGTGTAGATGATGGCCTAACAGGAGGCTTTAAAATTTTCTTTCTAGTGTCCTTCGTTTGGGAGAAAAATGCAAAGGTACAAGACAGCTTTTCCTTGCCAATATCTCTCTTTTGCAAAGAGCTACGCATTGGAAAATTCAGGGCTATGTCGTGTAGATGATGGCCTAACAGGAGGCTTTAAAATTTTCTTTCTAGTGACCTTCGTTTGGGAGAAAAATGCAAAGGTACAAGACAGCTTTTCCTTGCCAATATCTCTCTTTTGCAAAGAGCTGCGCATTGGAAAATTCAGGGCTATGTCGTGTAGATGATGGCCTAACAGGAGGCTTTAAAATTTTCTTTCTAGTGTCCTTCGTTTCGGAGAAAAATGCAAAGGTACAAGACAGCTTTTCCTTGCCAATATCTCTCTTTTGCAAAGAGCTACGCATTGGAAAATTTAGGGCTATGTCGTGTAGATGATGGCCTAACAGGAGGCTTTAAAATTTTCTTTCTAGTGTCCTTCGTTTGGGAGAAAAATGCAATGGTACAAGACAGCTTTTCCTTGCCAATATCTCTCTTTTGCAAAGAGCTGCGCATTGGAAAATTCAGGGCTATGTCGTGTAGATGATGGCCTAACAGGAGGCTTTAAAATTCTCTTTCTAGTGTCCTTCGTTTGGGAGAAAAATGCAAAGGTACAAGACAGCTTTTCCTTGCCAATATCTCTCTTTTGCAAAGAGCTACGCATTGGAAAATTCAGGGCTATGTCGTGTAGATGATGGCCTAACAGGAGGCTTTAAAATTTTCTTTCTAGTGTCCTTCGTTTGGGAGAAAAATGCAAAGGTACAAGACAGCTTTTCCTTGCCAATACTGAAGACATTTTCCCCACAAGGCCCTTTGGAGAGACAGAGAGAGAGTATGCCAGCACATACCCCAGCGCTATATAACCCAGGAATAGCACAGTAACTTAATGTTTGAACAATCGGTGAGGGGGAACATCTTGAAACCCCAGTTTGTACCCTTGGGACACTATTTGTAAAACACACGAGTCCATGTCCGAATGAATCCAGAACTGACTGAAGAGTTTTAGACGTGCCCCCACTGGTGCGGGCTCCTGCAAGAGAGCCCCAGCGTCATGCAGTGGATTTGGCAGAAGCAGAGGATGATCTCTGCTCCTGCGATCTTGAAGAGGATGCAGACCTCTTCTCTCTTCTCCTTCCTCTACCTGCAAAGAAAGGGGAATCTTAACTTCTTGCATATCTATTGGGCCGAAATGACTGCATCAGAGAATGATGCGTCTTCATCCGTTGGGAGGGAACATAGGGCAAGAAGGTTGACTTACCTGCGGGAGCTGCCGAGATCAAATTAACTAGGCAGTCACCAAACAAGGCTTCACCTTCATAGGGAAGAGACTCCCTTTCTTCTTGGAGTCAGCATCAGCATTCTCTTGGTGAATCCACAATGCCCTCCTATTCGACACTGCCATGAAATTGGCCCGTGAACTCAAGAGTCCTATATCCCTTGCAGTCTCACGTAAGTATGCTGCAGTGTCCTTGATATGATACAACGTAAGGAGTATCCCATCTCTCCAGGGTATCTATATCGGATGACAAGGTATTCGACCAATTCTTGAATACTACTACTCACCCATGCACATGTAATGGCAGGTCTAAGTAATGTACCCGTGGTTACATAACTAGAAATAATGTAGCTTCCTGCATACGATCCGCTGGATTTGTGACAGGGCCCCGTGCAGAACAGGGGGTGACTCCCACTTTATTCTGTCCGCGGCGGGAAATGAATAAACAACCAGAATCCTTTTGGGGATTTGAAACCATCTTGTCGAGCTGGCCCAGACTTTCTCAAACAGAGATGGAGGAACGTTACATCAGCTTTCATTATATATCTATATATACATACATATAGACCCCTTTGTCAGGAACAGCAGGGTCTTCAGTGATTTTAATATGTCCTTAATATCCACAATCATGTACTGAATGCTCCTTGCCAATATTGGATCTAATCAGGAAACATTATGGTCGACATAAGTATCAGTATCCGTGTCAGTATCAGTGTGTAGTAACTGGGCAAAATAACATTTTTGCGACCCAGCGGGGCCTGAGGGAAAAGAAACATAGCCATGAATATCACATCTATTCTCTACGTCTGTGTCTGGGACACAGATTTATCCAACCTTACTCTGATATTACTGAAACATTTACCCAGTCAGTTATTGGTGGTGCCAACAGGGCCACCATCATATGTCTGCATTCCTAATATAGTTTCCTCTTGGGAAAAACATTCAGCCACCGACATGTTGACACACATATACCAAGTACCCACAGACACACCGGCTTATGGGGGACAGACCGTCAGTAAATCTGTCAGAGGGACACAGAGGATTTTTCAGCTCACAATCCAGCGCCAAAAGTACACAGTCTGGGAAATAATAAACTCTATAGTGATAGACTTGTAATGCTCTAAAGATGTTCTGGTGAGGTGAGGAAGAAGCCCCGCCGCTGTAATGGAGCGTATCTGTCCCGCTCAGAAATAATTAATTACGCTATTGGGGTAAGGACAGTGCCCAGGCACTAATGTCCACTTTTTCCAGCCTTTTGTGAGGAATTTATGCTGCCCAGGGTGCCCCCCCCCCCCGTGCCCTGCACCCTGCAGTGCCTGTGTTTGTGTGTGAGCATGGCGCGCAGCGTTCCGCTCGCTGCTCGGTACCTCAGAATGCCGTCACTGAAGAAGAAGTCTTCTGTTCTTCTGCTACTCACCTGTCTTCTGGCTCTGTAAGGGGGTGACGGCAGGCTGCGGGAGTGTGCATCTAGGCGTACCCAGCGATCAGCACCCTCAGGAGCTAATGGTGTCCTGTCAGCCTGAAGCAGAGCCATTGAACTCACTAGAAGTTGGTCATACTTCTCTCCCCTAAGTCCAACGAAGCAGGGAGACTGTTGCCAGCAGCCTCCCTGAAAATAAAAAAAACTAACTAGTCTTTTCAGAGAAACTCAGTAGAGCTCCTCTGTAGTGCATCCAGTATCACTGCGCACAATACTAAAACTGGAGTCTGGAGGAGGGGCATAGAGGGAGGAGACAGTTCACACCCTTTGAAAGTCTTAAAGTGCCCATGTCTCCTGCGGATCCCGTCTATACCCCATGGTTCTTAATGTGACCCCAGCATCCTCTAGGACGTATGAGAAAACAAATAACGCACACACGAGGAGGAGAGAACTAAGGAAGTTATAAGGAGAAGAGGGGAGGGAGGGGGGGTTGAAAGGTAAGGTAGTAAAGGCATATTGGATAAACTACAACCTTATACATCAGGCATGTCCAAACTGCGGCCCTCCAGCTGTTGTGAAACTACATATCCCAGCATGCCCAGACACAGTTTTGCTGTCAGGGAATGCTAAAGCTGCGTCAGGGCATGCTGGGATGAGTAGTTTCTCAACAGCTGGAGGGCCGCAGTTTGGACATGCCTGTTATACATATTCGTTAATGTACCAGTAGTTAGAAGTAGAAGAGCTCTAACAGAAACCACAAAGCTTATCTAAAGCCACACCACACTGGATATGCCCAATCTCATTTGATTTTTGAAGCAAAGCAGTATTGGACTTTGTTAATACATGGATGGGAGACTGCTTGGTAGTATCAGATTCTTTAGGTGTTTTTAAACTACCAACACCATTTTCTTGGTACATTTAATTTTTACATGTATTCTTTTATGTACCAGAAGTTAGAAGTAGAAGAGCTGTAACAGAAACCACCAGCTCATCTACAGCCACAGCACACTGGATTTGCCCAATCTCTCCTGATCATGGAAGCTGAGCAGTGTTGGTCCTGGTTTTAGTACTTGGATGGGAGACCACAAGGAAATACCAGGAGCTGTGTGTATTTTTACAATACTAACACCGTTCTCTTGATACATTCCATTTTGAAACATTGGGGCAGATCTATTAAGCCTGGTGAACTGATAAAGTGCAAGGTGATAAAGTACCAGCCAGTCAGCTCCTAACTGTCATTTTTCAAACCCAGCCTGTGACATGGCAATTAGGAGCTGATTGGCTGGTACTTTATCACCATGCAAATTATCATTTCACCAGGTTTAATAAATCGGCTGCTTACTCATTTATGTACGAGTAGTTAGAAGTAGAAGAACTCTAACAGAAACCACTAAGCTCATCTACAGCCACACCACACTGTATATGCCCAATATCACCTGATTTTAGGCCTGGTTTGTTCTTGGATGTGAGACCACCTGGGAATACCAGGTGCTGTAGGTAGTTTTATACTACCAACACCGTTCTCTTGATGCATTATATTTTGAAACTTATTCATTGATGTACCAGTAGTTAGAAGTAGAAGTTAGAAACAGCAAACATCATCTACAGCCGCATCACACTGGATATGTCCAATCTCATCTGATGTTGGAAGCTAAGCAGTGTTGTGCCTGGTTAGTTTTTGGATTTCAGGTCCTGCCTTCTGGTTTGGCCACGGCACCTCGGAAATTCACCAAGGTCATGGCCGTGATAACGACCCTTCACCATCGGTGGACCTGGGAGGAATCTCTCCTCCCGATAAACATTCTGGAATTGCGGGCAGTGTTCAATTCATTGACACTGGCCCTGCCTCTAGTACAGAACAGGCCTGTTCAAGTACAATCGGACAACGACACCACGGTAGCAGTGGTGGGATTCAGCCGGTTCGCACCGGTTCCATAGAACCGATACCTAATATTAGGTACAGTTCTGAGAACCGTTTGCTAATGAGCACTGCCAGGGATATATTTGCACCGGAAGCCCTCTATCCTAGCCTGAGCTGCCGCCCGCACACCAGCCCGCCAGCACAGACCGGTGACCGCAACAGGGCCGAGCGTCATTGTTTGTGTACCACTGCAGAGTTCCTCTGCGCCCGGCCCTGTCCTGCTGACTCCTCCTCTCCCTGGAGTCCTGACATGCGCAGTAAGCATGTCCAGACGCTGAGAGAGGGTGGACCGGGCGCGGAGGAACTCTGCAGTGCTACACAGACACAAGGCCCTGTTGCGGTCTGTGCGGGGGGGCGGGTGTGCGGACGGCAGCTCAGGTTAAGCAGGGGTGACAGAGGGCTCCACCACTGGTTCCGGAATGCCCGTTCCTATGAGGCACCATTTTCAGGAGCGGAGCGGTCACTCACCTATCACCACCTACCACCAGCGTGCAGCTGCATCGAGGAATCAAGTGCAGGACCTGTCCTGTGGTAAGGGTGACTGGCTGGGGGGGTATGTATGTAGTCCCTCTTTTCATCTACTTTTGTGTACCTCTTTTATTGTTCTTATTGGAGTATTAAATACGTGAATTATTAAACTACCTTTAGGTATGTCTTTTGGTATACTTAAAATGGTCATTAGGACATAGAACCGGTTGTTAATTTATTTGAATCCCACCACTGCACTGTAGTGTACACAAATCATCAAGGCGGCACTCGAAATTGCATGGCAAAGCTGGAAGTATCAAAAATCCTCAGTTGGGTAGAACGTCATCTGCCAGCAATATCGGCAGTGTTCATTCCCGGAGTCCTCAACTGGGAAGCGGATTTCCTCAGTCGTCAGTACGTTCACGCTGGAGAGTGGAGAGGCCGCAGCAGAAATGTCTGCACTGGTGTCAGTAGGTGACTGAGGCAGGGATGACTGGGAGATAGTGGGTGACTGAAGCATGTATGACTGGGAGATAGTGGGTGACTGAGGCCGGGGTGACTGGGAGATAGTCAGTGACTAAGGCAGGGGTGATAGGGATATAGTGGATGACTGTGGCAGGGGTGACAGGGACAGTAGGAGACTGAGGCAGGGGTGACAGGGATAGTGGGTGACTGAGGCAGGGGTGATAGGGTGACAGTGGGTGACTGAGGCAGAGGTGACAGGGATAGCGGGTGACTGAGGTAGGGGAGATATGGAGATAGTGGTTGACTGAGGCAGGGGTGACAGAGATAGTGGGTGACTAAAGCAGGGGTGACTGGTATAGTGGGTGACTGAGGCAGGGGTCGCAGGTATAGTGGTTAACTGAGGCAGCGGTGACTGGGAGATAGTGGGTAACTGGGGCAGGGGTGACAGGGAAAGTGTGTGACTCAGGCAGGGGTGATAGGGAGATAGTCGGCAGCAGATCACTGCCTTGCTGACAGCAGCACATCCCTGCTTCACTGACAGCAGCACATCCCTGCCTCATTGACAGCAGCACATACCTGCCTCACTTATAGCAGCACATCCCTGCCTCACTGGCAGCAGCAGATCCCTGCCTCACTGGCAGCAGCAGATCACTGCTTCACTGACAGCAGCACATCCCTGCCTCACTGGCAGCAGCAGATCCCTGCCTTACTGACAGCTGTATTCAGACCTGATCTCTGCTGTGCATATTCACACAACAGGAGATCAGGTCTGAAGTGTGTGTGTGTGTGTGTGTGTGTGTGTGTGTGTGCTGGTGCCGCAGTGCACCGGCACATGCCAGAGATGCGATCAGCATCTCTGCCCAGTGAGCGCCTCTGCCAACACATACTTATCTTGCATATGAGATCTCTTGATCATGAAGATAGTTCTCACAGGGTGAGGTTCATCCATTACATTTTAAAGTAGGAAGGTACAAATTACATATTCAAATTACATATATGTGCTGGATTCAAATGTTTTCCCCCCTTCCTTTCTCAATTGTGCCCATCAGCAGCTATTCTAATGTTGCTGCCAATGGGTGTGACACATTCATTTCTTCTGTGGGGTACACTGGACTCCACAAGGATTCACATTGTGGTGTAGAGTAGGATCTTGATCTGAGGCACCAACAGGCTCAAAGCTTTTGACTGTTCCCAAGATGCTCAGCGCCCCCTGCTCTATAACCTCGCTTCCATGAACAGGGAGCTAAGTTTGTAGTTGGTGCCTTCAGTAGCAGGACACTTAACAGGGGGCTGCCTCAGGCAGCCTATACTTAGCTATTAATTTTGACAAGAAAAGAAGAACTTTTTTTATAAGAATGTACAAGGGCTGCAGCAGGCTAGGTCTAATAGACATCTTTACTGCAGCTCCATCACTCCCAGCGGCGCAGTATTCTCCCGTGCCCTGGTTGCTGGGTCACTGCAGCGGAGGCTCCGGTTTCTTCCTAAGGTCAGTCACACACACACCGCCCTCCGGGATCACGAGGCCGCTGATGAAAGGGAGGTAAGGGGCTTCTGTGCCCACACTATACCGTGATCCAGCATGGCTGTAGGGGGCGGGCCGTGTGCGCACTGGCGTGGACACTGATTACTGGGCAGCCGCTCCACTAGCCACCAGGGACAGTTAAGGAGCACAGCTCTGGGGAGTTTTCTCCTATATTAACCCCATTTTATACTACCTGCAGTGCATTGTGATAGGTAATAGAGCCTGATTCAGGTTGGATTGCAATCACAATAAGCAATCCAACTGCAAAAATTGCTAAGAGCATACGCATGCGCCTGCATTTTCTGTTACTGTCAATCGGTGCGGGGGGGGGGGGGTCAGCAACACTCCATTTCAAAGTCGGAGATGGAGCGGTGCGGGGGCAGGGCTTCAACGGAGAAACAGGAGGCGTGGTCAGAGCGGCTGCATGACATCACATGCAGCCGTTGCGATCACAAAAATGGTGGCGGCTTCCTGCGCACACGTACAGTCTGCACCAACAGGAGGCTAACCCATTTTTTATGATCACGCTGAACTGCACTGAGACTGCAATTTCAGCGTGGTCAAGAAGGGAGGCGGCATGCTGGGTGGCCATGCCCTGTGATGGGTGGCCCCAGCATGCGAACCAAAGGATTGCAAATTCTGTTACTTAGCAGAATTTGCAATCCTTACTGAATTAGGCCATTGATTACAAAATTGTAAACAATATTTGAAGTTTTTCTTCAGGGACTAACACAAAAGATGCTTGGGGCTACTAACACATGGGTAAGCCACGTAAAGCTTCCCATGGGTCAGTGGCATCACAACGGGGTTGCGGCACACACCCGAGTGTCACCCGCCAAGTGGGGTGACACAAAAGTGCCGGCTCTTCTTCAGTGACAGAATATGGGTGTTTCACTGTGACATTACGTGCAATACCCAGTTTCTGTCACTGTGCAGGAGCCAGCACCACTCACACACTAGTCCCCGGGTACAGCCCCCAACCCCCGGGATACCTGCAGCAACAAAATGGTGATTCAGGCCACGCCCCTACCTATGAGACCATGCCTCCTTTTTACCATTGCGCTGCTTATCTGCGCGCACTGCATTACAATCTCCCTCGCCGCCTCTCTGGGTGTCACCAGTGATAGTGACACCTCTGCCATGCTTGTAGCAGCTGGTCCTAAGATCTACGCCTCCAGCCCTGAGTGTTTTCCCTTGTGACTTGTTGATCATCATAGCGAAGCAGATGCTTACAGAAAACTGCAGGGGTTTAGATTGAAAAGAAAAACATTGACGAACCCATCATTTCAGCGACAGGGTCTGCCACACGACTGACTGAAATGACTGGTTGGTTTGGGCCCCCACCAAAAAAGAATCAATCAATCTCTCCTTGCACAAACTGGCTCTACAGAGGCAAGATGTCCACCTCATCATCCTCCGATTCCTCACCCCTTTCACTGTGTACATCCCCCTCCTCACAGATTATTAATTCGTCCCCACTGGAATCCACCATCTCAGATCCCTGTGTACTTTCTGGAGGCAATTGCTGGTGAATGTCTCCACGGAGGAATTGATTATAATTAATTTTGATGATCATCATCTTCTCCACATTTTCTGGAAGTAACCTTGTACGCCGATTGCTGACAAGGTGAGCGGCCGCACTAAACACTCTTTCGGAGTACACACTGGAGGGAGGGCAACTTAGGTAGAATAAAGCCAGTTTGTGCAAGGGCCTCCAAATTGCCTCTTTTTCTCCACCATTCTTTCAAAGGTGACAGAATCATATGCAGTGACAGTAGACGACATGTCAGTAATCGTTGCCAGGTCCTTCAGTCTGGACCAGATGTCAGCACTCACTCCAGACTGCCCTGCATCACCGCCAGTGGGTGGGCTCGGAATTCTTAGTCTTTTCCTCGCACCCCCAGTTGCGGGAGAATGTGAAGGAGGAGCTGTTGACGGGTCACGTTCCGCTTGACTTGACAATTTTCTCACCAGCAGGTCTTTGAACCTCTGCAGACTTGTGTCTGCCGGAAAGAGAGATACAATGTAGGTTTTAAATCTAGGATCGAGCACGGCGGCCAAAATGTAGTGCTCTGATTTCAACAGATTGAATCCTGGTTAAGCAAATTAAGGGCTCCATCCACAAGTCCCACATGCCTAGTTGAATCGCTCTGTTTTAGCTCCTCCTTCAATGTCTCCAGCTTCTTCTGCAAAAGCCTGATGAGGGGAATGACCTGACTCAGGCTGGCAGTGTCTGAACTGACTTCACGTGTGGAAAGTTCAAAGGGTTGCAGAACCTTGCACAACGTTGAAATCATTCTCCACTGCGCTTGAGTCAGGTGCATTCCCCCTCCTTTGCCTATATCGTGGGCAGATGTATAGGCTTGAATGGCCTTTTGCTGCTCCTCCATCCTCTGAAGCATATAGAGGGTTGAATTCCACCTCGTTACCACCTCTTGCTTCAGATGATGGCAGGGCAGGTTCAGGAATGTTTGGTGGTGCTCCAGTCTTCGGCATGCGGTGGCTGAAGGCAGAAAGTGGCCCGCAATTCTTCGGGCCACCGACAGCATCTCTTGCACGCCCCTGTCGTTTTTTAAATAATTCTGCACCACCAAGTTCAATGTATGTGCAAAACATGGGACGTGCTGGAATTTGCCCAGATGTAATGCACGCACAATATTGGTGGCATTGTCCGATGTCACAAATCCCCAGGAGAGTTCAATTGGGGTAAGCCATTCTGCGATGATGTTCCTCAGTTTCCGTAAGAGGTTGTCAGCTGTGTGCCTCTTATGGAAAGCGGTGATACAAAGCGTAGCCTGCCTAGGAACGAGTTGGCAATTGCGAGATGCTGCTACTGGTGCCGCCGCTGCTGTTCTTGCTGCGGGAGGCAATACATCTACCCAGTGGGCTGTCACAGTCATATAGTCCTGAGTCTGCCCTGCTCCACTTAACCACAGACAAGTGGACATTGGGTACAACTGCATTTTTTAGGACACTGGTGACTCTTTTTCTGAGGTCTGTGTACATTTTCGGTATCGCCTGCCTAGAGAAATGGAACCTAGAGGGTATTTGGTACCGTGGACACAGTACCTCAATCAAGTCTCTAGTTGCCTCTAAATTAACGATGGATACCGGAACCACGTTTTTCACCACCCAGACCTGAGTTATCCGCTTTGCAGCAGGATGACTGCTGTGATATTTCATCTTCCTCGCAAAGGACTGTTGGACAGTCAATTGCTTACTGGAAGAAGTACAAGTGGTCTTCCGACTTCCCCTCTGGGATGACGATCGACTCCCAGCAGCAACAACAGCAGCGCCAGCAGCAGTAGGCGTTACACTCAAGGATGCATCGGAGGAATCCCAGGCAGGAGAGGACTCGTCAGACTTGCCAGTGACATGGCCTGCAGGACTATTGGCTCTCCTGTCTAAGGAGGAAATTGACACTGAGGGAGTTGGTGGTGTGGTTTGCAGGAGCTTGGTTACAAGAGGAAGGGATTTAGTGGTTAGTGGACTGCTTCCGCTGTCATCCAAAGTTTTTGAACTTGTCACTGACTTATGATGAATGCGCTGCAGGTGACGTATAAGGGAGGATGTTCCGAGGTGGTTAACGTCCTTATCCCTACTTATTACAGCTTGACAAAGGCAACACACGGCTTGACACCTGTTGTCCGCATTTGTGTACAGGATGCATACCTTCATGTCCCCATTTATCCACCTCATCAGGCGTAACTCAGATTTGCGGTACAGGACTGTCATTGCCAATTTCAGACGTTGCTGTTTGGTCTCTCCATGGCCCTGAGAATTTTCACCAAGGTAATGGCGGAAATGATGGTGCTCCTGTGCAAGCAAGGTGTCACAATTATCCCGTACTTGGGCGATCTCATAAAAGCGAGATCAAGAGAGCAGTTGCTGAACAGCGTATCACTTTCACTGAAAGTGTTACAGCAACACGGCTGGATTCTCAATATCCCGAAGTCGCAGTTGATTCCTACTACTCGTCTGTCTTTCTTGGGCATGATTCTGGACACAGACCAGAAGAAGGTTTATCTCCTGATAGAAAAGGCCCAGGAACTCATGACTCTTGTCAGGAACCTATTGAAACCAAAACAGGTGTCAGTGCATCACTGCACTCGAGTCCTGGGAAAGATGGTGGCATCATACGAGGCCATTCCATTCGGCAGGTTCCATGCGAGGACTTTCCAATGGGACCTACTGGACAAGTGGTCCGGGTCACATTTACAGATGCATTGGTTGATCACCCTGTCCCCCAGGGTCAGGGTATCACTCTTGTGGTGGCTGCAGAGTGCTCACCTTCTCGAGGGATGCAGATTCAGCATTCAGGGCTGGATCCTGGTGACCACAGACGCAAGCCTCCAAGGTTGGGGAGCAGTCACACAGGGAAGAAATTTCCAAGGTCTTTGGTCAAGTCAAGAGACTTGTCTTCACATCAACATCCTGGAACTAAGGGCCATATACAATGCCCTACGTCAAGCGGAGACCTTACTTTGCGACCAACCGGTTCTGATCCAGTCAGACAACGTCACCGCAGTGGCTCATGTAAACCGCCAAGGCGGCACAAGAAGCAGAGTGGCGATGGCACAAGCCACCAGAATTCTTCGCTGGGTGGAGAATCACGCAAGCGCACTGTCAGCAGTGTTCATTCCGGGAGTGGACAACTGGGAAGCAGACATCCTCAGCAGACACGACCTACATCCGGGAGAGTGGGGACTTCATCAGGAAGTCTTTGCACAGATTACAAGTCGGTGGGAACTGCCACAGATAGACATGATGCCGTCCCGGCTCAACAAAAAGCTACAGAGGTATTGCGCAAGGTCAAGAGACCCTCAGGCAGTAGCTGTAGACGCCCTAGTGACACCGTGGGTGTTCCGGTCGGTATTTCCTCCTCTTCCTCTCATACCCAAGGTGTTGAGGATAATAAGACAAAGAGGAGTGAGAACAATCCTCATTGTTCCAGATTGGCCACGGAGGACCTGGTATCCGGATCTGCAGGAAATGCTCACAGAAGATCTGTGGCCTCTCCCTCTAAGACAGGACCTGTTGCATCAGGGGCCCTGTCTGTTCCAAGACTTACCGCGGCTGCGTTTGACGGCATGGCGGTTGAATGCCGGATCCTAGCATTCCGGTTGAGGTCATCCCTACGCTGATAAAGGCTAGGAAGGATGTAACGTTAAAACATTACACCGTATATGGCGAAATTATGTTTCTTGGTGTGAGGCCAGGAATGCTCCTACGGAAGAATTCCATCTGGGCCGTTTCCTTCACTTCCTACAAACTGGAGTGAATTTGGGCCTAAAATTAGGCTCTATTAAGGTCCAGATTTCGGCCTTATCCATTTTCTTTCAAAAAGAATTGGCTTCTCTTCCAGAAGTTCAGACTTTTGTAAAAGGAGTGCTGCATATTCAGCCTCCTTTTGTGCCTCCGGTGGCACCTTGGGACCTTAACGTGGTGTTAAGTTTTCTAAAATTACACTGGTTTGAACCACTTAAAACAGTGGAGTTAAAATATCTCACATGGAAGGTGGTCATGTTATTAGCCTTGGCTTCGGCTAGGCGAGTGTCGGAATTAGCGGCTTTGTCACATAAAAGCCCATATTTGGTATTCCATGTGGATAGAGCGGAATTGCAGACCCGTCCTCAATTCCTACCAAAAGTGGTCTCATCTTTTCATATGAACCAACCTATTGTGGTGCCTGTGGCTACGCGTGACTTGGAGGATTCCGAGTTACTTGATGTGGTTAGGGCTTTGAAAATTTACGTGGCCAGGACGGCTAGAGTCAGGAAAACTGAAGCGCTGTTTGTCCTGTATGCAACC
The DNA here is from genome assembly GCF_028390025.1 of Pseudophryne corroboree. Classification (NCBI taxonomy): domain Eukaryota; kingdom Metazoa; phylum Chordata; class Amphibia; order Anura; family Myobatrachidae; genus Pseudophryne; species Pseudophryne corroboree. The sequence continues at coordinate 285,142 of NW_026970253.1, forward strand.
AACAAGATTGGTGCCCCTGCTTCAAAGCAGGCTATTGCTCGCCGGATTTGTAACACGATTTAGCAAGCGCATTCTATGGCTGGATTGCAGTTACTGAAATCGGTCAAGGCCCATTCCACGAGGAAAGTGGGCTCTTCTTGGGCGGCTGCCCGAGGGGTCTCGGCGCTACAGCTGTGTCAAGCTGCTACTTGGTCGGGTTCACACACCTTTGCAAAATACTATAAGTTTGATACCCTGGCTGAGGAGGAACTCATGTTTGCTCAATCGGTGCTGCAGAGTCATCCGCACTCTCCCGCCCGTTTTGGAGCATTGGTATAATCCCCATGGTCCTTACGGAGTCCCCAGCATCCTCTAGGACGTTAGAGAAAATAAGATTTTAAACCTACTGGTAAATATTTTTCTCGTAGTCCGTAGAGGATGCTGGGCGCCCGTCCCAAGTGCGGACTACTTCTGCAATACTTGTATATAGTTATTGCTTCAATAAGGGTTATGTTATAGTTGCATCGGTCCTGCACTGATGCTATGTTGTTTTTTCATACTGATAACTGGGTAGTTTATCACAAGTTATACGGTGTGATTGGTGTGGCTGGTATGAATCTTGCCCTGGATTAACAAAATCCTTTCCTCATACTGTCCGTCTCCTCTGGGCACAGTTTCTCTAACTGTGGCATAGAGGGAGGAGCCAGTGCACACCCAGAACTAAAGTCTTTCTTAAAGTGCCCATGTCTCCTGTGGAGCCCGTCTATCCCCATGGTCCTTACGGAGTCCCCAGCATCCTCTACGGACTACGAGAAAAAGATTTACCGGTAGGTTTAAAATCTTATTTTCTACTTTATTCTTTTCTATCCTAGTTTATTACGACCAACTCTCATCCAAGGAGTTTGATATTCTACTACCTGCATGCAATTTAAATTGCTTAAATTGTTTATATGGTTGATTTGTCCTTCACAATCCATAATCTGCAACTTGGATGTACTTGTGTCATTGAAAATCTTATAATAAAAATGTATATACAGATACTCAACCTGTATATTGAAAAAAAAAAAAGTTATAAGACATATGCATTCAATATTTGAAGAAACAAAATAAAATAAAGCTATCTATTGGGTTTCACTAACAAGCACATTGGAAGACTTGACTACTGTTAAAAGACATGCATTACATGGTATAGAGCCACAAACCACAATGTAGTAAAATAAAAACAAACTTACATGTGTATCAAACCTATGTGAGGCTTACATTGATAGTGCAAGATCAACACTCTATCAACTGTGCAAACTAGACTGCACATAAATGCCATAAAATTTATCTGAGATTTTAGTAAATAAGGCCCGTTGCTGTCCGGGTCACGCAGCCGTCACGGCCCGCCCCCATACGGTCCGGTCATGTCTGCGTTGTCCTGACTGTGCCCCCAAAATGGCGGCACAACGCCGCTGGCCCGACTCCTCCTGCCCAGTGACCGCCTCTGCCTGTCAATCAGGCAGAGGCGCTCACTGGGCAGAGATGCTGATCGCATCTCTGGCATGTGCCGGTGCACTGCGGCACCAGCACACACGCACTTCAGACCTGATCTCCTGTTGTGTGAATATGCACAGCAGGGATCAGGTCTGAATTAGGCCCTATATACAGCTGTCAGTAAGGCAAGGATGTGCTGCTGCCAGTGAGGCAGGGATGTGCTGCTGGTAGTGAAGCAGTGATGTGCTGCTGTCAGCGAAGCAGTGCTGTGCTGCTGTCAGCGAGACAGGGATGTGCTGCTGTCAGCGAGGCAGGGATGTGCTGCTGTCAGCGAAGCAGGGATGTGCTGCTGTCAGCGAAGCAGGGATGTGCTGCTGTCAGTGAAGCAGGGATGTGCTGCTGTCAGCGAGGCAGGGATGTGCTGCTGTCAGCGAGGCAGGGATGTGCTGCTGTCAGCGAGGCAGGGATGTGCTGCTATAAGTGAGGTAGGGATGTGCTGCTGTCATTGAAGCAGGTATGTGCTGCTGCAGTGAGGCAGAGATATGCAGCCCACTATCTCCCTATCACCCCTGCCTGAGTCACACACTTTCCCTGTCACCCCTGCCTCAGTTACCCACTATCTCCCAGTCACCGCTGCCTCAGTCAACCACTATATCTGCGATCCCTGCCTCAGTAACCCACTATACCAGTCACCCCTGCTTTAGTCACCCACTGTCACCCTATCACCCCTGCTTCAGTCACCCACTATCCCTGTCAACCCTGCCTCAGTCACCCACTATCTCCCAGTCACCCCTGCCTCAGTCAGCCACTATCCCTGTCACCCCTGCCTCAGTCTCTTACTGTCCCTGTCACCCCTGCCACAGTCATCCACTATCTCCCTATCACCCCTGCCTTAGTCATTTATTATACCTGTCACCCACTTTCTTCCCATACTTACCCAACCCCTTCCTATCACCCCTCCCTCAGTAACCCACTATCTCACTGTCACCCACTATCTCCCAGTCACCCCGGCCTCAGTCACCCACTATCTCCCACTCATACATGCTTCAGTCACCCACTATCTCCCAGTCATCCCTGCCTCAGTCACCTACTGACACCAGTGTAGACATTTCTGCTGCGGCCTCTCCACTCTCCAGCGTGAACGTCCTGACGACTGAGGAAATCCGCTTCCTAGTTGAGGACTCCGGGAATGAACACTGCCGATATTGCTGTCAGATGACTTTCTACCCAACGGAGGATTTTTGATACTTCCAGCTTTGCCATGCAGTTTCGAGTGCCGCCTTGATGATTTGTGTACACTACCGTGGTGGCGTTGTCAGATTGTACTTGAACAGGCCTGTTTTGTACTAGAGGCAGGGCCAGTGTCAATTAATTGAACACTGCCTGCAATTCCAGAATGTATATCAGGAGGAGAGATTCCTCCCTGGTCCACCGACCCTGGAGAAAGTGTTGCTCCAACACCATGGCCCAGCCCAAAAGACTGGCATCCATTGTCAGGAGGACACAGTTGGAGATCCAGAAGGGATGGCCCCTGCTCAACTGTTGGTCCTGTAGCCACCAGCTCAGTGTCAGACGAACCTCCGGAGTCAAGGAGATCATTTGAGACATCATCCGATGAGGCAGGCCGTCCCACTTGGAGAGGATTAACCTCTGCAGAGGGCGGTAATGAAATTGAGCGTACTCTACCATATCGAAAGCCGACACCATGAGGTCTAGTACTTGCATCGCTGTGTGTATCAACACTCTTGGGCGAGAGAGGACGATACTGTCCTGAATTTTCAGGACTTTCTCTGGAGACAGAAACAATTGTTGGCTGTGTGTGTCCAGCAGTGCCCCTAGGTGCACAATGTTCCGAGCAGGGACCAGCGAGGACTTTTTTCAGTTGATGAGCCACCCGTGGACTTTTAGGAATTGGACCGCCAGTTCCAGATAACTGTGGAGAACCTCTTGGGAGTTCACCAGGATCAGCAAGTCGTCCAGATTTGGCAGGATCCTGATTCTCTGATGGTGAAGGGTCGTCATCACGGCCATGACCTTGGTGAATATCCGAGGTGCCGTGGCCAAACCAGAAGGCAGGACTTGAAATCCAAAAACAAACCAGGCACAACACTGCTTAGCTTCCATCATCAGATGAGATTGGACCAGTGGCGTAACTACTGCCCCCGCAGTCCTCGCGGTGGCTTGGGGGCGAGGGGCTGCGGGGGCGCCACTGATTTACAGCAGACTGACATGCGGACGAGCGTCCGCATGTCAGTCTGCAGTCTCCTTCCCTCCGCCGCTTTTTGGAGGGACACGGAGGGCACACAGCGCGCCTCCCTGTGTCCCTCCTGTTGCATCATCTCCGGCGGCCGCGGGTCTAATAGGGGGAAGTGCCGTCCGTGAGCTCTAATTGGCTCACGAACCGGCACTTCCCCCTATTAGACCCGCGGCCGCCGGAGATGATGCAGCAGGAGGGACACAGGAGAGACGAGCTGTGCCCTCCGTGTCCCTCCAAAAAGCGACGGCGGGGGGTGTGTGTAAATATCTGGCACTGGGGGCATATATGGCACGGGGGGGGGGGGAAGGAATATCTGGCCACTGGGGGAGATATCTGGCACTGGGGCATATATGGCACTGGGGGGGAATATCTGGCACTGGGGGCATATATGGCACTGGGGGGGGGTATCTGGCACTGGGGGCATATATGGCACGGGGGGCATATATGGCACTGGGGGGAATATCTGGCACTGGGGGCATATATGGCACTGGGGGGGAATATCTGGCACTGGGGGCATATGTGTACCTGGCACATGGGGGGGACGACTATATTTGGCACTGGGGCATGTAAGTACCTGGCACCGTGGGGGAATATCTGGCACTGGGGACATATGTGGCACTGGGAGCACAGCCCTAGCAACAAGGACTACCTCCTAGCAACGAGCATGACACCCAGTGCATGAAACATCTGGCAACGAGCATGACACCCAGTGCATGAAACACCTGGCAACGAGCATGACACCCAGTGCATGAAACCCCTGGCAACGAGCATGACACCCTGAGCATGAAAACCGCTGGCACCGTGCATGGAACCAAGAGCATGAAACCCCTGGCAACGAGCATGACACCCAGTGCATGAAACCCCTGACAACGAGCAGGTAATTGAAAAGTAATTAGAAGCCTTACTGTAGGACTTAATGTGTAATGGGCATTACGGTGTGTGGCATAATGTATCACGGACATTGCGGTGTGTGTCATAATGTGTCGCAGGCATTACGGTGTATGGTATACTATATCGCAGGCATTGTGATATGTGGTATAATGTCTCAGGGTCATTGCAGTGTGTGGCATAATGTATCACGGACATTGCGGTGTGTGTCATAATGTGTCAGGCATTACGGTGTGTGGTATACTATATCACGGGCATTGTGGTATGTGGTATAATGTATCAGGGTCATTGCAGTGTGGCATAATACATAACGGGCATTGCGATGTGTGGCATAGGGTATAACGGGCAGGGCATTGCGGTATGTGTCACAGGCATTACGGTGTATGGTATACTATATCACGGGCATTGTGGTATAATGTCTCAAGGTCATTGCAGTGTGTGGCATAATGTGTCACAGGCATTGTATGTGCTATAATGTATCGGGCATTGCAGTGTGTGGCATAATGTATCACGGACATTGCGGTGTGTGTCATAATGTGTCACAGACATTGTATGTGCTATAATGTATCAGGGGCATTGCAGTGTGTAGCATAATGTATAACGGGCATTGCGATTCCTGTCATAATGTGTCACAGGCATTACGGTGTGTGGCATAATGTGTCACAGACATTACGGTGTGTGGCATAATGTGTCGGGGGCATTACAGTGTGTGCATATTGTGTCGTGCATTATTGTGTGCGGCATAATGTCTAAGGGCCATTGCAGTATGTGGCATAATGTATACTGGGCATTACTATAAGGAGGAAAAATGACAAATAATGTAAGGGGCATGAATCAGGATTATTTTTCTTTCCTGTGGTGGCCAACGTATGGGCGTGCAGGTTGCAAAACTGGGGTATAAGGTAGTCTTTTCCTGCAATGCCACGCCCCTTTATGCGAAACCACGCCCACTCCAACAAAACCACGCCCCTTTTTTGACGCGCGCACCTTAGGCGCGCGCATATTTATCCCTTTCTTGCTCCCAATTATGGAGCATGAAGGGGGGGGGGGGGGGGGCGCCGAAGAATTTTTTGGCTTGGGGGAGAAAAATTTCTAGTTACGCCACTGGATTGGACATATCCAGTGTGATGCGGCTGTAGATGATTTTTGCTGTTTCTAACTTCTACATCAATGAATAAGTTTCAAAATAGAATGCATCAAGAGAACGGTGTTGGTAGTATAAAACTACCTACAGCACCTGGTATTCCCAGGTGGTCTCACATCCAAGAACAAACCAGGCCTAAGATCAGGTGATATTGGGCATATACAGTGTGGTGTGGCTGTAGATGAGCTTAGTGGTTTCTGTTAGAGTTCTTCTACTTCTAACTACTCGTACATAAATGAATAAGCGGACGATTTATTAAACCTGGTGAAATGATAATTTGCATGGTGATAAAGTACCAGCCAATCAGCTCCTAATTGCCATGTCACAGGCTGGGTTTGAAAAATGACAGTTAGGAGCTGACTGGCTGGTACTTTATCACCTTGCACTTTATCAGTTCACCAGGCTTAATAGATCTGCCCCAATGTTTCAAAATGGAATGCATCAAGAGAACGGTGTTGGTATTGTAAAAATACACACAGCTCCTGGTATTTCCTGGTGGTCTCCCATCCAAGTACTAAAACCAGGACCAACACTGCTCAGCTTCCATGATCAGGAGAGATTGGGCAAATCCAGTGTGCTGTAGCTGTAGATGAGCTCGTGGTTTCTGTTAGAGCTCTTCTACTTCTAACTTCTGGTACATAAAAGAATATGTGTAAAAATTAAATGTACAGTACCAAGAAAAGGGTGTTGGTAGTTTAAAAACACCTAAAGAATCTGATAATACATGGATGGGAGACTGCTTGGTAGTAACAAAGTCCAATACTGCTTTGCTTCAAAGATCAAATGAGATTGGGCATATCCAGTGTGGTGTGGCTTTAGATAAGCTTTGTGGTTTCTGTTAGAGCTCTTCTACTTCTAACTACTGGTACATTAATGAATATGTATAAGGTTGTAGTTTATCCAATATCCCTTTACTACATTACCTCCCCCCCCCCTCCCCTCCCCTCCCCTCCTTATAGCTTCCTTTGTTCTCTCCTCCTCGTGTGTGCGTTATTTGTTTTCTCATACGTCCTAGAGGATGCTGGGATCACATTAAGAACCATGGGGTATAGACGGGATCCGCAGGAGACATGGGCACTTTAAGACTTTCAAAGGGTGTGAACTGTCTCCTCCCTCTATGCCCCTCCTCCAGACTCCAGTTTTAGAATTGTGCCCAGTGAGACTGGATGCACTACAGGGGAGCTCTACTGAGTTTCTCTGAAAAGACTTATGTTAGTTTTTCTTATTTTCAGGGAGGCTGCTGGCAACAGTCTCCCTGCTTCGTGGAACTTAGGGGAGAGAAGTATGACCAACTTCTAGTGAGTTCAATGGCTCTGCTTCTGGCTGACAGGACACCATTAGCTCCTGAGGGTGCTGATCGCTGGGTACGCCTAGATGCCCACTCCCGTAGCCTGCCATCACCCCCTTACAGAGCCAGAAGTCAGAAGACAGGCGAGTAGCAGAAGAACAGAAGACTTCTTCTCCAGTGACGGCATTCTGAGGTACCACGCAGCGAGCGGAATGCTGTGCGCCATGCTTCCACACAAACACAGGCACTGCAGGGTGCAGGGCATGTGGGTGGGTGGGGGGGGGCACCCTGGGCAGCATAAATTCCTCACAAAAGGCTGGCAAAAGTGGACATTAGTGCCTGGGCACTGTCCTTACCCCGCCAGCGTAATTAATTATTTGTTTCTGAGCGGGACAGAAGCGTGCCATTACAGCGGCGGGGCTTCTTCCTCACCTCACCAGCACATCTATAGAGCGTTACAAGTCTATCACTATAGAGTTTATTATTTCCCAGACTGTGTACTTTTGGCGCTGGGTTGTGAGCTGAAAAATCCTCTCTGTCCCTCTGACAGATTTACTGTAGGTCTATCCCCGATAAGCCGATGTGTCTGTGGGTACTTGGTACATATGTGTCAACATGTCGGTGGCTGAATGTTTTTCCCAAGAGGAAACTATATTAGGAATGCAGACATATGATGGTGGCCCTGTTGGCACCACCAATAACTGACTGGGTGAAAGTTTCAATAATATCAGAGTGAGGTTGGATAAATCTGTGTCCCAGACACAGACGTAGAGAATAGATGTGATGTTCATGGCTATGCTTCTTTTCCCTCAGGCCCGCAAAAATGTTACTACACACTGATACTGACTCGGATACTGATTCCTATGTCGACCATAATATTTCCTGATTAGATCCAATATTGGCAAGGAGCATTCAGTACATGATTGTGGATATTAAGGACATATTAACATCACTGAGGACCCTGCTGTTCCTGACAAAGGGGTCTATATGTATGTATATATAGATATATAATGAAAGCTGATGTAACGTTCCTCCATCTCTGTTTGAGAAAGTCTGGGCCAGCTCGACAAGATGGTTTCAAATCCCCAAAAGGTTTCCGATTGTTTATTCATTTCCTGCTGCGGACAGAATAAAGTGGGAGTCACCCCCTGTTCTGCACGGGGCCCTGTCACAAATCCAGCGGATCATATGCAGGAAGCTACATTATTTCTAGTTATGTAACCACGGGTACATTACTTAGACCTGCCATTACATGCGCATGGGTGAGTAGTAGTATTCAAGAATTGGTCGAATACCTTGTCTTCCGATATAGATATCTTGGAGAGATGGGATACTCCTTACGTTGGATCATATCAAGGACACTGCAGCATACTTACGACTGCAAGGGATATAGGACTCTTGAGTTCACGGGCCAATTTCATGGCAGTCTCGGATAGGAGGGCATTGTGGATTCACCAAGGGAATGCTGATGCTGACTCCAAGAAGAAAGGGAGTCTCTTCCCTATGAAGGTGAAGCCTTGTTTGGCAACGGCCTAGTTAATTTGATCTCGGCAGCTCCCGCAGGTAAGTCAACCTTCTTGCCCTATGTTCCCTCTCAACGGATGAAGACGCATCATTGTCTAACGCAGTCATTTTGTCCCAATAGATATGCAAGAAGTTAAGATTCCCCTTTCTTTGCAGGTAGAGGAAGGAGAAGAGGGAAGAGGTCTGTAGCCTCTTCAAGATCGCAGGAGCAGAGATCGTCCTCTGCTTCTGCCAAATCCACTGCATGACGCTGGGGCTCTCTTGCAGGAGCCCACACCAGTGGGGGCACGTCTAAAACACTTCAGTCAGTTCTGGATTAATTTGGACCTGGACTCGTGGGTTTTACAAATAGTGTCCCAAGGGTACAAACTGGGGTTTCAAGACGTTCCCCCTCACCGATTGTTCAAATCGGCCTTAGTCAGCAGGGAGAAGGTTTTTATTCAAGCCTCTTCGTGCTCCCGAAGCCGGACGGCTCAGTCAGACCAATCTTAAATCTGAAATCCCTCAATTTCTACCTGAAGAAATTCAATTTCAAGATGGAATCTCTCAGGGTAGGGATCTCTAGTCCGGAGGAAGGAGATTTCATGGTTTTGGTAGACATAAGGATGCCTAATTACATGTTCCCGTTTAGCCACTGCATCAAGCTACCTGAGGTTTGCAATTCAGGATTGTCATTACCAATTTCAGACGTTGCCGTTTGGTCTGTCCACGGCTCCGAGGATTTTCACCAGGGTTATGGTGGAAATGATGGTTCTCCTTCGCAAGCAAGGAGTCACAATTATGCCGTACTTGGATGATCTCCTGATAAAGGCGAGATCCAGGGACCAGTTGGTGCAAAACATCTACTCTCCCTGACAGTTCTTCAACAACATGGTTGGCTCCTAAACTTGCCAAAATCGCAGTTGGTCCCAATGACGCGGTTGTTGTTTCTGGGAGTCATACTGGACACAGAAGAGGCTTTCTTCCAGTGGAAAGGCTATGGAGTTCCAGAGTCTGGTCAAACAAATTCTGAAACCAGCAAGAGTGTTAATCCATCAATGCATTCTGTTGCTGGGGAAGATGGTTGCGGCCTACGAGGCCATTCAGTTTGGCAGGTTCCATGCCAGAGTGTTCCAGTGGGACCTGTTGGACAAGTGGTCCGGATCCCACCTACACATGCACCGGAGGATAATCCAGTCTTCCAAGACCAGAATCTTACTCCATTGGTGGCTGCACAGTTCTCACCTCCTAGAGGGGCGATGGTTCGGGATCCAGGACTGGATCCTAGGGACCATGGATGCAACCCTCCGAGGCTGGGGAGCAGTCACACAGGGGGAAAACATCCAAGGAAGATGGTCAAGTCAGGAAAGTTTTCTCCACATAAATGTTCTGGAGTTAAGGGCCATTTAATAACTGCAGACACAGTACGCACTGGGACGGGTGCCCAGCATCCTCTACGGACTAAGAGAAAAGGATTTACCGGTAGGTATTAAAATCCTATTTTCTCTAACGTCCTAGAGGATGCTGGGGACTCCGTAAGGACCATGGGGATAGATAGGCTCCGCAGGAGACATGGGTACTTTAAGAAAGACTTTAGTTCTGGGTGTGCACTGACTCCTCCCTCTATGCCCCTCCTCCAGACCTCAGTTTGATACTGTGCCCAGTGGAGACTGGGTGCTTTTCAGGAGCTCTCCTGAGCTTTCTGACAGAAAGTATTTTGTTAGGTTTTTAATTTTCAGGGAGCACTGCTGGCAACAGACTCCCTCATCGAGGGACTGAGGGGAGAGAAGCAGCCCTACTCTCTGAGTTGCAAGGTCCTGCTTCTTAGGCTACTGGACACCATTAGCTCCAGAGGGATTGGTACGCAGGATCTCACCCTCGCCGTCCGTCCCAGAGCCGCGCCTCCGTCCCCCTTGCAGAGCCGGAAGATAGAAGCCGGGTGAGTATGAGAAGAAAAGAAGACTTCAGAGGCGGCAGAAGACTTCATGATCTTCACTGAAGTAACGCACAGCACTGCAGCTGTGCGCCATTGCTCCCATACACCTCACACACTCCGGTCACTGTAAGGGTGCAGGGCGCAGGGGGGGGGGGCACCCTGGGCAGCAATATAAACCTCTTTTTGGCAAAAATATAACACATATACAGCGGGGCACTGTATATATGTATGAGCCCCCGCCAATTTTACAGTTTAAGCGGGACAGAAGCCTGCCGCCGAGGGTGCGGGGCTTCTCCCTCAGCACTCACCAGCGCCTGGGCAAACATTAAGTTACTGTGTATTCCTGGGTTATATAGCGCTGGGGTGTGTGCTGGCATACTCTCTCTCTGTCTCTCCAAAGGGCCTTGTGGGGAAACTGTCTTCAGAAAAAGCATTCCCTGTGTGTGTGGTGTGTCGGTACACATGTGTCGACATGTCTGAGGAAGAAGGCTATATTAGAGAGGAGCAGGAGCAAATGAATGTGGTGTCTCCGCCGACAGCTGATTGGATGGATATGTGGAATGTTTTAAATGCTAGTGTAAACTCATTGCACAAAAGATTAGACAAGGCTGAAGCTTTGGGACAGTCAGGGTCTCAACCCATGCCTGATCCTATGTTGCAGGGACTGTCAGGGTCTCATAAGCGCCCACTATCCCAGATTGTTGACACAGATACAGACACGGATTCTGACTGCAGTGTCGATTACGATGATGCAAAGTTACAGCCAAAATTGGCAAAATCCATTCGATATATGATTATGGCAATAAACTGCAGGGAGAACACATTTTCAGACGAATGTGGGAGGGCAGAAGGCTGCCTAATACTGAAGCACCCCCAAACAACAAACCAAATGCAACAACTACTGCAAGCATTCCTGGGGGAAGGCCTGCAGCAGATGGATTTGCATATAGTGATGTCATCCAAGCAGTGGGCATAGTTGGCTGCAACCCTCGTCTGCATATGAAAAGAGAAAAGGGTCACGCAGGGCATGGCGGCCTTTGTGGGGTTGCGCTTGGATGACCCCTAAATCACTTTATACACCCCCACCCCCCATCAGTGTGGGCTCATGTTGGCCATGCCCCAGCCCCTGAAGCATTCAAGCTGATTTCTTGCAGCAGCTGGACCCAGAAACAGCTCCAGAGTTGCTCTACAAGACAAGTAAAAGGGTGTGAGCCCTGCAGCACCACCTGTAGTTTGCATACACACATATATAGGACAGCATCTCTTATATGCCCCAGGGTCAATAAAATAGTATCCTTATCTAGGGTATCCATCCCCTCAGATAAGGTATCCGTCCATGCCGCTACAGCACTACACACCCAGGCCGACGCAATTGCCGGTCTGAGTAAGGTACCTGAATGTGTATAAATGGACTTCAGGGTAATCTCCTGTTTGCGGTCAGCAGACTCTTTGAGGGTAGCCGTATACTGGGACGGGAGGGCTACCTTCTTGGATAAGCGTGTTAATGCTTTGTCCACCCTAGGGGAGGATTCCCATCGTAACCAATCCAATCCATTGATGGGAAAGGATACGCCATAAGAATCCATTTGGAAATCTGCAGTCTTTTATCTGGAGATTCCCAAGCTTTTTCACATAACTCGTTCAGCTCGTGTGACCCCCTCAAAGGTTACCTCAGGCTTCTTTCCCTTGTACATATGTAACCTCTTGTCAGGGACAGGGGGTTCCTCTGTGATGTGCAAAACATCTTTTATTGCCATAATCATATATCGAATGGATTTTGCCAATTTTGGCTGTAACTTTGCATCATCGTAATCGACACTGGAGTCAGAATACGTGTCGGTATCTGTGTCAACAATCTGGGATAGTGGGCGCTTATGAGACCCTGACAGTCCCTGCAACATAGGATCAGGCATGGGTTGAGTCCCTGACTGTCCCAAAGCTTCAGCCTTGTCTAATCTTTTGTACAATGAGTTTACACTAGCATTTAAAACATTCCACATATCCATCCAATCAGGTGTCAGCGGAGACACCACATTCATTTGCTCCCGCTCCTCTCTAATATAGCCTTCTTCCTCAGACATGTCGACACACGTGTACCGACACACCACACACACAGGGAATACTTTTTCTGAAGACAGTTTCCCTACAAGGCCCTTTGGAGAGACAGAGAGAGAGTATGCCAGCACACTCCCCAGCGCTATATAACCCAGGAATAACACAGTAACTTAATGTTTGTCCAGTAGCGCTGCTGTATGTAATTTGCGCCGAATTATGTGCCCCCCCTCTCTTTTCAACCCTCTTCTCTACCGTGGTATAAGCAGGGGAGAGTCCGGGGAGCTTCCTCTCAGCGGTGCTGTGGAGAAAAAATGGCGCTGGTGAGTGCTGAGGGAGAAGCCCCGCCCCCTCGGCGGCGGGCTTCTGTCCCGCTTAAACTGTAAAATTGGTGGGGGCTCATACATATATACAGTGCCCAGCTGTATATATGTTATATTTTTGCCAAAAAGAGGTTTATATTGCTGCCCAGGGCGCCCCCCCTGCGCCCTGCACCCTTACAGTGACCGGAGTATGTGAGGTGTATGGGAGCAATGGCGCACAGCTGCAGTGCTGTGCGCTACCTCAGTGAAGATCATGAACTCTGTGGAGCCCGTCTATCCCCATGGTCCTTACGGAGTCCCCAGCATCCTCTAGGACGTTAGAGAAACTAGGATTTTAATACCTACCGGTAAATCCTTTTCTCTTAGTCTGTTGAGGATGCTGGGCACCCGTCCCAGTGTGTACTGTGTCTGCAGTTATTAAATGGCCCTTAACTCCAGAACATTTATGTGGAGACAACTTTCCTGACTTGACCATCTTCCTTGGACGTTTTCCCCCTGTGTGACTGCTCCCCAGCCTCGGAGGGTTGCATCTGTGGTCCCTAGGATCCAGTCCTGGATCCCGAACCATCGCCCCTCTAGGAGGTGAGAACTGTGCAGCCACCAATGGAGTGAGATTCTGGTCTTGGAAGACAGGATTATCCTCCGGTGCATGTGTAGGTGGGATCCGGACCAATTGTCCAACAGGTCCCACTGGAACACTCTGGCATGGAACCTGCCAAACTGAATGGTCTCGTAGGCCACAACCATCTTCCCCAGCAACTGAATGCATTGATGGATTAACACTCTTGCTGGTTTCAGAATTTGTTTGACCAGACTCTGGATCTCCATAGCCTTTCCACTGGAAGAAAACCTCTTCTGTGTCCAGTATGTGTTATGATTCCAGCACTCTGGTCAGAGAAGATCTTATGGCAAGGACCGGAGCACTGGAACGGAATGCTGGGGAAGGGAGCAGGACAGGAAAATAGCCCCTGGCGCCCTAACTCTGTTGTCAGAAATCTCCTGCGAGACTATGGTTTCTTGAGCCCTTGGCAGCCGCGTTTGAAGGGCGGATTATGTCTGCCCAACTTTGATGCCCCCCGGTCTTAATGAGAGACAAAGGGAAACCCGAGACAGGGTGATAACAAGAGGCCCTCTAACTAAACAACCAGGCCAGGTGCTAAGCAAACTCAAAACTATAATATGTGCGGAGAAACCGCCAGGAAAAAGGACAACCAAAATATCCACTTGTCCAATTCTCCTACCCGGCACCGCCGAGTACCAGAGAGGACTTGTGGAAGCGGAACCCTCCGCAAATGCTCCAAACACAAAATATAAAAGGTAAAGCGGCTGAGCCGCAACACACGGCAGAGCCGCAACTCACGAACACCACTGGATATAAAACGGTGATCAGTCAGGACTCCAGGGAACCAAACGACCTCTTGGGATGAGATGACAACTCCCGAATACCGGACTTCTGCGGACTGGAATGACCGGATACAGCAGGACTGGAAACAGACTCTCAGCAAACAAAGGCAGCATGCAGGAAGCTATTACCGGCATCTGTGAGAAGCCCTGGGAGTGTATTTAACAAGGAGTCCTCCAATCAGCTGCTAAAGGCTGATTAGAATAAATGCCGTGCAGCTGCCTTGCTGCACGGCCAGAGAGCAGGTGAATATCTTAATTTCCTAAAGCCTAGCAACGGGGAACGCGGTCCACCAGTGGCGTCCCCGTTGCTAGGGTCCGTGCGGCTCAGCGCGCCCGGCGTCTAGCGTTGCTAGGGAGCCGGCGGCTGTACGTGCACGGCATCTCTAGTTGCTAGGCGCCGGGCCACGCAGACCATCAAGTGGACCCCGGCGCCTAACAGTACCCCCCCCTTGAGGAGGGGTCAAGGAACCCCTAAAGCCAGGTTTCTGAGGAAATTCCCGAAAAAATGCCCTCTTGAGCCTCGGGGCATGAAGATCCTTATCCAGGACCCAAGACCTTTCCTCCGGACCATAGCCTTTCCAGTGACCCAGAAAATACAGCCGATCCCGGGACAATTTGGAATCGAGAACCTTCTCTACCAAGAACTCCTGTTGTCCCTGTACATCCACTGGAGATCTACCCTGAGAGATCTTCCGAGGAAATCTACTGGAAGAAACGTATTGTTTCAACAGGGAACAATGAAACGTATTTCCAATCCTGAGAGATCTTGGTAAACGTAACCGAAAGGCAACTGGGTTGACTCTTTTAATAATAAGAAATGGCCCAATAAATTTGGGTCCCAGTCTAGCTGAGGATTGTCGAAGCCTGATGTTGCGAGTCGACAACCACACCCTATCTCCCACCTTAAAAGTGCAAGGACGTCGGAGCCTGTCAGAAAATTTCTTCTCTCGAAAAGCCGCTTTTCTGAGAGCAAGGTGCACCTTTTTCCAAATGGCTCTGAGATGGGAGGTTAAGGTAAGCGAGGAGACTGAGGAATGATGAAAAAAAGAATTAGCTCTGGGGTGAAAACCAAAAACTGAAAAGAATGGAGACTCTTTAGTGGAGGAATGACAAGAATTATTGTAAGCAAATTCAGCCAACGGAAGAAACTCGGACCAATCATTCTGGAGTTTGGCTGAATACAAGCGCAAATATTGTTTCAATGATTGGTTAACTCGTTCGGTTTGCCCGTTGGATTGTGGGTGGTAACCGGATGTTAACGACAATTTCATCTTCAATGAGGCACAAAAACATTTCCAGAATTGTGCGATGAATTGTGGACCCCGATCAGAAACAATATCAGTAGGCAACCCATGAAGCCTGAATACATGGCGGAGAAACAAAACTGCCAACCCTTGGGCAGAAGGCAATCGGGGAAGAGCAATAAAATGAGCCATTTTACTAAAACGGTCCACTACCACCCATATGACTCGGAATCCGGCTGAAAGGGGAAGGTCAACCACAAAATCCATGGAAATATGAGACCACGGCCTGAGAGGAACATTTAAGGGCATAAGTTGCCCGATGGGCAAGGAACGGGGAACCTTATGCTGTGCACAAACCTGACATGAATAAACAAATTCCTTGACGTCTTTAGAAAGACCAGGCCACCATACTGAGCGAGAGACTAACTCCAATGTCTTAGAGACTCCTGGATGCCCTGAAACTTTGTTATCATGGAATTCCGTTAAAACAGTAACTCTCAAAAACTCAGGGACGTAAAGACGACCAGCAGGAGTAATTCTAGGAGCTTGGTGTTGAAGCTGTTTTAACTGGGTAAATAAATCTTGTTTGAGGCCCGCCCAGATGACCGAAGATGGAAGTATAGGGGTAACAGGATTGTTATTGTGAACCGGAAGAAAGCTATGTGACAGGGCATCAGCCTTAGTATTCTTGGAACCAGGCCTGAAAGTGATTATAAATTTGAAACGCGTAAAAAATAATGCCCAACGTGCCTGCCGGGCATTAAGCCGCTTAGCCGATTCAATCTATTGCAGGTTCTTATGGTCAGTCAATACCGAAATAGTATGTTTTGCTCCCTCCAGCCAATGCCTCCACTCCTCGAAAGCCCATTTTACCGCCAGTAACTCCCGATTACCAACGTCATAGTTGGATTCAGCGGAGGAGAATTTCCTGGACATAAAGGCACAAGGATGTAACTCCAGAGACTCCGGATCCTTTTGAGAAAGGATAGCCCCCACTCCAACCTCCGAGGCATCAACCTCCACCACAAAGGGCAATTCCGGATTAGGATGTCTGACTGGAGCCGAGACAAAGGCTTGTTTCAAGGCCCGAAAGGACAACTCAGCTTCACGCGACCAGTTGGTAGGATCCGCTCCTTTCTTTGTCAGAGCTACAATGGGAGCAACCAGGTCAGAAAAAGAATGAATGAACCTCCTATAATAATTCGCAAACCCTAAAAAACGCTTAATTGCTTTTAAATTGGTGGGTTGCGCCCAACTAAGGATGGCCTGGAGTTTCTTTGGTTCCATGGAAAATTATGTACCCTAAAAAAGATACTTCCGTGACATGAAACTCACACTTCTCCAGCTTGGCATATAAATGATTCTCACATAACTTTTGAAGAACCAGACGCACCTGGGTAACATGTTGTTCCATTGATTTAGAAAAAATCAGGATGTCGTCTAAGTAAACGACCACGAATTTCCCTAGGAAGTCACGGAGCACATCGTTAATGAGGTCTTGAAAAACTGCCGGAGCATTGGACAGGCCGAACGGCATCACCAGGTATTCGTAGTGACCCGACTGAGTACTGAAGGCCGTTTTCCACTCATCTCCAGATTTAATTCGGATGAGGTTGTACGCTCCTCTAAGGTCAATTTTAGAAAAAATCACAGCAGAACGTAACTGATCAAAGAGTACAGAAATCAACGGCAAAGGATAGGTGTTTTTAACTGAGATCTTATTCAGGGCTCTAAAATCAATGCAAGGTCTAAGCGAGCCATCCTTTTTCTCCACAAAGAAGAAGCCTGCACTTAAAGGAGATTTTGATGGTCTAATAAATCCTTTCTCAAGGCTCTCCTTTACATAATCATTCATAGCCGCAGTTTCTGGCCCGGATAATGCATATAATCTTCCCTTTGGCAATGCGGCACCAGGAATTAACTCAATAGCACAATCATAAGGCCGATGGGGAGGCAGAATGTCCGCATTGCCTTTGGAGAAAACATCAGCAAACTCCTGGTATTCCACCGGAATGAGTTCTGGAATGATAGCTGCTACTCTGACTGGAAACGTGATACATTCCTTATCACAAAAAGTACCCCAATGTGAAATCTCCCCCGACCGCCAATCAATGGTGGGATTATGAAAGGCCAGCCAAGGGTGACCCAGAACAACTGGAACTGCTGGGCAATGTGTAAGAAAGAACTCGATTTTCTCGGAATGTAGAGCTCCTACTGTAAGTGTACGGAGAGAAATAATCCCATTAGACAGCGGACTCCCATCTAAGCCATGCATGGTGACACACCTACCCAAAGGTAACTGAGGAATGCCTAAGGCCTTAGCCCAAGTTAAATCCATAAAGTTTCCTGCAGCTCCACTGTCAACAAAAGCCGACACCAAAGAACTGAGGCTGCCAAAGGAACCATTAACTGGGACTAAAAGGGAGTTATTCGAGGAGATAAGCTGCAGACCTAGGTGAACCCCCTCACAATTCACCTGGTCAAAGCGTTTCCCGACTTGTTTGGACAATTACGAGCAAAATGTCCCTTACCCCCACAGTACAGACAAAGACCAGAATTTTGCCTTCTGGCTCTTTCTTCAGGAGACAGCCCGGAGAGACCCATCTGCATGGTCTCCTCTACGTCTTCAGGAATGGAATATACACACGGACTTGACCTTACAGGTGCTCCTTTTTCAGCCCTCCGCTCTCTGAGACGACGATCAATCTTAATAGAAAGCTCCATGAGTTTATCGAGAGTCTCAGGAGCGGGGTACTGAAGGAGACTGTCTTTTATAGACTCTGATAAGCCGAGGCGAAACTGACTGCGCAGGGCTGGGTCATTCCAGCCACAGTCGTTCGACCAACGGCGAAACTCCGTACAACAAACCTCTGCAGGATTTCTACCCTGTCTGAGAGCGCGCAACTGACTTTCAGCGGACGCCTCTCTATCAGGGTCATCATACAAGAGCCCTAAAGACTCAAAAAAAGCGTCAATTGACAACAATGCCGGATCCTCTGCTCTTAAACCAAATACCCAGGTCTGAGGATCCCCCTGGAGCAAAGAAATAATAAACCCGACCCGCTGAGATTCAGTACCCGAGGAAGTCGGTCTTAAACGAAAATAAAGTTTACAGGATTCTTTAAAATTAAAAAACTCTTTTCTATCACCAGAAAAACGGTCAGGCAAATGCATCTTTGGTTCAGGGACTACCCTTGGGGAAGCTCGCAAAAGATCTTCCTGCGACTTCACCCGAAGAGAAAGATCCTGAACCATCTGAGTAAGTTCTTGAATCTGGCTGACTAAGAGCTGACCAGGATTTGGCCCTAAACCTGTTGGATTCATGAGGCCGATAAACTCTCACAAAACTGAATGAGAAAAAATTAAACCCCGTTTAATTTTAAGTTTTGGTATGGCCGGTAATAATGTTATGATTCCAGCACTCTGGTCAGAGAAGATCTTATGGCAAGGACTGGAGCACTGGAACGGAATGCTGGGGAAGGGAGCAGGACAGGAAAATAGCCCCTGGCGCCCTAACTCTGTTGTCTCACCCATGTTGTCAGAAATCCCCTGCGAGACTATGGTTTCTTGAGCCCTTGGCAGCCGCGTTTGAAGGGCGGATTATGTCTGCCCAACTTCGATGCCCCCCGGTCTTAATGAGAGACAAAGGGAAACCTGAGACAGGGTGATAACAAGAGGCCCTCTAACTAAACAACCAGGCCAGGGGCTAAGCAAACTCAAAACTATAATATGTGCGGAGAAACCGCCAGGAAAAAGGACAACCAAAATATCCACTTGTCCAATTCTCCTACCCGGCACCGCCAAGTACCAGAGAGGACTTGTGGAAACGGAACCCTCCGCAAATGCTCCAAACACAAAATATAAAAGGTAAAGCGGCTGAGCCGCAACACACGGCAGAGCCGCAACTCACGAACACCACTGGATATAAAACGGTGATCAGTCAGGACTCCAGGGAACCAAACGACCTCTTGGGATGAGATGACAACTCCCGAATACCGGACTTCTGCGGACTGGAATGACCGGATACAGCAGGACTGGAAACAGACTCTCAGCAAACAAAGGCAGCATGCAGGAAGCTATTACCGGCGTCTGTGAGAAGCCCTGGGAGTGTATTTAACAAGGAGTCCTCCAATCAGCTGCTAAAGGCTGATTAGAATAAATGCCGTGCAGCTGCCTTGCTGCACGGCCAGAGAGCAGGTGAATATCTTAATTTCCTAAAGCCTAGCAACGGGGAACGCGGTCCGCCAGTGGCGTCCCCGTTGCTAGGGTCCGTGCGGCTCAGCGCGCCCGGCGTCTAGCGTTGCTAGGGAGCCGGCGGCTGTACGTGCACGGCGTCTCTAGTTGCTAGGCGCCGGGCCGCGCAGACCATCAAGCGGACCCCGGCGCCTAACAGTATGACTCCCAAAAACAACAACCGCGTCATTGGGACCAACTGCGATTTTGGCAAGTTTAGGAGCCAACCATGTTGTTGAAGAACTGTCAGGGAGAGTGCAATGTTTTGCACCAACTGGTCCCTGGATCTCGCCTTTATCAGGAGATCATCCAAGTACGGGATAATTGTGACTCCTTGCTTGCGAAGGAGAACCATAATTTCCGCCATCACCCTGGTGAAAATCCTCGGAGCCGTGGACAGACCAAACGGCAATGTCTGAAATTGGTAATGACAATCCTGAATTGCAAACCTTAGGTAGCTTGAGGCAGTGGCTAAATGGGAACATGTAAGTAGGCATCCTTTATGTCTACCAAAACCATGAAATCTCCGTCCTCCGGACTGGAGATCACTGCCCTGAGAAATTCCATCTTGAAATTGAATTTCTTTAGGAAGAAATTGAGGGATTTCAGATTTAAGATTGGTCTGACTGAGCCGTCCGGCTTCGGGACCACGAAGAGGCTTGAATAAAAACCTTCTCCCTGCTGACTAAGGCCAATTTGAACAATCGGTGAGGGGGAACGTCTTGAAACCCCAGTTTGTACCCTTGGGACACTATTTGTAAAACCCACGAGTCCAGGTCCGAATGAATCCAGAACTGACTGAAGAGTTTTAGACGTGCCCCCACTGGTGTGGGCTCCTGCAAGAAAGCCCCAGTGTCATGCAGTGGATTTGGCAGAAGCAGAGGACAATCTCTGGTCCTGCGATCTTGAAGAGGCTACAGACCTCTTCCTTTTCCTTCCTCTACCTGCAAAGAAAGGGGAATCTAAACTTCTTGCATATCTATTGGGCCAAAATGACTGCGGTAGATAATGATGCGTCTTCATCCGTTGACAGGGAACATAGGGCAAGAAGGTTGACTTACCATTGAAATGAGGATGCATCTTGCTGCCTTTCCAATGAAGCAAGTTTAATTTAGTAATAGGTGAAAAACCATCCTTACAAAGGTGTTAATCAGAGACTTGGCTTTGTGGACACTTTTCAGAGAACAAATTTGTTAGCATAAAAATAAAGCCAGAAAATGAAGAGCTGTTTAATCACTCAATTGGATTTTTCTGCCAGCATATTTTTTTTCTCTGCAACCCACTGCTAAATTGTGCTTCCTAGCTGTTTTTATAAAATCACTGAATCAAATCTAACTCTGATTACATCAGAGAAGGCCAGGTACCCTACACCATAACAGGGGGTTTGAAATTTTGACTTGTCTACTTAAAGATCACCAAAATCTGATAACAAGGTCAATTAGGTCCCTGGGTGGGATTGAACCACCAACCTTATGGTTAATAGCCGTACATACTAACTGATTGCGCCACAGAGACACTTTGCAAAAGTTCATACTGACAAAGGCTAATAAGCATTCATCTAAAACGTTTCCTAGAAAAACTTTCAAAAGTCAATAATCTGGAGAGTTTTTGTAAGATGTTTCTTCCATCAACCAACGAAGAAACACATTGGTACTTTCCCATGATGAGTGAGTGCTTCAGGATCTCTTGCACTTACATGTGCAGCAGAGTACTGCAATGGAAGCATGCTGGGCCCATAACCCAGAGGTAGGCAGATTGAAACTATCCTCTGCTATTTGCATTTTTTTTTGTTAAAGTAATCCAAAACTGGGATTGATATTTTGTCTCTTATTTTTACTTAAAGTACAATAACTTTTACCATTTTAATTTGTTTTAATAGTATATTGACAGTATTGTTTTCTTTCAAAAATCCACTTCATTTTCTTTACCCTATTATTAAAATGGTAATTGACAAAAACAAACTACATTGTCACCAGAAGAGCAATACAAAATGTACAAGTTATATATTAAAATCATCTTTCCAGCTTGAATTTCAATGATGCATTGGGTCAACAATTTTGTGAGAAACATCTTCACCCTTAAATAAAGATTTTCTTAATTCCTTACCTGTGTGCTAATAAGATATCACCTTGTTTTCACATTAAACAGACTTCCACATGAGAAAGCAGCAAGGATGCAGTGGCGTTAATGTTTCCTGGTGTCAACCTGTATTATTTCAGTAGACATTGAAATGAGGATACATCTTGCTGCCTTTCCAATGAAGCAAGTTTAATTTAGTAATAGGTGAAAAACCATCCCTACAAAGGTGTTAATCAGAGACTTGGCTTTGCGGACACTTTTCAGAGAACAAATTTGTTAGCATAAAAATAAAGCCAGAAAATGAAGAGCTGTTTAATCACGCAATTTGATTTTTTTTGCCAGCATATTTCTTTTTCTCTGCAACCCACTGCTAAATTGTGCTTCCTAGATGTTTTTATAAAATCACTGAATCAAATCTAACTCTGATTACATCAGAGAAGGCCAGGTACCCTACACCATAACAGGGGGTATGAAATTTGACTTGTCTACTTAAAGATCACCAAAATCTGATAACAAGGTCAATTACGTCCCTGGGTGGGATTGAACCACCAACCTTTTGGTTAATAGCCGTACACACTAACTGATTGCGCCACAGAGACACTTTGCAAAAGTCCATACTGACAAATGCTAATAAGCATTCATCTAAAACGTTTCCTAGAAAAACTTAAAAAAGTCAATAATCTGGAGAGTTTTTGTAAGATGTTTCTTCTATCAACCAACGAAGAAACACATTGGTACTTTCCCATGATGAGTGAGTGCTTCAGGATCTCTTGCACTTACATGTGCAGCAGAGTACAGCAATGGAAGCATGCTGGGCCCATAACCCAGAGGTAGGCAGATTGAAACTATCCTCTGCTATATGCATTTTTGTGTTTGTTAATTAAAGTAATCCAAAACTGGGATTGATATTTTGGCTCTTTTATTTTTACTTAAAGTACAATAACTTTTACCATTTTAATTTGTTTTAATAGTATATTGACAGTATTGTTTACTTTCAAAAATCCACTTAATTTTCTTTACCCTATTATTAAAATGGTAATTGACAAAAACAAACTACATTGTCACCAGAAGAGCAATACAAAATGTACAAGTGATATATTAAAATCATCTTTCCAGCTTGAATTTCAATGATGCATTGGGGCAACGATTTTGTGAGAAACATCTTCACCCTTAAATAAAGATTTTCTTAATTCCTTACCTGTGTGCTAATTAGATATCACCTTGTTTTCACATTAAACAGACTTCCACATGAGAAAGCAGCAAGGATGCAGTGGCGTTAATGTTTCCTGGTGTCAACCTGTATTATTTCAGTAGACATTGAAATGAGGATGCATCTTGCTGCCTTTCCAATGAAGCAAGTTTAATTTAGTAATAGGTGAAAAACCATCCTTACAAAGGTGTTAATCAGAGACTTGGCTTTGTGGACACTTTTCAGAGAACAAATTTGTTAGCATAAAAATAAAGCCAGAAAATAAAGAGCTGTTTAATCACTCAATTGGATTTTTCTGCCAGCATATTTTTTTTCTCTGCAAACCACTGCTAAATTGTGCTTCCTAGCTGTTTTTATAAAATCACTGAATCAAATCTAACTCTGATTACATCAGAGAAGGCCAGGTACCCTACACCATAACAGGGGGTTTGAAATTTTGACTTGTCTACTTAAAGATCACCAAAATCTGATAACAAGGTCAATTAGGTCCCTGGGTGGGATTGAACCACCAACCTTTTGGTTAATAGCCGTACATACTAACTGATTGCGCCACAGAGACACTTTGCAAAAGTATATACTGACAAAGGCTAATAAGCATTCATCTAAAACGTTTCCTAGAAAAACTTTAAAAAGTCAATAATCTGGAGAGTTTTTGTAAGATGTTTCTTCCATCAACCAACGAAGAAACACATTGGTACTTTCCCATGATGAGTGAGTGCTTCAGGATCTCTTGCACTTACATGTGCAGCAGAGTACAGCAATGGAAGCATGCTGGGCCCATAACCCAGAGGTAGGCAGATTGAAACTATCTTCTGCTATATGCATTTTTTTTTGTTAATTAAAGTAATCCAAAACTGGGATTGATATTTTGGCTCTTTTATTTTTACTTAAAGTACAACAACTTTTACCATTTTAATTTGTTTTAATAGTATATTGACAGTATTGTTTTCTTTCAAAAATCCACTTCATTTTCTTTACCCTATTATTAAAATGGTAATTGACAAAAACAAACTACATTGTCACCAGAAGAGCAATACAAAATGTACAAGTGATATATTAAAATCATATTTCCAGCTTGAATTTCAATGATGCATTGGGGCAACGATTTTGTGAGAAACATCTTCACCCTTAAATAAAGATTTTCTTAATTCCTTACCTGTGTGCTAATTAGATATCACCTTGTTTTCATATTAAACAGACTTCCACATGAGAAAGCAGCAAGGATGCAGTGGCGTTAATGTTTCCTGGTGTCAACTTGTATTATTTCAGTAGACATTGAAATGAGGATGCATCTTGCTGCCTTTCCAATTAAGCAAGTTTAATTTAGTAATAGGTGAAAAACCATCCTTACAAAGGTGTTAATCAGAGACTTGGCTTTGTGGACACTTTTCAGAGAACAAATTTGTTAGCATAAAAATAAAGCCAGAAAATGAAGAGCTGTTTAATCACTCAATTGGATTTTTCTGCCAGCATATTTTTTTTCTCTGCAACCCACTGCTAAATTGTGCTTCCTAGCTGTTTTTATAAAATCACTGAATCAAATCTAACTCTGATTACATCAGAGAAGGCCAGGTACCCTACACCGTAACAGGGGGTTTGAAATTTTGACTTGTCTACTTAAAGATCACCAAAATCTGATAACAAGGGAAATTAGGTCCCTGGGTGGGATTGAACCACCAACCTTATGGTTAATAGCCGTACATACTAACTGATTGCGCCACAGAGACACTTTGCGAAAGTCATTACTGACAAAGGCTAATAAGCATTCATCTAAAACGTTTCCTAGAAAAACTTTAAAAAGTCAATAATCTGGAGAGTTTTTGTAAGATGTTTCTTCCATCAACCAATGAAGAAACACATTGGTACTTTCCCATGATGAGTGAGTGCTTCAGGATCTCTTGCACTTACATGTGCAGCAGAGTACTGCAATGGAAGCATGCTGGGCCCATAACCCAGAGGTAGGCAGATTGAAACTATCCTCTGCTATATGCATTTTTTTTTTGTTAATTAAAGTAATCCAAAACTGGGATTGATATTTTGTCTCTTTTATTTTTACTTAAAGTACAATAACTTTTACCATTTTAATTTGTTTTAATAGTATATTGACAGTATTGTTTTCTTTCAAAAATCCACTTCATTTTCTTTACCCTATTATTAAAATGGTAATTGACAAAAACAAACTACATTGTCACCAGAAGAGCAATACAAAATGTACAAGTGATATATTAAAATCATCTTTCCAGCTTGAATTTCAATGATGCATTGGGGCAACGATTTTGTGAGAAAACATCTTCACCCTTAAATAAAGATTTTCTTAATTCCTTACCTGTGTGCTAATTAGATATCACCTTGTTTTCACATTAAACAGACTTCCACATGAGAAAGCAGCAAGGATGCAGTGGCGTTAATGTTTCCTGGTGTCAACCTGTATTATTTCAGTAGACATTGAAATGAGGATACATCTTGCTGCCTTTCCAATGAAGCAAGTTTATTTTAGTAATAGGTGAAAAACCATCCCTACAAAGGTGTTAATCAGAGACTTGGCTTTGTGGACACTTTTCAGAGAACAAATTTGTTAGCATAAAAATAAAGCCAGAAAATGAAGAGCTGTTTAATCACGCAATTTGATTTTTTTGCCAGCATATTTCTTTTTCTCTGCAACCCACTGCTAAATTGTGCTTCCTAGATGTTTTTATAAAATCACTGAATCAAATCTAACTCTGATTACATCAGAGAAGGCCAGGTACCCTACACCATAACAGGGGGTATGAAATTTGACTTGTCTACTTAAAGATCACCAAAATCTGATAACAAGGTCAATTACGTCCCTGGGTGGGATTGAACCACCAACCTTTTGGTTAATAGCCGTACACACTAACTGATTGCGCCACAGAGACACTTTGCGAAAGAACATACTGACAAATGCTAATAAGCATTCATCTAAAACGTTTCCTAGAAAAACTTAAAAAAGTCAATAATCTGGAGCGTTTTTGAAAGATGTTTCTTCTATCAACCAACGAAGAAACACATTGGTACTTTCCCATGATGAGTGAGTGCTTCAGGATCTCTTGCACTTACATGTGCAGCAGAGTACAGCAATGGAAGCATGCTGGGCCCATAACCCAGAGGTAGGCAGATTGAAACTATCCTCTGCTATATGCATTTTTTTTTTGTTAATTAAAGTAATCCAAAACTGGGATTGATATTATGGCTCTTTTATTTTTACTTAAAGTACAATAACTTTTACCATTTTAATTTGTTTTAATAGTATATTGACAGTATTGTTTTCTTTCAAAAATCCACTTCATTTTCTTTACCCTATTATTAAAATGGTAATTGACAAAAACAAACTACATTGTCACCAGAAGAGCAATACAAAATGTACAAGTGATATATTAAAATCATCTTTCCAGCTTGAATTTCAATGATGCATTGGGTCAACAAATTTGTGAGAAACATCTTCACCCTTAAATAAAGATTTTCTTAATTCCTTACCTGTGTGCTAATTAGATATCACCTTGTTTTCACATTAAACAGACTTCCACATGAGAAAGCAGCAAGGAAGCAGTGGCGTTAATGTTTCCTGGTGTCAACTTGTTCTATTTCAGTAGACATTGAAATGAGGATGCATCTTGCTGCCTTTCCAATGAAGCAAGTTTAATTTAGTAATAGGTGAAAGAAAATTTTAAAGCCTCCTGTTAGGCCATCATCTACACGACATAGCCCTGAATTTTCCAATGCGTAGCTCTTTGCAAAAGAGAGATATTGGCAAGGAAAAGCTGTCTTGTACCTTTGCATTTTTCTCCCAAACGAAGGACACTAGAAAGAAAATTTTAAAGCCTCCTGTTAGGCCATCATCTACACGACATAGCCCTGAATTTTCCAATGCGCAGCTCTTTGCAAAAGAGAGATATTGGCAAGGAAAAGCTGTCTTGTACCATTGCATTTTTCTCCCAAACGAAGGACACTAGAAAGAAAATTTTAAAGCCTCCTGTTAGACCATCATCTACACGGCATAGCCATGAATTTTCCAATGCGCAGCTCTTTGCAAAAGAGAGATATTGGCAAGGAAAAGCTGTCTTGTACCTTTGCATTTTTCTCCAAAACGAAGGACACTAGAATTAAAATTTTAAAGCCTCCTGTTAGGCCATCATCTACACGACATAGCCCTGAATTTTCCAATGCGCAGCTCTTTGCAAAAGAGAGATATTGGCAAGGAAAAGCTGTCTTGTACCTTTGCATTTTTCTCCCAAACGAAGGACACTAGAAAGAAAATTTTAAAGCCTCCTGTTAGGCCATCATCTACACGACATAGCCCTGAATTTTCCAATGCGCAGCTCTTTGCAAAAGAGAGATATTGGCAAGGAAAAGCTGTCTTGTACCTTTGCATTTTTCTCCCAAACGAAGGACACTAGAATTAAAATTTTAAAGCCTCCTGTTAGACCATCATCTACACGGCATAGCCATGAATTTTCCAATGCGCAGCTCTTTGCAAAAGAGAGATATTGGCAAGGAAAAGCTGTCTTGTACCTTTGCATTTTTTTCCCAAACGAAGGACACTAGAATTAAAATTTTAAAGCCTCCTGTTAGGCCATCATCTACACGACATAGCCCTGAATTTTCCAATGCGCAGCTCTTTGCAAAAGAGAGATATTGGCAAGGAAAAGCTGTCTTGTACCTTTGCATTTTTCTCCCAAACGAAGGACACTAGAATTAAAATTTTAAAGCCTCCTGTTAGGCCATCATCTACACGACATAGCCCTGAATTTTCCAATGCGCAGCTCTTTGCAAAAGAGAGATATTGGCAAGGAAAAGCTGTCTTGTACCTTTGCATTTTTCTCCCAAACGAAGGACACTAGAAAGATAATTTTAAAGCCTCCTGTTAGGCCATCATCTACACGACATAGCCCTGAATTTTCCAATGCGCAGCTCTTTGCAAAAGAGAGATATTGGCAAGGAAAAGCTGTCTTGTACCTTTGCATTTTTCTCCCAAACGAAGGACACTAGAAAGAAAATGTTAAAGCCTCCTGTTAGGCCATCATCTACACGACATAGCCCTGAATTTTCCAATGCGTAGCTCTTTGCAAAAGAGAGATATTGGCAAGGAAAAGCTGTCTTGTACCTTTGCATTTTTCTCCCAAACGAAGGACACTAGAAAGAAAATGTTAAAGCCTCCTGTTAGGCCATCATCTACACGACATAGCCCTGAATTTTCCAATGCGCAGCTCTTTGCAAAAGAGAGATATTGGCAAGGAAAAGCTGTCTTGTACCTTTGCATTTTTCTCCCAAACGAAGGTCACTAGAAAGAAAATTTTAAAGCCTCCTGTTAGGCCATCATCTACACGACATAGCCCTGAATTTTCCAATGCGTAGCTCTTTGCAAAAGAGAGATATTGGCAAGGAAAAGCTGTCTTGTACCTTTGCATTTTTCTCCCAAACGAAGGACACTAGAAAGAAAATTTTAAAGCCTCCTGTTAGGCCATCATCTACACGACATAGCCCTGAATTTTCCAATGCGCAGCTCTTTGCAAAAGAGAGATATTGGCAAGGAAAAGCTGTCTTGTACCTTTGCATTTTTCTCCCAAACGAAGGTCACTAGAAAGAACATTTTAAAGCCTCCTGTTAGGCCATCATCTACACGACATAGCCCTGAATTTTCCAATGCGTAGCTCTTTGCAAAAGAGAGATATTGGCAAGGAAAAGCTGTCTTGTACCTTTGCATTTTTCTCCCAAACGAAGGACACTAGAAAGAAAATTTTAAAGCCTCCTGTTAGGCCATCATCTACACGACATAGCCCTGAATTTTCCAATGCGCAGCTCTTTGCAAAAGAGAGATATTGGCAAGGAAAAGCTGTCTTGTACCTTTGCATTTTTCTCCCAAACGAAGGACACTAGAATTAAAATTTTAAAGCCTCCTGTTAGGCCATCATCTACACTACATAGCCCTGAATTTTCCAATGCGCAGCTCTTTGCAAAAGAGAGATATTGGCAAGGAAAAGCTGTCTTGTACCTTTGCATTTTTCTCCCAAACTAAGGTCACTAGAAAGAAAATTTTAAAGCCTCCTGTTAGGCCATCATCTACACGACATAGCCCTGAATTTTCCAATGCGTAGCTCTTTGCAAAAGAGAGATATTGGCAAGGAAAAGCTGTCTTGTACCTTTGCATTTTTCTCCCAAACGAAGGACACTAGAATTAAAATTTTAAAGCCTCCTGTTAGACCATCATCTACACGGCATAGCCATGAATTTTCCAATGCGCAGCTCTTTGCAAAAGAGAGATATTGGCAAGGAAAAGCTGTCTTGTACCTTTGCATTTTTCTCCCAAACGAAGGTCACTAGAAAGAAAATTTTAAAGCCTCCGGTTAGGCCATCATCTACACGACATAGCCCTGAATTTTCCAATGCGTAGCTCTTTGCAAAAGAGAGATATTGGCAAGGAAAAGCTGTCTTGTACCTTTGCATTTTTCTCCCAAACGAAGGACACTAGACAGATAATTTTAAAGCCTCCTGTTAGGCCATCATCTACACGACATAGCCCTGAATTTTCCAATGCGCAGCTCTTTGCAAAAGAGAGATATTGGCAAGGAAAAGCTGTCTTGTACCATTGCATTTTTCTCCCAAACGAAGGACACTAGAAAGAAAATTTTAAAGCCTCCTGTTAGACCATCATCTACACGGCATAGCCATGAATTTTCCAATGCGCAGCTCTTTGCAAAAGAGAGATATTGGCAAGGAAAAGCTGTCTTGTACCTTTGCATTTTTCTCCCAAACGAAGGACACTAGAATTAAAATTTTAAAGCCTCCTGTTAGACCATCATCTACACGGCATAGCCATGAATTTTCCAATGCGCAGCTCTTTGCAAAAGAGAGATATTGGCAAGGAAAAGCTGTCTTGTACCTTTGCATTTTTCTCCCAAACGAAGGACACTAGAATTAAAATTTTAAAGCCTCCTGTTAGGCCATCATCTACACGACATAGCCCTGAATTTTCCAATGCGCAGCTCTTTGCAAAAGAGAGATATTGGCAAGGAAAAGCTGTCTTGTACCTTTGCATTTTTCTCCCAAACGAAGGACACTAGAAAGAAAATTTTAAAGCCTTCTGTTAGGCCATCATCTACACGACATAGCCCTGAATTTTCCAATGCGCAGCTCTTTGCAAAAGAGAGATATTGGCAAGGAAAAGCTGTCTTGTACCTTTGCATTTTTCTCCCAAACGAAGGACACTAGAAAGAAAATTTTAAAGCCTCCTGTTAGACCATCATCTACACGACATAGCCCTGAATTTTCCAATGCGCAGCTCTTTGCAAAAGAGAGACATTGGCAAGGAAAAGCTGTCTTGTACCTTTGCATTTTTCTCCCAAACGAAGGACACTAGAATTAAAATTTTAAAGCCTCCTGTTAGACCATCATCTACACGGCATAGCCATGAATTTTCCAATGCGCAGCTCTTTGCAAAAGAGAGATATTGGCAAGGAAAAGCTGTCTTGTACCTTTGCATTTTTCTCCCAAACGAAGGACACTAGAATTAAAATTTTAAAGCCTCCTGTTAGACCATCATCTACACGGCATAGCCATGAATTTTCCAATGCGCAGCTCTTTGCAAAAGAGAGATATTGGCAAGGAAAAGCTGTCTTGTACCTTTGCATTTTTCTCCCAAACGAAGGACACTAGAATTAAAATTTTAAAGCCTCCTGTTAGGCCATCATCTACACGACATAGCCCTGAATTTTCCAATGCGCAGCTCTTTGCAAAAGAGAGATATTGGCAAGGAAAAGCTGTCTTGTACCTTTGCATTTTTCTCCCAAACGAAGGTCACTAGAAAGAAAATTTTAAAGCCTCCTGTTAGGCCATCATCTACACGACATAGCCCTGAATTTTCCAATGCGTAGCTCTTTGCAAAAGAGAGATATTGGCAAGGAAAAGCTGTCTTGTACCTTTGCATTTTTCTCCCAAACGAAGGACACTAGAAAGAAAATTTTAAAGCCTCCTGTTAGGCTATCATCTACACGACATAGCCCTGAATTTTCCAATGCGCAGCTCTTTGCAAAAGAGAGATATTGGCAAGGAAAAGCTGTCTTGTACCTTTGCATTTTTCTCCCAAACGAAGGACACTAGAAAGAAAATTTTAAAGCCTCCTGTTAGGCCATCATCTACACGACATAGCCCTGAATTTTCCAATGCGCAGCTCTTTGCAAAAGAGAGATATTGGCAAGGAAAAGCTGTCTTGTACCTTTGCATTTTTCTCCCAAACGAAGGACACTAGAATTAAAATTTTAAAGCCTCCTGTTAGACCATCATCTACACGGCATAGCCATGAATTTTCCAATGCGCAGCTCTTTGCAAAAGAGAGATATTGGCAAGGAAAAGCTGTCTTGTACCTTTGCATTTTTCTCCCAAACGAAGGTCACTAGAAAGAAAATTTTAAAGCCTCCTGTTAGGCCATCATCTACACGACATAGCCCTGAATTTTCCAATGCGTAGCTCTTTGCAAAAGAGAGATATTGGCAAGGAAAAGCTGTCTTGTACCTTTGCATTTTTCTCCCAAACGAAGGACACTAGAAAGAAAATTTTAAAGCCTCCTGTTAGGCCATCATCTACACGACATAGCCCTGAATTTTCCAATGCGCAGCTCTTTGCAAAAGAGAGATATTGGCAAGGAAAAGCTGTCTTGTACCATTGCATTTTTCTCCCAAACGAAGGACACTAGAAAGAAAATTTTAAAGCCTCCTGTTAGACCATCATCTACACGGCATAGCCATGAATTTTCCAATGCGCAGCTCTTTGCAAAAGAGAGATATTGGCAAGGAAAAGCTGTCTTGTACCTTTGCATTTTTCTCCCAAACGAAGGACACTAGAATTAAAATTTTAAAGCCTCCTGTTAGACCATCATCTACACGGCATAGCCATGAATTTTCCAATGCGCAGCTCTTTGCAAAAGAGAGATATTGGCAAGGAAAAGCTGTCTTGTACCTTTGCATTTTTCTCCCAAACGAAGGACACTAGAATTAAAATTTTAAAGCCTCCTGTTAGGCCATCATCTACACGACATAGCCCTGAATTTTCCAATGCGCAGCTCTTTGCAAAAGAGAGATATTGGCAAGGAAAAGCTGTCTTGTACCTTTGCATTTTTCTCCCAAACGAAGGACACTAGAAAGAAAATTTTAAAGCCTCCTGTTAGGCCATCATCTACACGACATAGCCCTGAATTTTCCAATGCGCAGCTCTTTGCAAAAGAGAGATATTGGCAAGGAAAATCTGTCTTGTACCATTGCATTTTTCTCCAAAACGAAGGACACTAGAAAGAAAATTTTAAAGCCTCCTGTTAGGCCATCATCTACACGACATAGCCCTGAATTTTCCAATGCGCAGCTCTTTGCAAAAGAGAGATATTGGCAAGGAAAAGCTGTCTTGTACCTTTGCATTTTTCTCCCAAACGAAGGACACTAGAAAGAAAATTTTAAAGCCTCCTGTTAGGCCATCATCTACACGACATAGCCCTGAATTTTCCAATGCGCAGCTCTTTGCAAAAGAGAGATATTGGCAAGGAAAAGCTGTCTTGTACCTTTGCATTTTTCTCCCAAACGAAGGACACTAGAATTAAAATTTGAAAGCCTCCTGTTAGACCATCATCTACACGGCATAGCCATGAATTTTCCAATGCGCAGCTCTTTGCAAAAGAGAGATATTGGCAAGGAAAAGCTGTCTTGTACCTTTGCATTTTTCTCCCAAACGAAGGACACTAGAATTAAAATTTTAAAGCCTCCTGTTAGACCATCATCTACACGGCATAGCCATGAATTTTCCAATGCGCAGCTCTTTGCAAAAGAGAGATATTGGCAAGGAAAAGCTGTCTTGTACCTTTGCATTTTTCTCCCAAACGAAGGTCACTAGAAAGAAAATTTTAAAGCCTCCTGTTAGGCCATCATCTACACGACATAGCCCTGAATTTTCCAATGCGTAGCTCTTTGCAAAAGAGAGATATTGGCAAGGAAAAGCTGTCTTGTACCTTTGCATTTTTCTCCCAAACGAAGGACACTAGAAAGAAAATTTTAAAGCCTCCTGTTAGGCCATCATCTACACGACATAGCCCTGAATTTTCCAATGCGCAGCTCTTTGCAAAAGAGAGATATTGGCAAGGAAAAGCTGTCTTGTACCTTTGCATTTTTCTCCCAAACGAAGGACACTAGAATTAAAATTTTAAAGCCTCCTGTTAGGCCATCATCTACACGACATAGCCCTGAATTTTCCAATGCGTAGCTCTTTGCAAAAGAGAGATATTGGCAAGGAAAAGCTGTCTTGTACCTTTGCATTTTTCTCCCAAACGAAGGACACTAGAATTAAAATTTTAAAGCCTCCTGTTAGGCCATCATCTACACGACATAGCCCTAAATTTTCCAATGCGCAGCTCTTTGCAAAAGAGAGATATTGGCAAGGAAAAGCTGTCTTGTACCTTTGCATTTTTCTCCCAAACGAAGGACACTAGAAAGAAAATTTTAAAGCCTCCTGTTAGGCCATCATCTACACGACATAGCCCTGAATTTTCCAATGCGCAGCTCTTTGCAAAAGAGAGATATTGGCAAGGAAAAGCTGTCTTGTACCTTTGCATTTTTCTCCCAAACGAAGGACACTAGAATTAAAATTTTAAAGCCTCCTGTTAGACCATCATCTACACGGCATAGCCATGAATTTTCCAATGCGCAGCTCTTTGCAAAAGAGAGATATTGGCAAGGAAAAGCTGTCTTGTACCTTTGCATTTTTCTCCCAAACGAAGGTCACTAGAAAGAAAATTTTAAAGCCTCCTGTTAGGCCATCATCTACACGACATAGCCCTGAATTTTCCAATGCGTAGCTCTTTGCAAAAGAGAGATATTGGCAAGGAAAAGCTGTCTTGTACCTTTGCATTTTTCTCCCAAACGAAGGACACTAGAAAGAAAATTTTAAAGCCTCCTGTTAGGCCATCATCTACACGACATAGCCCTGAATTTTCCAATGCGCAGCTCTTTGCAAAAGAGAGATATTGGCAAGGAAAAGCTGTCTTGTACCATTGCATTTTTCTCCCAAACGAAGGACACTAGAAAGAAAATTTTAAAGCCTCCTGTTAGACCATCATCTACACGGCATAGCCATGAATTTTCCAATGCGCAGCTCTTTGCAAAAGAGAGATATTGGCAAGGAAAAGCTGTCTTGTACCTTTGCATTTTTCTCCCAAACGAAGGACACTAGAAAGAAAATTTTAAAGCCTCCTGTTAGACCATCATCTACACGGCATAGCCATGAATTTTCCAATGCGCAGCTCTTTGCAAAAGAGAGATATTGGCAAGGAAAAGCTG
This sequence comes from Pseudophryne corroboree, assembly GCF_028390025.1. Taxonomy (NCBI): domain Eukaryota; kingdom Metazoa; phylum Chordata; class Amphibia; order Anura; family Myobatrachidae; genus Pseudophryne; species Pseudophryne corroboree. The sequence goes on from NW_026970253.1 coordinate 319,488, forward strand.
TCTTGTACCTTTGCATTTTTCTCCCAAACGAAGGACACTAGAATTAAAATTTTAAAGCCTCCTGTTAGGCCATCATCTACACGACATAGCCCTGAATTTTCCAATGCGCAGCTCTTTGCAAAAGAGAGATATTGGCAAGGAAAAGCTGTCTTGTACCTTTGCATTTTTCTCCCAAACGAAGGACACTAGAAAGAAAATTTTAAAGCCTCCTGTTAGGCCATCATCTACACGACATAGCCCTGAATTTTCCAATGCGCAGCTCTTTGCAAAAGAGAGATATTGGCAAGGAAAATCTGTCTTGTACCATTGCATTTTTCTCCAAAACGAAGGACACTAGAAAGAAAATTTTAAAGCCTCCTGTTAGGCCATCATCTACACGACATAGCCCTGAATTTTCCAATGCGCAGCTCTTTGCAAAAGAGAGATATTGGCAAGGAAAAGCTGTCTTGTACCTTTGCATTTTTCTCCCAAACGAAGGACACTAGAAAGAAAATTTTAAAGCCTCCTGTTAGGCCATCATCTACACGACATAGCCCTGAATTTTCCAATGCGCAGCTCTTTGCAAAAGAGAGATATTGGCAAGGAAAAGCTGTCTTGTACCTTTGCATTTTTCTCCCAAACGAAGGACACTAGAATTAAAATTTTAAAGCCTCCTGTTAGACCATCATCTACACGGCATAGCCATGAATTTTCCAATGCGCAGCTCTTTGCAAAAGAGAGATATTGGCAAGGAAAAGCTGTCTTGTACCTTTGCATTTTTCTCCCAAACGAAGGACACTAGAATTAAATTTTTAAAGCCTCCTGTTAGACCATCATCTACACGGCATAGCCATGAATTTTCCAATGCGCAGCTCTTTGCAAAAGAGAGATATTGGCAAGGAAAAGCTGTCTTGTACCTTTGCATTTTTCTCCCAAACGAAGGTCACTAGAAAGAAAATTTTAAAGCCTCCTGTTAGGCCATCATCTACACGACATAGCCCTGAATTTTCCAATGCGTAGCTCTTTGCAAAAGAGAGATATTGGCAAGGAAAAGCTGTCTTGTACCTTTGCATTTTTCTCCCAAACGAAGGACACTAGAAAGAAAATTTTAAAGCCTCCTGTTAGGCCATCATCTACACGACATAGCCCTGAATTTTCCAATGCGCAGCTCTTTGCAAAAGAGAGATATTGGCAAGGAAAAGCTGTCTTGTACCATTGCATTTTTCTCCCAAACGAAGGACACTAGAAAGAAAATTTTAAAGCCTCCTGTTAGACCATCATCTACACGGCATAGCCATGAATTTTCCAATGCGCAGCTCTTTGCAAAAGAGAGATATTGGCAAGGAAAAGCTGTCTTGTACCTTTGCATTTTTCTCCCAAACGAAGGACACTAGAAAGAAAATTTTAAAGCCTCCTGTTAGACCATCATCTACACGGCATAGCCATGAATTTTCCAATGCGCAGCTCTTTGCAAAAGAGAGATATTGGCAAGGAAAAGCTGTCTTGTACCTTTGCATTTTTCTCCCAAACGAAGGACACTAGAATTAAAATTTTAAAGCCTCCTGTTAGGCCATCATCTACACGACATAGCCCTGAATTTTCCAATGCGCAGCTCTTTGCAAAAGAGAGATATTGGCAAGGAAAAGCTGTCTTGTACCTTTGCATTTTTCTCCCAAACGAAGGACACTAGAAAGAACATTTTAAAGCCTCCTGTTAGGCCATCATCTACACGACATAGCCCTAAATTTTCCAATGCGCAGCTCTTTGCAAAAGAGAGATATTGGCAAGAAAAAGCTGTCTTGTACCTTTGCATTTTTCTCCCAAACGAAGGACACTAGAAAGAAAATTTTAAAGCCTCCTGTTAGGCCATCATCTACACGACATAGCCCTGAATTTTCCAATGCGCAGCTCTTTGCAAAAGAGAGATATTGGCAAGGAAAAGCTGTCTTGTACCTTTGCATTTTTCTCCCAAACGAAGGACACTAGAATTAAAATTTTAAAGCCTCCTGTTAGACCATCATCTACACGGCATAGCCATGAATTTTCCAATGCGCAGCTCTTTGCAAAAGAGAGATATTGGCAAGGAAAAGCTGTCTTTTACCTTTGCATTTTTCTCCCAAACGAAGGACACTAGAATTAAAATTTTAAAGCCTCCTGTTAGGCCATCATCTACACGACATAGCCCTGAATTTTCCAATGCGCAGCTCTTTGCAAAAGAGAGATATTGGCAAGAAAAAGCTGTCTTGTACCATTGCATTTTTCTCCCAAACGAAGGACACTAGAAAGAAAATTTTAAAGCCTCCTGTTAGACCATCATCTACACGACATAGCCCTGAATTTTCCAATGCGCAGCTCTTTGCAAAAGAGAGATATTGGCAAGGAAAAGCTGTCTTGTACCTTTGCATTTTTCTCCCAAACGAAGGACACTAGAAAGAAAATTTTAAAGCCTCCTGTTAGGCCATCATCTACACGACATAGCCCTGAATTTTCCAATGCGCAGCTCTTTGCAAAAGAGAGATATTGGCAAAGAAAAGCTGTCTTGTACCATTGCATTTTTCTCCCAAACGAAGGACACTAGAAAGAAAATTTTAAAGCCTCCTGTTAGACCATCATCTACACGGCATAGCCATGAATTTTCCAATGCGCAGCTCTTTGCAAAAGAGAGATATTGGCAAGGAAAAGCTGTCTTGTACCTTTGCATTTTTCTCCCAAACGAAGGACACTAGAATTAAAATTTTAAAGCCTCCTGTTAGACCATCATCTACACGGCATAGCCATGAATTTTCCAATGCGCAGCTCTTTGCAAAAGAGAGATATTGGCAAGGAAAAGCTGTCTTGTACCTTTGCATTTTTCTCCCAAACGAAGGACACTAGAATTAAAATTTTAAAGCCTCCTGTTAGGCCATCATCTACACGACATAGCCCTGAATTTTCCAATGCGCAGCTCTTTGCAAAAGAGAGATATTGGCAAGCAAAAGCTGTCTTGTACCTTTGCATTTTTCTCCCAAACGAAGGACACTAGAAAGAAAATTTTAAAGCCTCCTGTTAGGCCATCATCTACACGACATAGCCCTGAATTTTCCAATGCGCAGCTCTTTGCAAAAGAGAGATATTGGCAAGGAAAAGCTGTCTTGTACCATTGCATTTTTCTCCCAAACGAAGGACACTAGAAAGAAAATTTTAAAGCCTCCTGTTAGACCATCATCTACACGACATAGCCCTGAATTTTCCAATGCGCAGCTCTTTGCAAAAGAGAGATATTGGCAAGGAAAAGCTGTCTTGTACCTTTGCATTTTTCTCCCAAACGAAGGTCACTAGAAAGAAAATTTTAAAGCCACCTGTTAGGCCATCATCTACACGACATAGCCCTGAATTTTCCAATGCGTAGCTCTTTGCAAAAGAGATATATTGGCAAGGAAAAGCTGTCTTGTACCTTTGCATTTTTCTCCCAAACGAAGGACACTAGAAAGAAAATTTTAAAGCCTCCTGTTAGGCCATCATCTACACGACATAGCCCTGAATTTTCCAATGCGCAGCTCTTTGCAAAAGAGAGATATTGGCAAGGAAAAGCTGTCTTGTACCTTTGCATTTTTCTCCCAAACGAAGGTCACTAGAAAGAAAATTTTAAAGCCTCCTGTTAGGCCATCATCTACACGACATAGCCCTGAATTTTCCAATGCGCAGCTCTTTGCAAAAGAGAGATATTGGCAAGGAAAAGCTGTCTTGTACCTTTGCATTTTTCTCCCAAACGAAGGACACTAGAAAGAAAATTTTAAAGCCTCCTGTTAGGCCATCATCTACACGACATAGCCCTGAATTTTCCAATGCGCAGCTCTTTGCAAAAGAGAGATATTGGCAAGGAAAAGCTGTCTTGTACCTTTGCATTTTTCTCCCAAACGAAGGTCACTAGAAAGAAAATTTTAAAGCCACCTGTTAGGCCATCATCTACACGACATAGCCCTGAATTTTCCAATGCGTAGCTCTTTGCAAAAGAGAGATATTGGCAAGGAAAAGCTGTCTTGTACCTTTGCATTTTTCTCCCAAACGAAGGACACTAGAAAGAAAATTTTAAAGCCTCCTGTTAGACCATCATCTACACGGCATAGCCATGAATTTTCCAATGCGCAGCTCTTTGCAAAAGAGAGATATTGGCAAGGAAAAGCTGTCTTGTACCTTTGCATTTTTCTCCCAAACGAAGGACACTAGAATTAAAATTTTAAAGCCTCCTGTTAGACCATCATCTACACGGCATAGCCATGAATTTTCCAATGCGCAGCTCTTTGCAAAAGAGAGATATTGGCAAGGAAAAGCTGTCTTGTACCTTTGCATTTTTCTCCCAAACGAAGGACACTAGAATTAAAATTTTAAAGCCTCCTGTTAGGCCATCATCTACACGACATAGCCCTGAATTTTCCAATGCGCAGCTCTTTGCAAAAGAGAGATATTGGCAAGGAAAAGCTGTCTTGTACCTTTGCATTTTTCTCCCAAACGAAGGACACTAGAAAGAAAATTTTAAAGCCTCCTGTTAGGCCATCATCTACACGACATAGCCCTGAATTTTCCAATGCGCAGCTCTTTGCAAAAGAGAGATATTGGCAAGGAAAAGCTGTCTTGTACCTTTGCATTTTTCTCCCAAACGAAGGACACTAGAAAGAAAATTTTAAAGCCTCCTGTTAGACCATCATCTACACGACATAGCCCTGAATTTTCCAATGCGCAGCTCTTTGCAAAAGAGAGATATTGGCAAGGAAAAGCTGTCTTGTACCTTTGCATTTTTCTCCCAAACGAAGGACACTAGAATTAAAATTTTAAAGCCTCCTGTTAGACCATCATCTACACGGCATAGCCATGAATTTTCCAATGCGCAGCTCTTTGCAAAAGAGAGATATTGGCAAGGAAAAGCTGTCTTGTACCTTTGCATTTTTCTCCCAAACGAAGGACACTAGAAAGAAAATTTTAAAGCCTCCTGTTAGACCATCATCTACACGGCATAGCCATGAATTTTCCAATGCGCAGCTCTTTGCAAAAGAGAGATATTGGCAAGGAAAAGCTGTCTTGTACCTTTGCATTTTTCTCCCAAACGAAGGACACTAGAATTAAAATTTTAAAGCCTCCTGTTAGACCATCATCTACACGGCATAGCCATGAATTTTCCAATGCGCAGCTCTTTGCAAAAGAGAGATATTGGCAAGGAAAAGCTGTCTTGTACCTTTGCATTTTTCTCCCAAACGAAGGACACTAGAATTAAAATTTTAAAGCCTCCTGTTAGGCCATCATCTACACGACATAGCCCTGAATTTTCCAATGCGCAGCTCTTTGCAAAAGAGAGATATTGGCAAGGAAAAGCTGTCTTGTACCTTTGCATTTTTCTCCCAAACGAAGGACACTAGAAAGAAAATTTTAAAGCCTCCTGTTAGGCCATCATCTACACGACATAGCCCTGAATTTTCCAATGCGCAGCTCTTTGCAAAAGAGAGATATTGGCAAGGAAAAGCTGTCTTGTACCTTTGCATTTTTCTCCCAAACGAAGGACACTAGAAAGAAAATTTTAAAGCCTCCTGTTAGACCATCATCTACACGACATAGCCCTGAATTTTCCAATGCGCAGCTCTTTGCAAAAGAGAGATATTGGCAAGGAAAAGCTGTCTTGTACCTTTGCATTTTTCTCCCAAACGAAGGACACTAGAATTAAAATTTTAAAGCCTCCTGTTAGACCATCATCTACACGGCATAGCCATGAATTTTCCAATGCGCAGCTCTTTGCAAAAGAGAGATATTGGCAAGGAAAAGCTGTCTTGTACCTTTGCATTTTTCTCCCAAACGAAGGACACTAGAATTAAAATTTTAAAGCCTCCTGTTAGACCATCATCTACACGGCATAGCCATGAATTTTCCAATGCGCAGCTCTTTGCAAAAGAGAGATATTGGCAAGGAAAAGCTGTCTTGTACCTTTGCATTTTTCTCCCAAACGAAGGACACTAGAATTAAAATTTTAAAGCCTCCTGTTAGGCCATCATCTACACGACATAGCCCTGAATTTTCCAATGCGCAGCTCTTTGCAAAAGAGAGATATTGGCAAGGAAAAGCTGTCTTGTACCTTTGCATTTTTCTCCCAAACGAAGGTCACTAGAAAGAAAATTTTAAAGCCTCCTGTTAGGCCATCATCTACACGACATAGCCCTGAATTTTCCAATGCGTAGCTCTTTGCAAAAGAGAGATATTGGCAAGGAAAAGCTGTCTTGTACCTTTGCATTTTTCTCCCAAACGAAGGACACTAGAAAGAAAATTTTAAAGCCTCCTGTTAGGCTATCATCTACACGACATAGCCCTGAATTTTCCAATGCGCAGCTCTTTGCAAAAGAGAGATATTGGCAAGGAAAAGCTGTCTTGTACCTTTGCATTTTTCTCCCAAACGAAGGACACTAGAATTAAAATTTTAAAGCCTCCTGTTAGGCCATCATCTACACGACATAGCCCTGAATTTTCCAATGCGCAGCTCTTTGCAAAAGAGAGATATTGGCAAGGAAAAGCTGTCTTGTACCTTTGCATTTTTCTCCCAAACGAAGGACACTAGAAAGAAAATTTTAAAGCCTCCTGTTAGGCCATCATCTACACGACATAGCCCTGAATTTTCCAATGCGCAGCTCTTTGCAAAAGAGAGATATTGGCAAGGAAAAGCTGTCTTGTACCTTTGCATTTTTCTCCCAAACGAAGGACACTAGAAAGAAAATTTTAAAGCCTCCTGTTAGACCATCATCTACACGACATAGCCCTGAATTTTCCAATGCGCAGCTCTTTGCAAAAGAGAGATATTGGCAAGGAAAAGCTGTCTTGTACCTTTGCATTTTTCTCCCAAACGAAGGACACTAGAATTAAAATTTTAAAGCCTCCTGTTAGACCATCATCTACACGGCATAGCCATGAATTTTCCAATGCGCAGCTCTTTGCAAAAGAGAGATATTGGCAAGGAAAAGCTGTCTTGTACCTTTGCATTTTTCTCCCAAACGAAGGACACTAGAATTAAAATTTTAAAGCCTCCTGTTAGACCATCATCTACACGGCATAGCCATGAATTTTCCAATGCGCAGCTCTTTGCAAAAGAGAGATATTGGCAAGGAAAAGCTGTCTTGTACCTTTGCATTTTTCTCCCAAACGAAGGACACTAGAATTAAAATTTTAAAGCCTCCTGTTAGGCCATCATCTACACGACATAGCCCTGAATTTTCCAATGCGCAGCTCTTTGCAAAAGAGAGATATTGGCAAGGAAAAGCTGTCTTGTACCTTTGCATTTTTCTCCCAAACGAAGGTCACTAGAAAGAAAATTTTAAAGCCTCCTGTTAGGCCATCATCTACACGACATAGCCCTGAATTTTCCAATGCGTAGCTCTTTGCAAAAGAGAGATATTGGCAAGGAAAAGCTGTCTTGTACCTTTGCATTTTTCTCCCAAACGAAGGACACTAGAAAGAAAATTTTAAAGCCTCCTGTTAGGCTATCATCTACACGACATAGCCCTGAATTTTCCAATGCGCAGCTCTTTGCAAAAGAGAGATATTGGCAAGGAAAAGCTGTCTTGTACCTTTGCATTTTTCTCCCAAACGAAGGACACTAGAAAGAAAATTTTAAAGCCTCCTGTTAGGCCATCATCTACACGACATAGCCCTGAATTTTCCAATGCGCAGCTCTTTGCAAAAGAGAGATATTGGCAAGGAAAAGCTGTCTTGTACCTTTGCATTTTTCTCCCAAACGAAGGACACTAGAATTAAAATTTTAAAGCCTCCTGTTAGACCATCATCTACACGGCATAGCCATGAATTTTCCAATGCGCAGCTCTTTGCAAAAGAGAGATATTGGCAAGGAAAAGCTGTCTTGTACCTTTGCATTTTTCTCCCAAACGAAGGTCACTAGAAAGAAAATTTTAAAGCCTCCTGTTAGGCCATCATCTACACGACATAGCCCTGAATTTTCCAATGCGTAGCTCTTTGCAAAAGAGAGATATTGGCAAGGAAAAGCTGTCTTGTACCTTTGCATTTTTCTCCCAAACGAAGGACACTAGAAAGAAAATTTTAAAGCCTCCTGTTAGGCCATCATCTACACGACATAGCCCTGAATTTTCCAATGCGCAGCTCTTTGCAAAAGAGAGATATTGGCAAGGAAAAGCTGTCTTGTACCATTGCATTTTTCTCCCAAACGAAGGACACTAGAAAGAAAATTTTAAAGCCTCCTGTTAGACCATCATCTACACGGCATAGCCATGAATTTTCCAATGCGCAGCTCTTTGCAAAAGAGAGATATTGGCAAGGAAAAGCTGTCTTGTACCTTTGCATTTTTCTCCCAAACGAAGGACACTAGAATTAAAATTTTAAAGCCTCCTGTTAGACCATCATCTACACGGCATAGCCATGAATTTTCCAATGCGCAGCTCTTTGCAAAAGAGAGATATTGGCAAGGAAAAGCTGTCTTGTACCTTTGCATTTTTCTCCCAAACGAAGGACACTAGAATTAAAATTTTAAAGCCTCCTGTTAGGCCATCATCTACACGACATAGCCCTGAATTTTCCAATGCGCAGCTCTTTGCAAAAGAGAGATATTGGCAAGGAAAAGCTGTCTTGTACCTTTGCATTTTTCTCCCAAACGAAGGACACTAGAAAGAAAATTTTAAAGCCTCCTGTTAGGCCATCATCTACACGACATAGCCCTGAATTTTCCAATGCGCAGCTCTTTGCAAAAGAGAGATATTGGCAAGGAAAATCTGTCTTGTACCATTGCATTTTTCTCCAAAACGAAGGACACTAGAAAGAAAATTTTAAAGCCTCCTGTTAGGCCATCATCTACACGACATAGCCCTGAATTTTCCAATGCGCAGCTCTTTGCAAAAGAGAGATATTGGCAAGGAAAAGCTGTCTTGTACCTTTGCATTTTTCTCCCAAACGAAGGACACTAGAAAGAAAATTTTAAAGCCTCCTGTTAGGCCATCATCTACACGACATAGCCCTGAATTTTCCAATGCGCAGCTCTTTGCAAAAGAGAGATATTGGCAAGGAAAAGCTGTCTTGTACCTTTGCATTTTTCTCCCAAACGAAGGACACTAGAATTAAAATTTGAAAGCCTCCTGTTAGACCATCATCTACACGGCATAGCCATGAATTTTCCAATGCGCAGCTCTTTGCAAAAGAGAGATATTGGCAAGGAAAAGCTGTCTTGTAACTTTGCATTTTTCTCCCAAACGAAGGACACTAGAATTAAAATTTTAAAGCCTCCTGTTAGACCATCATCTACACGGCATAGCCATGAATTTTCCAATGCGCAGCTCTTTGCAAAAGAGAGATATTGGCAAGGAAAAGCTGTCTTGTACCTTTGCATTTTTCTCCCAAACGAAGGTCACTAGAAAGAAAATTTTAAAGCCTCCTGTTAGGCCATCATCTACACGACATAGCCCTGAATTTTCCAATGCGTAGCTCTTTGCAAAAGAGAGATATTGGCAAGGAAAAGCTGTCTTGTACCTTTGCATTTTTCTCCCAAACGAAGGACACTAGAAAGAAAATTTTAAAGCCTCCTGTTAGGCCATCATCTACACGACATAGCCCTGAATTTTCCAATGCGCAGCTCTTTGCAAAAGAGAGATATTGGCAAGGAAAAGCTGTCTTGTACCTTTGCATTTTTCTCCCAAACGAAGGACACTAGAATTAAAATTTTAAAGCCTCCTGTTAGGCCATCATCTACACGACATAGCCCTGAATTTTCCAATGCGTAGCTCTTTGCAAAAGAGAGATATTGGCAAGGAAAAGCTGTCTTGTACCTTTGCATTTTTCTCCCAAACGAAGGACACTAGAATTAAAATTTTAAAGCCTCCTGTTAGGCCATCATCTACACGACATAGCCCTAAATTTTCCAATGCGCAGCTCTTTGCAAAAGAGAGATATTGGCAAGGAAAAGCTGTCTTGTACCTTTGCATTTTTCTCCCAAACGAAGGACACTAGAAAGAAAATTTTAAAGCCTCCTGTTAGGCCATCATCTACACGACATAGCCCTGAATTTTCCAATGCGCAGCTCTTTGCAAAAGAGAGATATTGGCAAGGAAAAGCTGTCTTGTACCTTTGCATTTTTCTCCCAAACGAAGGACACTAGAATTAAAATTTTAAAGCCTCCTGTTAGACCATCATCTACACGGCATAGCCATGAATTTTCCAATGCGCAGCTCTTTGCAAAAGAGAGATATTGGCAAGGAAAAGCTGTCTTGTACCTTTGCATTTTTCTCCCAAACGAAGGTCACTAGAAAGAAAATTTTAAAGCCTCCTGTTAGGCCATCATCTACACGACATAGCCCTGAATTTTCCAATGCGTAGCTCTTTGCAAAAGAGAGATATTGGCAAGGAAAAGCTGTCTTGTACCTTTGCATTTTTCTCCCAAACGAAGGACACTAGAAAGAAAATTTTAAAGCCTCCTGTTAGGCCATCATCTACACGACATAGCCCTGAATTTTCCAATGCGCAGCTCTTTGCAAAAGAGAGATATTGGCAAGGAAAAGCTGTCTTGTACCATTGCATTTTTCTCCCAAACGAAGGACACTAGAAAGAAAATTTTAAAGCCTCCTGTTAGACCATCATCTACACGGCATAGCCATGAATTTTCCAATGCGCAGCTCTTTGCAAAAGAGAGATATTGGCAAGGAAAAGCTGTCTTGTACCTTTGCATTTTTCTCCCAAACGAAGGACACTAGAAAGAAAATTTTAAAGCCTCCTGTTAGACCATCATCTACACGGCATAGCCATGAATTTTCCAATGCGCAGCTCTTTGCAAAAGAGAGATATTGGCAAGGAAAAGCTGTCTTGTACCTTTGCATTTTTCTCCCAAACGAAGGACACTAGAATTAAAATTTTAAAGCCTCCTGTTAGGCCATCATCTACACGACATAGCCCTGAATTTTCCAATGCGCAGCTCTTTGCAAAAGAGAGATATTGGCAAGGAAAAGCTGTCTTGTACCTTTGCATTTTTCTCCCAAACGAAGGACACTAGAAAGAAAATTTTAAAGCCTCCTGTTAGGCCATCATCTACACGACATAGCCCTGAATTTTCCAATGCGCAGCTCTTTGCAAAAGAGAGATATTGGCAAGGAAAATCTGTCTTGTACCATTGCATTTTTCTCCAAAACGAAGGACACTAGAAAGAAAATTTTAAAGCCTCCTGTTAGGCCATCATCTACACGACATAGCCCTGAATTTTCCAATGCGCAGCTCTTTGCAAAAGAGAGATATTGGCAAGGAAAAGCTGTCTTGTACCTTTGCATTTTTCTCCCAAACGAAGGACACTAGAAAGAAAATTTTAAAGCCTCCTGTTAGGCCATCATCTACACGACATAGCCCTGAATTTTCCAATGCGCAGCTCTTTGCAAAAGAGAGATATTGGCAAGGAAAAGCTGTCTTGTACCTTTGCATTTTTCTCCCAAACGAAGGACACTAGAATTAAAATTTTAAAGCCTCCTGTTAGACCATCATCTACACGGCATAGCCATGAATTTTCCAATGCGCAGCTCTTTGCAAAAGAGAGATATTGGCAAGGAAAAGCTGTCTTGTACCTTTGCATTTTTCTCCCAAACGAAGGACACTAGAATTAAAATTTTAAAGCCTCCTGTTAGACCATCATCTACACGGCATAGCCATGAATTTTCCAATGCGCAGCTCTTTGCAAAAGAGAGATATTGGCAAGGAAAAGCTGTCTTGTACCTTTGCATTTTTCTCCCAAACGAAGGTCACTAGAAAGAAAATTTTAAAGCCTCCTGTTAGGCCATCATCTACACGACATAGCCCTGAATTTTCCAATGCGTAGCTCTTTGCAAAAGAGAGATATTGGCAAGGAAAAGCTGTCTTGTACCTTTGCATTTTTCTCCCAAACGAAGGACACTAGAAAGAAAATTTTAAAGCCTCCTGTTAGGCCATCATCTACACGACATAGCCCTGAATTTTCCAATGCGCAGCTCTTTGCAAAAGAGAGATATTGGCAAGGAAAAGCTGTCTTGTACCATTGCATTTTTCTCCCAAACGAAGGACACTAGAAAGAAAATTTTAAAGCCTCCTGTTAGACCATCATCTACACGGCATAGCCATGAATTTTCCAATGCGCAGCTCTTTGCAAAAGAGAGATATTGGCAAGGAAAAGCTGTCTTGTACCTTTGCATTTTTCTCCCAAACGAAGGACACTAGAAAGAAAATTTTAAAGCCTCCTGTTAGACCATCATCTACACGGCATAGCCATGAATTTTCCAATGCGCAGCTCTTTGCAAAAGAGAGATATTGGCAAGGAAAAGCTGTCTTGTACCTTTGCATTTTTCTCCCAAACGAAGGACACTAGAATTAAAATTTTAAAGCCTCCTGTTAGGCCATCATCTACACGACATAGCCCTGAATTTTCCAATGCGCGGCTCTTTGCAAAAGAGAGATATTGGCAAGGAAAAGCTGTCTTGTACCTTTGCATTTTTCTCCCAAACGAAGGACACTAGAAAGAACATTTTAAAGCCTCCTGTTAGGCCATCATCTACACGACATAGCCCTAAATTTTCCAATGCGCAGCTCTTTGCAAAAGAGAGATATTGGCAAGAAAAAGCTGTCTTGTACCTTTGCATTTTTCTCCCAAACGAAGGACACTAGAAAGAAAATTTTAAAGCCTCCTGTTAGGCCATCATCTACACGACATAGCCCTGAATTTTCCAATGCGCAGCTCTTTGCAAAAGAGAGATATTGGCAAGGAAAAGCTGTCTTGTACCTTTGCATTTTTCTCCCAAACGAAGGACACTAGAATTAAAATTTTAAAGCCTCCTGTTAGACCATCATCTACACGGCATAGCCATGAATTTTCCAATGCGCAGCTCTTTGCAAAAGAGAGATATTGGCAAGGAAAAGCTGTCTTGTACCTTTGCATTTTTCTCCCAAACGAAGGACACTAGAATTAAAATTTTAAAGCCTCCTGTTAGGCCATCATCTACACGACATAGCCCTGAATTTTCCAATGCGCAGCTCTTTGCAAAAGAGAGATATTGGCAAGGAAAAGCTGTCTTGTACCTTTGCATTTTTCTCCCAAACGAAGGACACTAGAAAGAAAATTTTAAAGCCTCCTGTTAGGCCATCATCTACACGACATAGCCCTGAATTTTCCAATGCGCAGCTCTTTGCAAAAGAGAGATATTGGCAAGGAAAAGCTGTCTTGTACCTTTGCATTTTTCTCCCAAACGAAGGACACTAGAAAGAAAATTTTAAAGCCTCCTGTTAGGCCATCATCTACACGACATAGCCCTGAATTTTCCAATGCGCAGCTCTTTGCAAAAGAGAGATATTGGCAAGGAAAAGCTGTCTTGTACCTTTGCATTTTTCTCCCAAACGAAGGTCACTAGAAAGAAAATTTTAAAGCCACCTGTTAGGCCATCATCTACACGACATAGCCCTGAATTTTCCAATGCGTAGCTCTTTGCAAAAGAGATATATTGGCAAGGAAAAGCTGTCTTGTACCTTTGCATTTTTCTCCCAAACGAAGGACACTAGAAAGAAAATTTTAAAGCCTCCTGTTAGGCCATCATCTGCACGACATAGCCCTGAATTTTCCAATGCGCAGCTCTTTGCAAAAGAGAGATATTGGCAAGGAAAAGCTGTCTTGTACCTTTGCATTTTTCTCCCAAACGAAGGACACTAGAAAGAAAATTTTAAAGCCTCCTGTTAGGCCATCATCTACACGACATAGCCCTGAATTTTCCAATGCGCAGCTCTTTGCAAAAGAGAGATATTGGCAAGGAAAAGCTGTCTTGTACCATTGCATTTTTCTCCCAAACGAAGGACACTAGAAAGAAAATTTTAAAGCCTCCTGTTAGACCATCATCTACACGGCATAGCCATGAATTTTCCAATGCGCAGCTCTTTGCAAAAGAGAGATATTGGCAAGGAAAAGCTGTCTTGTACCTTTGCATTTTTCTCCCAAACGAAGGACACTAGAATTAAAATTTTAAAGCCTCCTGTTAGACCATCATCTACACGGCATAGCCATGAATTTTCCAATGCGCAGCTCTTTGCAAAAGAGAGATATTGGCAAGGAAAAGCTGTCTTGTACCTTTGCATTTTTCTCCCAAACGAAGGACACTAGAATTAAAATTTTAAAGCCTCCTGTTAGGCCATCATCTACACGACATAGCCCTGAATTTTCCAATGCGCAGCTCTTTGCAAAAGAGAGATATTGGCAAGGAAAAGCTGTCTTGTACCTTTGCATTTTTCTCCCAAACGAAGGACACTAGAAAGAAAATTTTAAAGCCTCCTGTTAGGCCATCATCTACACGACATAGCCCTGAATTTTCCAATGCGCAGCTCTTTGCAAAAGAGAGATATTGGCAAGGAAAATCTGTCTTGTACCATTGCATTTTTCTCCAAAACGAAGGACACTAGAAAGAAAATTTTAAAGCCTCCTGTTAGGCCATCATCTACACGACATAGCCCTGAATTTTCCAATGCGCAGCTCTTTGCAAAAGAGAGATATTGGCAAGGAAAAGCTGTCTTGTACCTTTGCATTTTTCTCCCAAACGAAGGACACTAGAAAGAAAATTTTAAAGCCTCCTGTTAGGCCATCATCTACACGACATAGCCCTGAATTTTCCAATGCGCAGCTCTTTGCAAAAGAGAGATATTGGCAAGGAAAAGCTGTCTTGTACCTTTGCATTTTTCTCCCAAACGAAGGACACTAGAATTAAAATTTGAAAGCCTCCTGTTAGACCATCATCTACACGGCATAGCCATGAATTTTCCAATGCGCAGCTCTTTGCAAAAGAGAGATATTGGCAAGGAAAAGCTGTCTTGTAACTTTGCATTTTTCTCCCAAACGAAGGACACTAGAATTAAAATTTTAAAGCCTCCTGTTAGACCATCATCTACACGGCATAGCCATGAATTTTCCAATGCGCAGCTCTTTGCAAAAGAGAGATATTGGCAAGGAAAAGCTGTCTTGTACCTTTGCATTTTTCTCCCAAACGAAGGTCACTAGAAAGAAAATTTTAAAGCCTCCTGTTAGGCCATCATCTACACGACATAGCCCTGAATTTTCCAATGCGTAGCTCTTTGCAAAAGAGAGATATTGGCAAGGAAAAGCTGTCTTGTACCTTTGCATTTTTCTCCCAAACGAAGGACACTAGAAAGAAAATTTTAAAGCCTCCTGTTAGGCCATCATCTACACGACATAGCCCTGAATTTTCCAATGCGCAGCTCTTTGCAAAAGAGAGATATTGGCAAGGAAAAGCTGTCTTGTACCTTTGCATTTTTCTCCCAAACGAAGGACACTAGAATTAAAATTTTAAAGCCTCCTGTTAGGCCATCATCTACACGACATAGCCCTGAATTTTCCAATGCGTAGCTCTTTGCAAAAGAGAGATATTGGCAAGGAAAAGCTGTCTTGTACCTTTGCATTTTTCTCCCAAACGAAGGACACTAGAATTAAAATTTTAAAGCCTCCTGTTAGGCCATCATCTACACGACATAGCCCTAAATTTTCCAATGCGCAGCTCTTTGCAAAAGAGAGATATTGGCAAGGAAAAGCTGTCTTGTACCTTTGCATTTTTCTCCCAAACGAAGGACACTAGAAAGAAAATTTTAAAGCCTCCTGTTAGGCCATCATCTACACGACATAGCCCTGAATTTTCCAATGCGCAGCTCTTTGCAAAAGAGAGATATTGGCAAGGAAAAGCTGTCTTGTACCTTTGCATTTTTCTCCCAAACGAAGGACACTAGAATTAAAATTTTAAAGCCTCCTGTTAGACCATCATCTACACGGCATAGCCATGAATTTTCCAATGCGCAGCTCTTTGCAAAAGAGAGATATTGGCAAGGAAAAGCTGTCTTGTACCTTTGCATTTTTCTCCCAAACGAAGGTCACTAGAAAGAAAATTTTAAAGCCTCCTGTTAGGCCATCATCTACACGACATAGCCCTGAATTTTCCAATGCGTAGCTCTTTGCAAAAGAGAGATATTGGCAAGGAAAAGCTGTCTTGTACCTTTGCATTTTTCTCCCAAACGAAGGACACTAGAAAGAAAATTTTAAAGCCTCCTGTTAGGCCATCATCTACACGACATAGCCCTGAATTTTCCAATGCGCAGCTCTTTGCAAAAGAGAGATATTGGCAAGGAAAAGCTGTCTTGTACCATTGCATTTTTCTCCCAAACGAAGGACACTAGAAAGAAAATTTTAAAGCCTCCTGTTAGACCATCATCTACACGGCATAGCCATGAATTTTCCAATGCGCAGCTCTTTGCAAAAGAGAGATATTGGCAAGGAAAAGCTGTCTTGTACCTTTGCATTTTTCTCCCAAACGAAGGACACTAGAAAGAAAATTTTAAAGCCTCCTGTTAGACCATCATCTACACGGCATAGCCATGAATTTTCCAATGCGCAGCTCTTTGCAAAAGAGAGATATTGGCAAGGAAAAGCTGTCTTGTACCTTTGCATTTTTCTCCCAAACGAAGGACACTAGAATTAAAATTTTAAAGCCTCCTGTTAGGCCATCATCTACACGACATAGCCCTGAATTTTCCAATGCGCAGCTCTTTGCAAAAGAGAGATATTGGCAAGGAAAAGCTGTCTTGTACCTTTGCATTTTTCTCCCAAACGAAGGACACTAGAAAGAAAATTTTAAAGCCTCCTGTTAGGCCATCATCTACACGACATAGCCCTGAATTTTCCAATGCGCAGCTCTTTGCAAAAGAGAGATATTGGCAAGGAAAATCTGTCTTGTACCATTGCATTTTTCTCCAAAACGAAGGACACTAGAAAGAAAATTTTAAAGCCTCCTGTTAGGCCATCATCTACACGACATAGCCCTGAATTTTCCAATGCGCAGCTCTTTGCAAAAGAGAGATATTGGCAAGGAAAAGCTGTCTTGTACCTTTGCATTTTTCTCCCAAACGAAGGACACTAGAAAGAAAATTTTAAAGCCTCCTGTTAGGCCATCATCTACACGACATAGCCCTGAATTTTCCAATGCGCAGCTCTTTGCAAAAGAGAGATATTGGCAAGGAAAAGCTGTCTTGTACCTTTGCATTTTTCTCCCAAACGAAGGACACTAGAATTAAAATTTTAAAGCCTCCTGTTAGACCATCATCTACACGGCATAGCCATGAATTTTCCAATGCGCAGCTCTTTGCAAAAGAGAGATATTGGCAAGGAAAAGCTGTCTTGTACCTTTGCATTTTTCTCCCAAACGAAGGACACTAGAATTAAAATTTTAAAGCCTCCTGTTAGACCATCATCTACACGGCATAGCCATGAATTTTCCAATGCGCAGCTCTTTGCAAAAGAGAGATATTGGCAAGGAAAAGCTGTCTTGTACCTTTGCATTTTTCTCCCAAACGAAGGTCACTAGAAAGAAAATTTTAAAGCCTCCTGTTAGGCCATCATCTACACGACATAGCCCTGAATTTTCCAATGCGTAGCTCTTTGCAAAAGAGAGATATTGGCAAGGAAAAGCTGTCTTGTACCTTTGCATTTTTCTCCCAAACGAAGGACACTAGAAAGAAAATTTTAAAGCCTCCTGTTAGGCCATCATCTACACGACATAGCCCTGAATTTTCCAATGCGCAGCTCTTTGCAAAAGAGAGATATTGGCAAGGAAAAGCTGTCTTGTACCATTGCATTTTTCTCCCAAACGAAGGACACTAGAAAGAAAATTTTAAAGCCTCCTGTTAGACCATCATCTACACGGCATAGCCATGAATTTTCCAATGCGCAGCTCTTTGCAAAAGAGAGATATTGGCAAGGAAAAGCTGTCTTGTACCTTTGCATTTTTCTCCCAAACGAAGGACACTAGAAAGAAAATTTTAAAGCCTCCTGTTAGACCATCATCTACACGGCATAGCCATGAATTTTCCAATGCGCAGCTCTTTGCAAAAGAGAGATATTGGCAAGGAAAAGCTGTCTTGTACCTTTGCATTTTTCTCCCAAACGAAGGACACTAGAATTAAAATTTTAAAGCCTCCTGTTAGGCCATCATCTACACGACATAGCCCTGAATTTTCCAATGCGCAGCTCTTTGCAAAAGAGAGATATTGGCAAGGAAAAGCTGTCTTGTACCTTTGCATTTTTCTCCCAAACGAAGGACACTAGAAAGAACATTTTAAAGCCTCCTGTTAGGCCATCATCTACACGACATAGCCCTAAATTTTCCAATGCGCAGCTCTTTGCAAAAGAGAGATATTGGCAAGAAAAAGCTGTCTTGTACCTTTGCATTTTTCTCCCAAACGAAGGACACTAGAAAGAAAATTTTAAAGCCTCCTGTTAGGCCATCATCTACACGACATAGCCCTGAATTTTCCAATGCGCAGCTCTTTGCAAAAGAGAGATATTGGCAAGGAAAAGCTGTCTTGTACCTTTGCATTTTTCTCCCAAACGAAGGACACTAGAATTAAAATTTTAAAGCCTCCTGTTAGACCATCATCTACACGGCATAGCCATGAATTTTCCAATGCGCAGCTCTTTGCAAAAGAGAGATATTGGCAAGGAAAAGCTGTCTTGTACCTTTGCATTTTTCTCCCAAACGAAGGACACTAGAATTAAAATTTTAAAGCCTCCTGTTAGGCCATCATCTACACGACATAGCCCTGAATTTTCCAATGCGCAGCTCTTTGCAAAAGAGAGATATTGGCAAGGAAAAGCTGTCTTGTACCTTTGCATTTTTCTCCCAAACGAAGGACACTAGAAAGAAAATTTTAAAGCCTCCTGTTAGGCCATCATCTACACGACATAGCCCTGAATTTTCCAATGCGCAGCTCTTTGCAAAAGAGAGATATTGGCAAGGAAAAGCTGTCTTGTACCTTTGCATTTTTCTCCCAAACGAAGGACACTAGAAAGAAAATTTTAAAGCCTCCTGTTAGGCCATCATCTACACGACATAGCCCTGAATTTTCCAATGCGCAGCTCTTTGCAAAAGAGAGATATTGGCAAGGAAAAGCTGTCTTGTACCTTTGCATTTTTCTCCCAAACGAAGGTCACTAGAAAGAAAATTTTAAAGCCACCTGTTAGGCCATCATCTACACGACATAGCCCTGAATTTTCCAATGCGTAGCTCTTTGCAAAAGAGATATATTGGCAAGGAAAAGCTGTCTTGTACCTTTGCATTTTTCTCCCAAACGAAGGACACTAGAAAGAAAATTTTAAAGCCTCCTGTTAGGCCATCATCTGCACGACATAGCCCTGAATTTTCCAATGCGCAGCTCTTTGCAAAAGAGAGATATTGGCAAGGAAAAGCTGTCTTGTACCTTTGCATTTTTCTCCCAAACGAAGGTCACTAGAAAGAAAATTTTAAAGCCTCCTGTTAGGCCATCATCTACACGACATAGCCCTGAATTTTCCAATGCGCAGCTCTTTGCAAAAGAGAGATATTGGCAAGGAAAAGCTGTCTTGTACCTTTGCATTTTTCTCCCAAACGAAGGACACTAGAAAGAAAATTTTAAAGCCTCCTGTTAGGCCATCATCTACACGACATAGCCCTGAATTTTCCAATGCGCAGCTCTTTGCAAAAGAGAGATATTGGCAAGGAAAAGCTGTCTTGTACCTTTGCATTTTTCTCCCAAACGAAGGTCACTAGAAAGAAAATTTTAAAGCCACCTGTTAGGCCATCATCTACACGACATAGCCCTGAATTTTCCAATGCGTAGCTCTTTGCAAAAGAGAGATATTGGCAAGGAAAAGCTGTCTTGTACCTTTGCATTTTTCTCCCAAACGAAGGACACTAGAAAGAAAATTTTAAAGCCTCCTGTTAGGCCATCATCTACACGACATAGCCCTGAATTTTCCAATGCGCAGCTCTTTGCAAAAAAGAGATATTGGCAAGGAAAAGCTGTCTTGTACCATTGCATTTTTCTCCCAAACGAAGGACACTAGAAAGAAAATTTTAAAGCCTCCTGTTAGACCATGATCTACACGGCTTAGCCATGAATTTTCCAATGCGCAGCTCTTTGCAAAAGAGAGATATTGGCAAGGAAAAGCTGTCTTGTACCTTTGCATTTTTCTCCCAAACGAAGGACACTAGAATTAAAATTTTAAAGCCTCCTGTTAGGCCATCATCTACACGACATAGCCCTGAATTTTCCAATGCGCAGCTCTTTGCAAAAGAGAGATATTGGCAAGGAAAAGCTGTCTTGTACCTTTGCATTTTTCTCCCAAACGAAGGACACTAGAAAGAACATTTTAAAGCCTCCTGTTAGGCCATCATCTACACGACATAGCCCTGAATTTTCCAATGCGCAGCTCTTTGCAAAAGAGAGATATTGGCAAGGAAAATCTGTCTCGTACCTTTGCATTTTTCTCCCAAACGAAGGACACTAGAAAGAAAATTTTAAAGCCTCCTGTTAGGCCATCATCTACACGACATAGCCCTGAATTTTCCAATGCGCAGCTCTTTGCAAAAGAGAGATATTGGCAAGGAAAAGCTGTCTTGTACCTTTGCATTTTTCTCCCAAACGAAGGACACTAGAAAGAAAATTTTAAAGCCTCCTGTTAGGCCATCATCTACACGACATAGCCCTGAATTTTCCAATGCGCAGCTCTTTGCAAAAGAGAGATATTGGCAAGGAAAAGCTGTCTTGTACCTTTGCATTTTTCTCCCAAACGAAGGTCACTAGAAAGAAAATTTTAAAGCCTCCTGTTAGGCCATCATCTACACGACATAGCCCTGAATTTTCCAATGCGCAGCTCTTTGCAAAAGAGAGATATTGGCAAGGAAAAGCTGTCTTGTACTTTTGCATTTTTCTCCCAAACGAAGGTCACTAGAAAGAAAATTTTAAAGCCTCCTGTTAGGCCATCATCTACACGACATAGCCCTGAATTTTCCAATGCGCAGCTCTTTGCAAAAGAGAGATATTGGCAAGGAAAAGCTGTCTTGTACCTTTGCATTTTTCTCCCAAACGAAGGACACTAGAAAGAAAATTTTAAAGCCTCCTGTTAGGCCATCATCTACACGACATAGCCCTGAATTTTCCAATGCGCAGCTCTTTGCAAAAGAGAGATATTGGCAAGGAAAAGCTGTCTTGTACCTTTGCATTTTTCTCCCAAACGAAGGACACTAGAAAGAAAATTTTAAAGCCTCCTGTTAGGCCATCATCTACACGACATAGCCCTGAATTTTCCAATGCGCAGCTCTTTGCAAAAGAGAGATATTGGCAAGGAAAAGCTGTCTTGTACCATTGCATTTTTCTCCCAAACGAAGGACACTAGAAAGAAAATTTTAAAGCCTCCTGTTAGGCCATCATCTACACGACATAGCCCTGAATTTTCCAATGCGCAGCTCTTTGCAAAAGAGAGATATTGGCAAGGAAAAGCTGTCTTGTACCTTTGCATTTTTCTCCCAAACGAAGGACACTAGAAAGAAAATTTTAAAGCCTCCTGTTAGGCCATCATCTACACGACATAGCCCTGAATTTTCCAATGCGCAGCTCTTTGCAAAAGAGAGATATTGGCAAGGAAAAGCTGTCTTGTACCTTTGCATTTTTCTCCCAAACGAAGGTCACTAGAAAGAAAATTTTAAAGCCTCCTGTTAGGCCATCATCTACACGACATAGCCCTGAATTTTCCAATGCGCAGCTCTTTGCAAAAGAGAGATATTGGCAAGGAAAAGCTGTCTTGTACCTTTGCATTTTTCTCCCAAACGAAGGACACTAGAATTAAAATTTTAAAGCCTCCTGTTAGGCCATCATCTACACGACATAGCCCTGAATTTTCCAATGCGTAGCTCTTTGCAAAAGAGAGATATTGGCAAGGAAAAGCTGTCTTGTACCTTTGCATTTTTCTCCCAAACGAAGGACACTAGAATTAAAATTTTAAAGCCTCCTGTTAGGCCATCATCTACACGACATAGCCCTTAATTTTTCAATGCGCAGCTCTTTGCAAAAGAGAGATATTGGCAAGGAAAAGCTGTCTTGTACCTTTGCATTTTTCTCCCAAACGAAGGACACTAGAAAGAAAATTTTAAAGCCTCCTGTTAGGCCATCATCTACACGACATAGCCCTGAATTTTCCAATGCGCAGCTCTTTGCAAAAGAGAGATATTGGCAAGGAAAAGCTGTCTTGTACCTTTGCATTTTTCTCCCAAACGAAGGACACTAGAATTAAAATTTTAAAGCCTCCTGTTAGACCATCATCTACACGGCATAGCCATGAATTTTCCAATGCGCAGCTCTTTGCAAAAGAGAGATATTGGCAAGGAAAAGCTGTCTTGTACCTTTGCATTTTTCTCCCAAACGAAGGACACTAGAATTAAAATTTTAAAGCCTCCTGTTAGGCCATCATCTACACGACATAGCCCTGAATTTTCCAATGCGCAGCTCTTTGCAAAAGAGAGATATTGGCAAGGAAAAGCTGTCTTGTACCTTTGCATTTTTCTCCCAAACGAAGGACACTAGAATTAAAATTTTAAAGCCTCCTGTTAGGCCATCATCTACACGACATAGCCCTGAATTTTCCAATGCGCAGCTCTTTGCAAAAGAGAGATATTGGCAAGGAAAAGCTGTCTTGTACCTTTGCATTTTTCTCCCAAACGAAGGACACTAGAAAGATAATTTTAAAGCCTCCTGTTAGGCCATCATCTACACGACATAGCCCTGAATTTTCCAATGCGCAGCTCTTTGCAAAAGAGAGATATTGGCAAGGAAAAGCTGTCTTGTACCTTTGCATTTTTCTCCCAAACGAAGGACACTAGAAAGAAAATGTTAAAGCCTCCTGTTAGGCCATCATCTACACGACATAGCCCTGAATTTTCCAATGCGTAGCTCTTTGCAAAAGAGAGATATTGGCAAGGAAAAGCTGTCTTGTACCTTTGCATTTTTCTCCCAAACGAAGGACACTAGAAAGAAAATGTTAAAGCCTCCTGTTAGGCCATCATCTACACGACATAGCCCTGAATTTTCCAATGCGCAGCTCTTTGCAAAAGAGAGATATTGGCAAGGAAAAGCTGTCTTGTACCTTTGCATTTTTCTCCCAAACGAAGGACACTAGAAAGAAAATTTTAAAGCCTCCTGTTAGGCCATCATCTACACGACATAGCCCTGCATTTTCCAATGCGCAGCTCTTTGCAAAAGAGAGATATTGGCAAGGAAAAGCTGTCTTGTACCATTGCATTTTTCTCCCAAACGAAGGACACTAGAAAGAAAATTTTAAAGCCTCCTGTTAGGCCATCATCTACACGACATAGCCCTGAATTTTCCAATGCGCAGCTCTTTGCAAAAGAGAGATATTGGCAAGGAAAAGCTGTCTTGTACCATTGCATTTTTCTCCCAAACGAAGGACACTAAACTTAAAATTTTAAAGCCTCCTGTTAGGCCATCATCTACACGACATAGCCCTGAATTTTCCAATGCGCAGCTCTTTGCAAAAGAGAGATATTGGCAAGGAAAAGCTGTCTTGTACCTTTGCATTTTTCTCCCAAACGAAGGACACTAGAAAGAAAATTTTAAAGCCTCCTGTTAGGCCATCATCTACACGACATAGCCCTGAATTTTCCAATGCGCAGCTCTTTGCAAAAGAGAGATATTGGCAAGGAAAAGCTGTCTTGTACCTTTGCATTTTTCTCCCAAACGAAGGACACTAGAAAGAAAATTTTAAAGCCTCCTGTTAGGCCATCATCTACACGACATAGCCTGAATTTTCCAATGCGCAGCTCTTTGCAAAAGAGAGATATTGGCAAGGAAAAGCTGTCTTGTACCATTGCATTTTTCTCCCAAACGAAGGACACTAGAAAGAAAATTTTAAAGCCTCCTGTTAGGCCATCATCTACACGACATAGCCCTGAATTTTCCAATGCGCAGCTCTTTGCAAAAGAGAGATATTGGCAAGGAAAAGCTGTCTTGTACCTTTGCATTTTTCTCCCAAACGAAGGACACTAGAAAGAAAATTTTAAAGCCTCCTGTTAGGCCATCATCTACACGACATAGCCCTGAATTTTCCAATGCGCAGCTCTTTGCAAAAGAGAGATATTGGCAAGGAAAAGCTGTCTTGTACCTTTGCATTTTTCTCCCAAACGAAGGTCACTAGAAAGAAAATTTTAAAGCCTCCTGTTAGGCCATCATCTACACGACATAGCCCTGAATTTTCCAATGCGCAGCTCTTTGCAAAAGAGAGATATTGGCAAGGAAAAGCTGTCTTGTACCTTTGCATTTTTCTCCCAAACGAAGGACACTAGAATTAAAATTTTAAAGCCTCCTGTTAGGCCATCATCTACACGACATAGCCCTGAATTTTCCAATGCGCAGCTCTTTGCAAAAGAGAGATATTGGCAAGGAAAAGCTGTCTTGTACCTTTGCATTTTTCTCCCAAACGAAGGACACTAGAATTAAAATTTAAAGCCTCCTGTTAGGCCATCATCTACACGACATAGCCCTAAATTTTCCAATGCGCAGCTCTTTGCAAAAGAGAGATATTGGCAAGGAAAAGCTGTCTTGTACCTTTGCATTTTTCTCCCAAACGAAGGACACTAGAAAGAAAATTTTAAAGCCTCCTGTTAGGCCATCATCTACACGACATAGCCCTGAATTTTCCAATGCGCAGCTCTTTGCAAAAGAGAGATATTGGCAAGGAAAAGCTGTCTTGTACCTTTGCATTTTTCTCCCAAACTAAGGACACTAGAATTAAAATTTTAAAGCCTCCTGTTAGACCATCATCTACACGGCATAGCCATGAATTTTCCAATGCGCAACTCTTTGCAAAAGAGAGATATTGGCAAGGAAAAGCTGTCTTGTACCTTTGCATTTTTCTCCCAAACGAAGGACACTAGAATTAAAATTTTAAAGCCTCCTGTTAGGCCATCATCTACACGACATAGCCCTGAATTTTCCAATGCGCAGCTCTTTGCAAAAGAGAGATATTGGCAAGGAAAAGCTGTCTTGTACCTTTGCATTTTTCTCCCAAACGAAGGACACTAGAATTAAAATTTTAAAGCCTCCTGTTAGGCCATCATCTACACGACATAGCCCTGAATTTTCCAATGCGCAGCTCTTTGCAAAAGAGAGATATTGGCAAGGAAAAGCTGTCTTGTACCTTTGCATTTTTCTCCCAAACGAAGGACACTAGAAAGAAAATGTTAAAGCCTCCTGTTAGGCCATCATCTACACGACATAGCCCTGAATTTTCCAATGCGTAGCTCTTTGCAAAAGAGAGATATTGGCAAGGAAAAGCTGTCTTGTACCTTTGCATTTTTCTCCCAAACGAAGGACACTAGAAAGAAAATGTTAAAGCCTCCTGTTAGGCCATCATCTACACGACATAGCCCTGAATTTTCCAATGCGCAGCTCTTTGCAAAAGAGAGATATTGGCAAGGAAAAGCTGTCTTGTACCTTTGCATTTTTCTCCCAAACGAAGGTCACTAGAAAGAAAATTTTAAAGCCTCCTGTTAGGCCATCATCTACACGACATAGCCCTGAATTTTCCAATGCGTAGCTCTTTGCAAAAGAGAGATATTGGCAAGGAAAAGCTGTCTTGTACTTTTGCATTTTTCTGCCAAACGAAGGACACTAGAAAGAAAATTTTAAAGCCTCCTGTTAGGCCATCATCTACACGACATAGCCCTGAATTTTCCAATGCGCAGCTCTTTGCAAAAGAGAGATATTGGCAAGGAAAAGCTGTCTTGTACCTTTGCATTTTTCTCCCAAACGAAGGACACTAGAATTAAAATTTTAAAGCCTCCTGTTAGTGCTTCATCTACACGGCATAGCCCTGAATTTTCCAATGCGTAGCTCTTTGCAATAGAGAGATATTGGCAAAGAAAAGCTGTCTTGTACCTTTGCATTTTTCTCCCAAACGAAGGACACTAGAATTAAAATTTTAAAGCCTCCTGTTAGGCCATCATCTACACGACATAGCCCTGAATTTTCCAATGCGCAGCTCTTTGCAAAAGAGAGATATTGGCAAGGAAAAGCTGTCTTGTACCTTTGCATTTTTCTCCCAAACGAAGGATACTAGAATTAAAATTTTAAAGCCTCCTGTTAGGCCATCATCTACACGACATAGCCCTGAATTTTCCAATGCGCAGCTCTTTGCAAAAGAGAGATATTGGCAAGGAAAAGCTGTCTTGTACCTTTGCATTTTTCTCCCAAACGAAGGACACTAGAATTAAAATTTTAAAGCCTCCTGTTAGGCCATCATCTACACGACATAGCCCTGAATTTTCCAATGCGCAGCTCTTTGCAAAAGAGAGATATTGGCAAGGAAAAGCTGTCTTGTACCTTTGCATTTTTCTCCAAACGAAGGACACTAGAAAGATAATTTTAAAGCCTCCTGTTAGGCCATCATCTACACGACATAGCCCTGAATTTTCCAATGCGCAGCTCTTTGCAAAAGAGAGATATTGGCAAGGAAAAGCTGTCTTGTACCTTTGCATTTTTCTCCCAAACGAAGGACACTAGAAAGAAAATGTTAAAGCCTCCTGTTAGGCCATCATCTACACGACATAGCCCTGAATTTTCCAATGCGCAGCTCTTTGCAAAAGAGAGATATTGGCAAGGAAAAGCTGTCTTGTACCTTTGCATTTTTCTCCCAAACGAAGGACACTAGAAAGAAAATGTTAAAGCCTCCTGTTAGGCCATCATCTACACGACATAGCCCTGAATTTTCCAATGCGCAGCTCTTTGCAAAAGAGAGATATTGGCAAGGAAAAGCTGTCTTGTACCTTTGCATTTTTCTCCCAAACGAAGGTCACTAGAAAGAAAATTTTAAAGCCTCCTGTTAGGCCATCATCTACACGACATAGCCCTGAATTTTCCAATGCGCAGCTCTTTGCAAAAGAGAGATATTGGCAAGGAAAAGCTGTCTTGTACCTTTGCATTTTTCTCCCAAACGAAGGACACTAGAAATAAAATTTTAAAGCCTCCTGTTAGTGCTTCATCTACACGGCATAGCCCTGAATTTTCCAATGCGTAGCTCTTTGCAATAGAGAGATATTGGCAAGGAAAAGCTGTCTTGTACCTTTGCATTTTTCTCCCAAACGAAGGACACTAGAATTAAAATTTAAAAGCCTCCTGTTAGGCCATCATCTACACGACATAGCCCTGAATTTTCCAATGCGCAGCTCTTTGCAAAAGAGAGATATTGGCAAGGAAAAGCTGTCTTGTACCTTTGCATTTTTCTCCCAAACGAAGGACACTAGAAAGAAAATTTTAAAGCCTCCTGTTAGGCCATCATCTACACGACATAGCCCTGAATTTTCCAATGCGCAGCTCTTTGCAAAAGAGAGATATTGGCAAGGAAAAGCTGTCTTGTACCATTGCATTTTTCTCCCAAACGAAGGACACTAGAAAGAAATTTTAAAGCCTCCTGTTAGGCCATCATCTACACGACATAGCCCTGAATTTTCCAATGCGCAGCTCTTTGCAAAAGAGAGATATTGGCAAGGAAAAGCTGTCTTGTACCATTGCATTTTTCTCCCAAACGAAGGACACTAGAAAGAACATTTTAAAGCCTCCTGTTAGGCCATCATCTACACGACATAGCCCTGAATTTTCCAATGCGCAGCTCTTTGCAAAAGAGAGATATTGCAAGGAAAAGCTGTCTTGTACCTTTGCATTTTTCTCCCAAACGAAGGACACTAGAAAGAAAATTTTAAAGCCTCCTGTTAGGCCATCATCTACACGACATAGCCCTGAATTTTCCAATGCGCAGCTCTTTGCAAAAGAGAGATATTGGCAAGGAAAAGCTGTCTTGTACCATTGCATTTTTCTCCCAAACGAAGGACACTAGAAAGAAAATTTTAAAGCCTCCTGTTAGGCCATCATCTACACGACATAGCCCTGAATTTTCCAATGCGCAGCTCTTTGCAAAAGAGAGATATTGGCAAGGAAAAGCTGTCTTGTACCTTTGCATTTTTCTCCCAAACGAAGGTCACTAGAAAGAAAATTTTAAAGCCTCCTGTTAGGCCATCATCTACACGACATAGCCCTGAATTTTCCAATGCGCAGCTCTTTGCAAAAGAGAGATATTGGCAAGGAAAAGCTGTCTTGTACCTTTGCATTTTTCTCCCAAACGAAGGTCACTAGAAAGAAAATTTTAAAGCCTCCTGTTAGGCCATCATCTACACGACATAGCCCTGAATTTTCCAATGCGCAGCTCTTTGCAAAAGAGAGATATTGGCAAGGAAAAGCTGTCTTGTACCTTTGCATTTTTCTCCCAAACGAAGGACACTAGAAAGAAAATTTTAAAGCCTCCTGTTAGGCCATCATCTACACGACATAGCCCTGAATTTTCCAATGCGCAGCTCTTTGCAAAAGAGAGATATTGGCAAGGAAAAGCTGTCTTGTACCTTTGCATTTTTCTCCCAAACGAAGGACACTAGAAAGAAAATTTTAAAGCCTCCTGTTAGGCCATCATCTACACGACATAGCCCTGAATTTTCCAATGCGCAGCTCTTTGCAAAAGAGAGATATTGGCAAGGAAAATCTGTCTTGTACCATTGCATTTTTCTCCCAAACGAAGGACACTAGAAAGAAAATTTTAAAGCCTCCTGTTAGACCATCATCTACACGGCATAGCTATGAATTTTCCAATGCGCAGCTCTTTGCAAAAGAGAGATATTGGCAAGGAAAAGCTGTCTTGTACCTTTGCATTTTTCTCCCAAACGAAGGACACTAGAAAGAACATTTTAAAGCCTCCTGTTAGGCCATCATCTACACGACATAGCCCTGAATTTTCCAATGCGCAGCTCTTTGCAAAAGAGAGATATTGGCAAGGAAAATCTGTCTCGTACCTTTGCATTTTTCTCCCAAACGAAGGACACTAGAAAGAAAATTTTAAAGCCTCCTGTTAGGCCATCATCTACACGACATAGCCCTGAATTTTCCAATGCGCAGCTCTTTGCAAAAGAGAGATATTGGCAAGGAAAAGCTGTCTTGTACCTTTGCATTTTTCTCCCAAACGAAGGACACTAGAAAGAAAATTTTAAAGCCTCCTGTTAGGCCATCATCTACACGACATAGCCCTGAATTTTCCAATGCGCAGCTCTTTGCAAAAGAGAGATATTGGCAAGGAAAAGCTGTCTTGTACCTTTGCATTTTTCTCCCAAACGAAGGTCACTAGAAAGAAAATTTTAAAGCCTCCTGTTAGGCCATCATCTACACGACATAGCCCTGAATTTTCCAATGCGCAGCTCTTTGCAAAAGAGAGATATTGGCAAGGAAAAGCTGTCTTGTACCTTTGCATTTTTTCTCCCAAACGAAGGTCACTAGAAAGAAAATTTTAAAGCCTCCTGTTAGGCCATCATCTACACGACATAGCCCTGAATTTTCCAATGCGCAGCTCTTTGCAAAAGAGAGATATTGGCAAGGAAAAGCTGTCTTGTACCTTTGCATT
Organism: Pseudophryne corroboree; assembly: GCF_028390025.1. NCBI lineage: Eukaryota > Metazoa > Chordata > Amphibia > Anura > Myobatrachidae > Pseudophryne > Pseudophryne corroboree. The sequence goes on from NW_026970253.1 coordinate 348,805, forward strand.
TTTCTCCCAAACGAAGGACACTAGAAAGAAAATTTTAAAGCCTCCTGTTAGGCCATCATCTACACGACATAGCCCTGAATTTTCCAATGCGCAGCTCTTTGCAAAAGAGAGATATTGGCAAGGAAAAGCTGTCTTGTACCTTTGCATTTTTCTCCCAAACGAAGGACACTAGAAAGAAAATTTTAAAGCCTCCTGTTAGGCCATCATCTACACGACATAGCCCTGAATTTTCCAATGCGCAGCTCTTTGCAAAAGAGAGATATTGGCAAGGAAAAGCTGTCTTGTACCATTGCATTTTTCTCCCAAACGAAGGACACTAGAAAGAAAATTTTAAAGCCTCCTGTTAGGCCATCATCTACACGACATAGCCCTGAATTTTCCAATGCGCAGCTCTTTGCAAAAGAGAGATATTGGCAAGGAAAAGCTGTCTTGTACCTTTGCATTTTTCTCCCAAACGAAGGACACTAGAAAGAAAATTTTAAAGCCTCCTGTTAGGCCATCATCTACACGACATAGCCCTGAATTTTCCAATGCGCAGCTCTTTGCAAAAGAGAGATATTGGCAAGGAAAAGCTGTCTTGTACCTTTGCATTTTTCTCCCAAACGAAGGTCACTAGAAAGAAAATTTTAAAGCCTCCTGTTAGGCCATCATCTACACGACATAGCCCTGAATTTTCCAATGCGCAGCTCTTTGCAAAAGAGAGATATTGGCAAGGAAAAGCTGTCTTGTACCTTTGCATTTTTCTCCCAAACGAAGGACACTAGAATTAAAATTTTAAAGCCTCCTGTTAGGCCATCATCTACACGACATAGCCCTAAATTTTCCAATGCGCAGCTCTTTGCAAAAGAGAGATATTGGCAAGGAAAAGCTGTCTTGTACCTTTGCATTTTTCTCCCAAACGAAGGACACTAGAAAGAAAATTTTAAAGCCTCCTGTTAGGCCATCATCTACACGACATAGCCCTGAATTTTCCAATGCGCAGCTCTTTGCAAAAGAGAGATATTGGCAAGGAAAAGCTGTCTTGTACCTTTGCATTTTTCTCCCAAACGAAGGACACTAGAATTAAAATTTTAAAGCCTCCTGTTAGACCATCATCTACACGGCATAGCCATGAATTTTCCAATGCGCAGCTCTTTGCAAAAGAGAGATATTGGCAAGGAAAAGCTGTCTTGTACCTTTGCATTTTTCTCCCAAACGAAGGACACTAGAATTAAAATTTTAAAGCCTCCTGTTAGGCCATCATCTACACGACATAGCCCTGAATTTTCCAATGCGCAGCTCTTTGCAAAAGAGAGATATTGGCAAGGAAAAGCTGTCTTGTACCTTTGCATTTTTCTCCCAAACGAAGGGACACTAGAATTAAATTTTAAAGCCTCCTGTTAGGCCATCATCTACACGACATAGCCCTGAATTTTCCAATGCGCACCTCTTTGCAAAAGAGAGATATTGGCAAGGAAAAGCTGTCTTGTACCTTTGCATTTTTCTCCCAAACGAAGGACACTAGAAAGATAATTTTAAAGCCTCCTGTTAGGCCATCATCTACACGACATAGCCCTGAATTTTCCAATGCGCAGCTCTTTGCAAAAGAGAGATATTGGCAAGGAAAAGCTGTCTTGTA